>NC_134507.1:42177693-42538527 GCF_027942865.1 Odontesthes bonariensis
TGTCATTATTTGTTTGACTACTAAAAAGCCAAAATACAGAAGGAGTGTGTGAAAAACTATATACACCCCACTATTCAACAGTCCATAAAAGCCCTTATGAAAAAATATGAAATCACTGCTTTTGATGGATAGTCAAACAGTTTTATTTTGTAGAAATAAAATAAAAATCATAAATATGACAGAACTGTGTTATTTATTAATTGCTCTTATTGTGTTGCTTTTATCACAGTTTGAATTCCTTGAAGCATGTACCTTACCACTGAGATCAATTTTTCTTGATCAGTTAGATTTCAGCTTTTACATATTAAATTCAATTGAATACATCCATCCCAAAATAGAAGCATATTTTACAGCATAAAGAACCACCCCAACCCTGGATTGGATTAAGTGGGAATAGAAAATGGATGGATAGAGATAAAGATTGGTCATTACTCATTGTGTAAAAATCATTGTATAAAGTGATTGCTGTGGGTTAGAATGACCTCCTGTTATGTTGTTTGTTGCAGCAGAGCTGAAGTAGCATATTATTGAACAAGCTTGCTTGTTTGAGACCTTTGCAGGAGGTCTGTGTAGCCATTTCCATTTATTGTTCTGTTGTTGCATTGATATTCGTATCATTCACTGTAATGGTGGTAAAAGTAATTGTACTTGCTGATATTTTTATTTCTTACATCAGTAATGGTACAATATAAATGTACTCTTTATTCTTAGCTCTGAGGAGGAGTAAAGAGTCACATCAGCCCTTCCCCTCTTTAAAATTAAAGTTGCATTTATGGTGTTTTCACAACAATAGAAATACCATTGTTACTTTAAAACTTTCACAAGACAATGTGCTAAAGTTTACAACAGATAGTGTAGACCTTTGGATGATTTATTGGTTTTAAAATGCTTGCTACTCATTTCATAAACACTGTACATGTCACAAATGCCATATGATAATTATCTTTAGAAAGGCATGTATTAATCATAATATTAGTGTAGAGAAAACAAGCCCCGCCTTCAGCAAAGGCACTAATTATCGCTAATTTGAAAATACTTGCGCTCAGTTACACCGTATGATGATGGAGGCAACATCGGAGCTGAGAGGAACCCGTGAAGTTGACGCAGACAGAGGAACGAGGCAGCGTCACACATCAGCTATTGTGACCAACGCCATGGCAGCTGGGCGCTCCGAGCTGATCTGCACCGCCGAACGAGGTAAATATTCATCGCCTTTGTTTAAGCTGCACCTCTGTGCCGCAATGGCTGCTTTTGGATTGGTTTGAAACAAATGCTTGTTAGACTTTTGTCATTCATATACAACAGTTTTAATGTTAAAGAAGATGATTTGACTTCCGCTGATCGTATACGCCAACACTAAGGCGTTGTGGAAAATGTCAAATACTATGTAAATTAGAAGTATTAGGAATATTAACGGAAGTTTGGAGAGAGATTCCAATTTACAAGACGGTTACAAATAACTGTGGTGGGGCGCATTTGCTTCATTGGTGATCCGCTAAACGAATGTAACATGTTGCACATCGAAACCAGCGACACCATGGAGCATTCTGTAGATTGCTGTCCCTGATTTTCTGAAGTATATTATCCTTGGTCGTAATGCTGAAGAGGACGTGATTAAAAACGTAAGACAATAAGATGGGCACATCTGTACACGACAATGGGTGCTCGCTTTGTGTAGGTCACTCGACTTTTAGTGTTGCTTATTGCTACGGTTACCTCCGAATTCTTCCGGGTATCTCGTGTCATACGTATTTGACGTGCAGTGTTGTTTGCAGGGGCGATTTTAGGATCTGGTCTTTAGGGGTGCCCAGCCCCCAGTGCTCACAGACTCACATTATTTCTCACTAATTGAGGCGAACTAGTACATTTATAAATTTTGGAGCCGCATTAGTTTTGCTTGGAGTAGTGTTTTCCCCTACAACATTCAATTTTGACCTCTTCATTTCAAAAGACTGTGGCTTGACAGGGATAACAGAGAGCCTGAGACTAGGGGTGGGCGATATGGCCAAAAAAAAATATCTCGATATTTTTTAGGATTTTCACGATAAAGATATTTTGACGATATTTAAAAAAAAAATTAAAACTTGCATTAAGATCACAATAAAATGAACACAAGCATGCAAGTCTAAGCACACACGGCCGGTACAGTGAAACTGCGAATGGCTCATTAAATCAGTTATGGTTCCGTTGATCGCTCTACCGTTACTTGGATAACTGTGGCAATTCTAGAGCTAATACATGCAAAACGAGCGCTGACCTTCGGGGATGCGTGCATTTATCAGACCCAAAACCCATGCGGGGTGCCTCTCGGGCTGCCGCGGCCGCTTTGGTGACTCTAGATAACCGCGAGAAGTAGCCTGAGAAACGGCTACCACATCCAAGGAAGGCAGCAGGCGCGCAAATTACCCACTCCCGACTCGGGGAGCCGGTAGTGACGAAAAATAACAATACAGGACACTTTAAATCCTTTAACGGGGATCAATTGAAGGACAAGTCTGGTGCCAGCAGCCGCGGTAATTCCAGCTCCAATAGCGTATCTTAAAGTTGCTGCAGTTAAAAACCTCGTAGTTGGATCTCGTGATCGAGCTGACGGTCCGGTGCGAGGCGAGCTACCGTCTGTCCCAGCCCCTGCCTCTCGCTGTCCCAGCCCCGGCCTCTCGGCCCCCCCTCGATGCTCTTAGCTGAGTGTCCCGCTGGGTCCGAAGCGTTTACTTTGAAAAAATTAGAGTGTTAAAAGCAGGGCGTGGCGCCGTGGTAAGGGCAGAGGACCACTGGCGCTGCACTTTATTGATTTTTGGCGATTGGGAAAAAAAAAAAAAAAATATATATATATATATATATCTCGATATTGCAAAATTACTCATTGTCAAAACAACATTCACGATAATTTCGCAAACGATACATATCGCCCACCCCTACCTGAGACAAATATTGAAGATAACTCAACATTTATTTTGGGAGTAAAGAGTTAAAACAAAAACAAATGCTGGAAAATAAATAAAATGGTCACTAAAATAATGCATCCTTGAGCAAAAAAAAATGTGTTTTTGCGCAATATAATATTTTAAAAATGTGCTGAGCCAGGGGGTGCCGAGCTATCTCACGGTGGTGCCTTGGCACCACTAAAAATACCCTAGCCTCGCCCCTGGTTGTTTGTACTAGCCTAAAGGCATTTTAGTTTCTGTCCAGCAACGTCAACAATATAGAATTCAATTCATTTTCAATAAATTATTATTTATAGAGCGCCAAATAATGTCATCTCAAGGCACTTAAATAATAAAGTCCAAATCAAGCCAATTGGAATTCAATTCATTGTAATCATAATTATTTATAAAATAATCCAATTCGTTCATATAAAGCCAATTCAAAAACAATTTCCTAGCTAAGGAAACCAACAGATTGCATCGAAACTTGTCTTCATTCCAATAGAAGGGTTGCTATTTGAAAGCATACACAACAAGTTTATATGGATGTGAATTCTGAAAGATTGACTAAATCTTCTTGTCTGACAATATATTTAAAAAATGTAACTCGTGTTGTTTTGATATTGCATAGTGATCTTTGTGATGTAAAAGCATCTGAGAACAACAAATAAGCTAGCTAGCTGAATGGCCCTCATCTTCACCAACCTGAGCCCAGAAATGGTCCTCACAACCAGATTCCTAACTGCTAACATCAACAGGAGAGAACTTATCCTCCACCTCCTCCAGCATTGCCTGCACCTCACTGTCTTCACGCTTTTCCTTTTGAATGAGGATTCTATAACCATCCCATTCAAATCTACTCAAAATGTCCTTGAGCCCTTCAACTAGTGTGCTGTCTAATGAACACTTTCACAACATGTGTACCTGCCATTGAGTGAGAACTACTGTATTTGTAATGCTTTAATGACACACATGTACTAAAACACAAGTAGTTTTGATAAACAATAACAAAATATTCTGAAGGGCATTAATACATGATATTTCTTTTGATTACCGTATTTTCCGGACTATAAATTGCTCCGGACTATTAGTCGCATCAGTCAAAACATGCGTCATGAAGAGGAGAAAAAAAACATATATAAATCACACCGGTCTATTCGCATTTATTTAGAAATTAATTTCACAAAATCCAAGACCCAGAATAGACATTTAATCTGGAAAGGCTAGTTATTCAACTACACAATAGCACGCAGAACAACAGGCTGAATAGGTGTTAACGTAACACACTAAGAGTCATTCAGCTACGCAATAGCACTTCAGCCCATGGGGAAGTCAAACGTGAGGGGGACCATGTCCATGTTGATAACATGATCCTGTGACATGTTGTGTTCCGTTACCTGCTTTTCAATGAACTCACGGAAACTGTCGACCTCGGCTTAGAAGTCTGCTGGCAGTTTCTGACACACCGTTGTCTAGTGCTGTGCGATATGGGCAAAATTTTATATTCCGATAACGATATATATCCCGAAATAATATTATTATTTTTTTCTTAAAATTTTATATATGAAATGAATGGCAATTTCTGAATTTTTCAATGGCGTCTGATTTGGCAGTGTCTGATTCATTCAGGCTCATTTGGTGTGTTTGTTTTTTTTTTTTTTTTTCTTTTGTGGTTTTGAGGTAGTTTGTCGCATCTTCACGCTGTCTCTGTACTGTTCTTTATGTCGTGTCTTTAAGTGATGGAACAGATTAGACGTGTTCAAATCGCTAGTAACGACTTGTTGGCGGCATGTTTTGCAAATTACCGTTGTCTGGTCGGTGTCTGACTTTTTAAATCGCACTATTTGAATTAAATGAACCACACTATGGAATTCCGGTTCCCTCTTTTCGGCACGAATTCCTCCCTAGGTTCTGTTTCCATTGTTTTTTCCATCGTACTCTCCACCAAGCTCTCCGCCTGTGCCATGTTGTCGTTTGTATCCATGCATGCTCCCTTAGCACTGCAGTAAATGATTCTTTGCGGGTCATGTAAAAAAATGCTACCGCAAAGTGGTAGCGTTGCTGTAGTTACATTTAGCCTTCATTCATTGTTCATACAACGTGTAATTTTAATTAAAAAAAAAAAAAACAATATAAACAATAGAGGGCTATATCGTACAGTAGACATTTTTATATATCGCACTACGATATATATCGTAATATCGCACAGCACTACCGTTGTCCGTGCTCTGATAGAGAGGGGGTTGCGTTGCATGAAGCGGTCACACCAGGCCCGCCTGCAAAGTCATTTATATCCATCTCCTTGGCAAGTACCAGGGATGGAGACATAACTGCACCGTTGATGAGCCTCTCCCGGCAGGACGTTGTTCCAGCACCCACCTGTGGACTCGTTCCTCCAGCTCCGGCCATCTAGCTTTCTTTGTTTTCTTCATCGCAGTAAAAGTAACCTCTGCTTCTCGCCAATCCGTCGCAAGTTTCTCACTCACTCCAAACTTTCTTTTAGCTGCTCCATTATCGTTTTCGGCTGCATATTTTCAGTGGTGATTCTGGAGTCTGTGGGGGCCCCAAGCAAAAACATTTCCGGCGAACGTTGCCAACGATCGCAAACACTCTGAGGGGCTAGTTCTCCGCGAACATAGCCTACAGTGGAACTTGACGTGAGTTTGACGAAGTCAACAATGCAATTATGGAATTATAGAATGGCATGTTAACTAGACAATCTTTGACTAAATCATTTAAATTTAACTGTTCAAAGAAAACATGTTCACCACGAACGTTCGCCACTGTTTGAGACAGTTTATAAAGTAACTAGACAATCTTTGATTGAATGCACCTCAGCTCTCGGGGGGCCCCCTAGTGGCTCGGGGCTCCAAGCAGTTGCCTGCCTTGCCTGTTGACAAGGTACGCCTCTGCATATTTTACTACCTGCAGTTTGTAACCTGCAGAATAGGATTTTCTTTCAGGGGTACAGGAGCAGCATATAGTTGTCACAAGCCTACAGTGTCCTCTCATGACTGTAGATAACAATGTTTACTCGTTGGTTTATGTCCATCAGTATGGATTAACATTAAAAAACATATTAAATGACATACATTTTGATTTAAATCGCACCTGACTATAAGATGCAGGACCAGCCAAACTAGAAAGAAATGAGACAAGACTTATAGTACTACTGAGGGTGCTGCTTTTAATGGACACTGCTAAAATCATCATCCTGAAATCACAAGTTACTTATCTCATTATCTCGCGATTTTGAGGCTTGTTTTGTAGTGATAAATGTACTTTATTTTTACAGCCCTTTACAGACAATCCTTGTGGTGTACCAAAGTGCTTTACATCTGGTAATGAATAAGTAAAAGCAATAAAAGAACAGTGAAAGCAATAAAATACAACAAAATCGAATAAGACAAAACAAGATAAAAGTGTCATCATACTACTGGGTATTAAAAGCAATCCTAAATAAGTAGGTTTTTAGCCTAGATTTGAAGAGGCCCAGGTCAGAAATAAGATGCAGCTCAACGGGGAGCTTATTCCAGAGCCTGGGGTCAGCGACAGAAAAGGCTCGGTCACCCCAGTGTTTGTATTTTGACCTGGGCACTTCCAGCAAAAATTGATTTGTTGACCTCAGAGCTCTACCAGGATTGCGGACTGTTAAAAGCTCAGCTAAATATGATGGGGCAAGGCCGTTAAGAGCTTTAAAAACAAACATTAAAATTTTAAGGGTATAATTATGTCATTGTTAAGAGAGTAATGACATAATTGTTTTATCGTGACAATGGATACATTTATGTAGTTTTCTAGAGATAACAAGGCTTCTATTGTTGATATAGCAGGTTGATATATTTTGTTAGTTTGTCCTAGGAAAGTTCGACTTCCGTCACTGTAAATAGTGGGATTGCCCCTGGTCAAACTCGTATGTCCACAGACAACACTTGTCTGTGCTCAAGAACAGTGTTGTTTTTGACAACCATCTTCGATTTAGTCTTAGTCTTTTGAACTAAAATGCTTATTAGTTTGTCACATTTTAGTCACTTCTATATGTGATAGTTTTAGTCCAGTTTTAGTCGACGAAAAGTCAAAAAGGTTTTAGTCTAGTTTTAGTCAAAAAAAAAAGAAAAAATAAGTATAGTCTACCGTGTTAAGAAAATAGTATGGTCTTAACTATCAATCAAGCAGAACAAAAATACATAGCTTATTAACTGACCCTATACTAAAGCTTTCTGATTTTTCATTCTGTACTGTGCGTGTGTCCCAACTTTACTGTAAGCGCACTAAACGCACAGGTCCTGGTTAGGGCTGCACAACGTCACTTGTGGCTTTTAGGCTAAAGCTAGCAGACTCTACGTATAACAGTAACTCGACCTGTTTAACATATCAAGTTACGTGCTGACAGAACGTACACACAAAGAGATAACCACACCGTCACTGAATGTAAACATGGCTAAACATGCTGCTAAAGTAACACACACATAATGAATTGACGTTAGCGTAACAAAAGCTAACTTTAGCCTGAAGTTAGCAGCCCATTTGCGCCAGGAGTATGTGGAAAACGTACTAATGTATTAGCTTACTATGAAATTTATCGATTATGTTAACAGCATTTGTAACTTACCTTCGAAAAAATATCCCTATGGCGAGCCTTAAGGTGCCGCAGCAGATACTTTTTAGGTTTTAATTGACACACACAATAAGCAGAAATGTCATGCATTTTAAACGTCTGACAGATCACCCACTAACATTTTCGTCCATTCTCGTCTCGTCAACGAAAACTCACACACGTCTCGTCATGTTTTCGTCATCAGAGAGCTATGTTTATCTCGTCACCGTCTCGTATCATGAAAAAAAGTGGCGTCAACAAAATGATTTCGTCATCGTCATCGTTGACGAAAACAACACTGCTCAAGAACAGACATTTATTCAACTCAGTTGTAGCAAACATACTTACACATGCTTGCCTTGACTTACTGTTATAGAGCTTCCCCACCTGTCTTGACAGTGATAATGAACAAAAAAAATAGAAGTTGACACAGGAACCACTAATTTTTTGACCTCATCATAATTTCCTTGTGATCCTGACTATCCAAAGCTTGTTTTCTCTTAATAACGCATTACTATGTTATGAAAACAAGATGAACAAACTTTTTATCAAGCTTTGGTATTCAAGATCTTGAGATAATATCATCAAAAAAAAAGAAAAAAAAGTATAGTATAAAGAGTGGCAACTATTGCCACTTCTTTTTTTTTAACTTATTTTTGTTGCGTGCAATAACATCAACTCTGGACTGTTCTAAATGCCAAAACGACACTTAATGTATACTGTTATATAGTGTATAAAAAGATACTAAGCCAATAACTACAGTAACTACACCCCCATCTCTGTGACTGACACCAACATCACTTCTACCGCCATCCCTCCGCTACAACCTCAGCAGCTCCCCCTGTCTCTAACTATAGGTGGGAGCTGAGCTCAGGAAACTTCGGTCAGGCTTCTTTAGGCCCAGATGGAGTGTGTCCAAGGCTTCTGAAGGACTGTGCAGGACAGCTAGTAGTCCCTCTTCAAAGGCTCTTCAATATGAGCCTTCAGATGGAAAAAGTCCCAGTGCTGTGGAAGACTTCCTGTCTCATACCCGTGCCCAAATTTGGGCGACCGGTGGAGCTGAATGACTTCAGACATCTCGTATAATGAATACCTTGGAGCGCCAGGTTGCTGAAGATCTTGACCCTCTCCAGTTTGCCTACCAGAAACGCATAGGAGTGGAAGACACGATTCTGGACAAGCTGCATTGGGCATATGCTTATATGGATGTGCATGGTTCATATGTAAGAATCATGTTCTTTGATTTCTCCAGTGCCTTCAACACCATACGGCCTCCCATACTGAGAGACGAGCTTCTAGGTATGGGTGTGACCCCCTCCCTGACGTCGTGGATTATAGACTGTCTGACTGCCAGACCACAGTATGTCAGGATGGGGAGATGTGTTTATGGAATGCTGGAATGGGGCTCCACAGGGTACTGTTTTGGCTCCTTTTCTTTTCACCCTCTACACATCGGACTTTAGATACCACGCAGAGTCCTGCCACATACAGAAGTATTCTGATGATACAACTGTAGGGGTATTTGTGCGCGGTGGACAGGAGACCTTGTGGAAGCCTTTACTGACTGGACCAAAAAGAACTGTCTTTTCCTGAACACCACCAAGACCAAGGAGCTGGTGGTGGATTTCAGGAGATCTAAAACACCATGCCAGTCAGTCTGCATTGAGGAAGTGGTGATAGACTGTGCAGTCTTACAAATACCTGGGGGCGGTACTGGACGATAAACTGGAGATAAGCTGGACCCTCTCAGAACTGTGGTGGAGCAGCGGATGGGAAGGAAGTTATATTCTATGATGGTGAACAATAAACATCCTCTCCACAGCATCCTGGCAGGACAGAGGAGCAGCTGCAGTGAGAGGCTCATCTCACTGCGCTGCAGGACTGAGAGGTTTAGGAGGTCCTTTGTCCCCACATCCATAAGGCTTTTTAACATTGACTGATAAGATGTTTTTCTCAAATTTAATTAATTTATTATTATTTGCTTTGATATATATTGATATATAATTAATTGAGTTACATAACAATTTGAATTCTTGGGATGAATAAAGTATTTTATATTCTATATTACGACAGCTTGTAGGGCCCTATAAAATCCATCTTATTTTTCCCCAAATTCCGTTTTTTCCATTTAAATTTTTGGGAATCCTGTTTTTGTTGTTTTTTTTTACTCTTATTTTACTACCAAAAACAGTGTGTTTTTAATGTAAATAACTAAAATGTACACAAACATAACACAACTTCCTTTCACCAATACTTTAAAATACTTAATTTCACGAATACTTTAAAGTATTGGTGAAACAAATTGAGGAACGTTCTGCTCAATCTGTCTTTAAAATGTTGAAAGTAATCTTTGGGTAAAACTTTGCAGATGTTCTTGAAATTTTCACTTTTACGTCACATTGCAGGATTTTTGTTTCTCAATTCCTGGTATAATAAGGCAGCTGATTGAGCACAGTGTCTTAAGGTTTTAACATGACAAGTCCATGGGTCTGAGTATCTGACTGCTGGTCTAGAAGACCCATTGGACATAGAGGATTCTTGTTTCTTGGTGTTGTGAGCACAGACAGGTCTGAGCATGCAGTTTGTTCTTTTTAAACCTCGTTTTTTTGAAGTTCAGTTTTATAAAAGGAGGATATAACATGTGACGTAAAGGGATAGTTCGCCTCTTTTGACATGAAGCTGTATGACATCCCATATTAGCAATATCATTTATGAACATTGACTTACCCCCCGCTGCGTCCTGTGAGCCGAGTTCCAGCCTCGTTTTGGCGTTGACGAAGGTAGTCCGGCTAGTTGGCTGGGGCTAAAAAGATAAAGCGTCTTGCTTCTCAAAACAATATGCGTTCAAAAGAGTAATACATTTGCATCACAAAATCGTTGTGCAGGAAAAAGTCAGACCTCACATCGCTTGCCGCTATTTTTGCCTCCCTTGATATCAATGCGTCCAATGTAAACTGTGCAGACCGAAGAGCAGACCGAGCACTCCCCTGCTTACGAGCAGTAAACACCGTAACAGGTGCAGCTATCGCTAGGTGGCTGCCTATATCCCTATATTCGCTTATTGTTATACAATCGCTCTCCTGATAGCACTACAGCATAGATCGAGTAGAAGTGAGTAGGGGAGGGGTGAAAACAAAGTACAGTTTTTGGACAGGGTCTCTTATGGCCACCTTCTTCCAGTTTCTGACTATAGAGAATTACCATAATTAGTTGATTATGTCGGTCTTCAAACACTCAGTTAGTCAGCGCTATGATGAGCACCAATGATTGCCCTCAGCACGAGTTTCTCTGTTTACAACAGTACGTGGCGCTGGTATGGGCAGCTGGAAAATGCAGAAACATAAATGTAAATTCAGACAAACTACATAAAAAATACTTGTTTTCGTCATGGTCGTGATGCATGGAAAGCTCAGTGCATGACATTCAGAGCAATGGGCAACTTATTATTTTTCTTATTTTAATCTGTGGCCATATAAAGACTGGTTGTAATCTTTCTATATACTGTATCGTTATTGTGTTATAAAGGGACAAACATTGAATAGAAAGAATTAACACTTAGCCACTTGGCAAGATTTCTTTTCACGGAGTTGCACTTTATTTAATCTTTGGTCAAAAAGAAAAGTAAGACGAGTTGTTGTTTTATGTTGTGAATCAGCGGAAAGGTTCAAAGTAGGCCTGTTGACCACTACAGTGGACAGATCCAGTAAAAGCAGTCATTTTACGTTGTTTTTCCATCCCTTTTTTTTTTTTTTTTTTGCTCCTGAAGTGCAACATTCTTGTGACGGTTTAGTAAGAGAGTCCTCAACGTGCTGGTAGAACCGTGGTAAGCTAGCTTCAGCCCACTTTGTTGTCCAGTTGAGTGAAATACTGCCACACCTCGCTTCGTTTTGTTGCTCCGCCGGTCTGTTGCTTCTGCTATAGGTGCAAATTCCGGAAGCAACAGCGCTGTAAACATTAGTTCCACGCACCCACACAATGAAAAATCTTCTCATTTAGAATATGTGTCGACCTGGAGTAAAGCATTTTTTCAGACTGTCCATCTACTCCGACTAAAATCCTAATATATGTACTGACACAATCACCATTCAAGTAAATTGGAGACAATGTCCATGCAATTAATTCAGCTAAACTTGCATGTAAAAAGATCATCGACAAAGAAAGTTGGAAACAACAGAATATCTTTCCCATTGCATTTTGGCGTCGGATATACTGCAGTAAATTACTCCATTCTGGCGCATGCATGTAAACTGTTATAAGGATTGTCCAGTTGAATGGCCTAGTTGAGTCAATAGTAACCATATGTTGAGCTGTGGCTCAGTGGTTAGAGTGGGTTGTCCAATAACCGGTTATTGGCCTGTTCAGCCGGTTGGCGGTTCGATTCCCACTCTCGCAACTCAAAAAGATTGAAACTGACAGCTGGAGGTGTCGGTCCACCTCTTTGCCACAGCACCGTACCCCCATGCTCCCCGGCCAGTGCGATTGGCTGCCCACGGCTCCAGTGTATGGCATCTGTCTCTGAGTGTGTGACCCTGTGCATGTGTGTGTTCAACAGGTGCCAACCTGGATGGGTTAAAAGCGGAGGGCAAATTTTGTGTATTCCCTGTAGATGACAATAAATCTGATCTTGATATATTTGTCCAATTTAAGATCTTTTTGACTGCTTTTTCCCCCTTTTTTCTTTCATCTTTTATTCAACCCAAGCATTCAACTCATGGCAATGGAGTTTTTAGGTATTTTAAAAAAACAAGCAAAAACAACAAATATTGGATTTGGGCCAATTGGATGGACCCAAACACAAGTCCATACTGATGATGTTTTGTCTTTCAACAAAATGTTAGGATTTGGGTCAATAATGTTTCTGGCTTACATTGTATGCATTTCAAATGCATTATGTGATTTCTGTCTTTTTATTATTCTCAATACCTTTATGTCAAATATGTCTTCAGTTAATTGATAATTCTACAAACTGAATGCAGATTTAGCAGCATTACTGTAATCTATTATTACGATGCAAAATTTTCTTCTTTTTTTCTTTATGATTTATTGTACTCTACTATGTTCTTTTATTCCAGGTCTCAACTCAACGAAGTAATGTTTGTTGGACTCTGGACGGGAAACTCTGCTACCACTGTGCAAGGTGCATGATTGAACCCAATGATAATTAAGATCATGTAAAATATTTATATTTCCCTAGTTGACAGAGCCCTCCTACTTTTCTTGTCAAATGGAGGGTAATGGATGCAGACAGCAATCGAGAATGAATTTTCCAGAGTTAAAACACCCAAGTCCATCTACAGAAGACGGTGAACAAGACAAAAATGAGAGAAAGGGCAAAGAGGAGCCACACAATAATGTGACTATGGCAAGCACTGCCAGGTATCTGACAGACAGACAATATGTGATGAGAAAGCCACTATTCACTGCAGAACGACATGTACCTATTTTAAAGGGGACACATCCACAGAGGCTCACAGAGAAGGTGAGGAGGATGAAGAAGGAAGCAATTCTTGCATGTTTTGAATTCTCAACCATTCCACTCATATTCTTGATCATATAAATGTAATGGGAATTTTAGATATATGTATCTTATCAGTTTCAGCAAAATTAAAAAAATAATTGGACTTGGGTAAGAAAAACTCAAAGTTAGGTTTTGCAACTCAAAAAGAATAAAACACACCTGATGAAATATCTCATGTCATATGAAATTAACTACTAACAAGTCAGTAACATGATTTTAAAATGGCAATTCCAGAGAGGGTGTCTGTCAGAATACATGCATATATATATATATATATATATATGAGAGACATATGGTCTGTAGATCTTTGTTTTAATTGCTTGTTTATTTAATTACTTATGATTGTTTTGTTGTTTGACCTGTGTTAATAAGTTGCACGTAATGTTTAACTTGTTATTAAGTACTAATATCATTGTTGATACTTTTTTAAAGCAAACAAAAATGTCACAGGAAGTCATTTTAAATTTGTGTGTGGGGGGGGGTTGTTTTGCCTTTTAGGAAAAACAGCTGGTTGTGGACAAAAGGGAACACAACATGAAATACCTGACAAAACCAAGAGTTGCGCTAAATCCAGAGAGTTCTCAAAGTGATATCTCAACTTCCTCATCCTCACCTTTTAGTGTCTCAGGAATCCAGACTCAGCTGTGCAGTCAAAAACCCACTTTACGATCACCTTGCCATGGCAGCAAATCCGCTCAGCAGAGCCCTATGAGTTCCATTCTTCAGGTCCAGAGACTAAATCCTCCTTTGAGGCCACGACTTGCCTCCACAGTCCTGTATCCTACCTACACTCCTCGCTCTGTTTACTCCAGACCAGGCCATACTCGGCTTAGGCTATGGGAGAGAGAAGGTAGTAATGGGGGAGAGCCCAAGCTAAGTTCTCCTGGGATACACTCAAAAGAGGGCTCTGCCTCTTCCTATCAGGCAAACTACTGGACCTGTGCCATTCCAAACTCTTTGCCCCCATCTCCTAACAGGCATTCTGCAGGCTGGAATCCAAACAAAGAATACCAGGCCCTGCTGGACTACACCTATCCTTTAAGACCAGGACATGTGGACAGTGTGAGGGAACCCAAGATGCAGGGAGGCTCTCTTCCCATGACAGACCCTAACCTACAGGACTCAGGAATTGAACTTGACCAACTTTGCAGCTCAACCAGTCTCTTGGGGTTCAACTTTTCTTTAAGCAGAGCAGTGCAGACCCAAGAAACAAAGCAAGAAAGAAGTACCATAAATGCATGTTACGGGTCATCTGACTTTCAGGGTTTCACAAGATCATCAGATGGTCTGTTCTCCAGTATCCCACTTTCCCTTACTGATCCCATAGGTTTGTCCTTGGACAGTTTAGACCACAACAGGGACAGAGGTGGAACAAATCAACACCAGAGTGCTGGTTGCCATCATCGGCACCATACTGAGTCCTCTTCCAGTTCCGCTTCTTTTATCGACTCCACCAGTGTTCTACCACAGGCCAAGTGTGTTTGTGGGGAGGTTGATGAGGATTTCCGGCCTCTTCCAGAGAAGCTTGAGGTCATGCAACAGCTTTTCAGACAGGTCAGTTTTGCAGACACTTGTGGACATATTGGTGTCATGATTGTGTGAAACACAACTACTAAGCCAGGCAGCTGTTTCTTTTGGTTAACAGTTATCACCATATGCAACCAATAGTATTTGACCTTTGCAGTTGCAAGAAAGTTTGTGAACCTTAGAAATTACCTAGATTTCTGGATTGATTATTAAGGAAATGTGGTGTGATCTTGATTTAAGTCACAATTTTGAACAATCACAATTTGCCTAAATGAACACAAAATGCTTTCCTCTTTGTTGAACACATTAAGCAATCACTCACAGTCAAGGCTAGATAGACAGACAGAAAGGTAATGGGCAAATGGTAAAGTAAAACAGAATGTACAGACAGTAGTGCAGAAGAGAATGGTATGTTTACTTGTTACTCAGAGGTGAGCAGTTGTACGGTAAAATGATGAAGAGAATGAATGATTTCTTAAACTGCTCTTTGTAGCACCAAGCTTAACATTTGCTGAGGAGTGAGCTTCGCTGTCCCTGCAATGTGCATTGGAAGTGGGGGGATGGATTGTCCATGATGGAGAGCATTTTGTTCAATGGCCTCTCATTGACTTAAGTATATATTGTCCTTCTCCATGTTCCCAACTTTCTAAGTTTATTCAGCCTGCTAGAACCTATGCGACTGTTGGTAGACCACAGCACAGTAGATGAAATTTGCCACCAGACTGGTAGAATATTGCCAAAATCCAGTACATAGCATTTGCGTTGGTCCTTCGAGCCAGTCTGTTCTCAGGTGTACACCAATGTAATTGTACTGCTCAACAATTTTATGGATATGGAAAAAAATTGTTTAGTTATTAGCAGCAATTGGGCTATATGGGTCTAGAGAGAGCTATTGATATTTCATAAAATTGATGATTAAGAATTATGAATGAATTTCTTTAAATTCAGTTAAATTCCAAATTGGTCCAATTCATACATACAGAGCCAATTTAAAACAAAAAAAAAACAAAAACGATTTCCTAGATAAGGAAACCAACAGTTTGCACTGAAACTTCTGTTCGATCCAATCCCCCATCCTGATCATGCATGAGGCGATTGTGGAGAGAAACAACTCCCTTTTGAGAGGAAGAAACCTCTGGCAGAACCAGACTCAAGAAAGGTAACCAGACTCAGGATCCATCTGCCATCGAGCCATCTGCCTTGACCAGCTAGAATTTGAGAGAACAGAAAAGAAGTGACAACAAACACCATTCAAAGGATACCTGCTGAGACGGAGAAAGACAAGTTAATGACAAATGACACTTATGCCAAATGTACATAATGTCATATGAGGGGGAAGGGGGGGGGGGAGAGAGAGTAAGGAAAGGTGTAACCGGATGCGCCAGTAGTTGCAATTTTCTCTGTCACAGAGGTGTCGCTGCTACGTGAAGGTTACCTCTAACTACTCTAAGACGAAAGTCGAGAAGAAAACAATGCCCCTGTCAAGAGCAGGAACACTGTCATCAATGATACTGCTGCAGTATCCGGAAGATGAAATGCTTAGAACCTAGTGTGTTTTGTTACCCTTTGTTTGTTAGAGTGTTTCAATGGACACACTTGGGAATTATCGTTACCTTTCAGGATGCAATAATAATAATAGATCGGTTTTATATAGCGCTAATACTCAAAGCCGCTTCCAGTGAATAAAACAACAGCAAATTCCTAACGACATAATGTATTTACAAATAATTTCACAATGTATTTTACATGACAGAACCGTCAGCTGTGAGCCTGTTTTCGAGTTGGTCCATCCGGTTTGTCGTTCTGAGCGCGCGCAAAGTTACAAAATTCGACTTTTGCACGACAACGCACTGCGCAGCCTTTTCATGGCGCACGCCTGGCCTGAAACGTCATTTTGACGTCACGGGCCGCCCACGCCTTGAGCAATGCATCAACTATATAAATCCAGCTTAAGACTACAACTCTGCATCCTGGTCTCAACCCTGGGTTGTCTTGTTTTTGGATGACTAATAAATTTGAAGCTCCTTTGTGTCCAGTGCCTTGCCCCAAAACGTAGTGCATGAGCGAAAAAAGGAATTTTGTTTGTTTCTTTCAAGAAATTATTGTCCCAATTTGTGTCATGGAGCATGTGGAGTAGGGCTTGGGTTTGTGAATTTTCGATGATTTTCCACATGATTAAAAAGAAATATAATTTTAGATTCTGACTGGTGCTGTAGAGGGACTCCTCAGCTTAGCAGAGCTGAGGAGGAGATATCGAGGCTGCAAAGCCAGTGCTAGGCTAAAAACTTGGCAAGTGGACAACCAGATGCATTCTAAAACTTCCGGTTCCTTCCATAATTATGGGGAATGTGAACTCTCTACAAAATAAGAGCTGTCTGCTTTGGAAAGTGCAAGTTCTTCATCATCATGGAGTCGTGGCTAATGGACAGCATTACCGGATGCTAACGTGGACTTGAGAGGATTCACGGCAGTGAGAGCCGACAGGGACACAAAGGCATGCGGCAAAAGCAAAGGTGGGGGAAGCAAACGGACTGAACCAGTTCTTCAACCGGTTCAACCACTCCACAAACCCCCCCACCCTCATTGAAGCCTTCCCTCAATGCGTCCCCACTCCAACACCACAGCAACAAGAAGCTGGACTGGAGCTCTAAGAATGCCTAGAGCAGACAGTGTATTTCCTGAGGAGACTTTAACATCTGCAGGAAGCTACTGCAGATGCTTTACCAGTCGTTAGTAGAGCATTCTCTATAGCGTTAATTTCCCAGAGATCTATCAATCAGGATGGAATGGATCCGATGATAGATCAAGGTGACTTATTTGAACAAATTAAACAATTTAATCATTTGCTGTTAACCTGGATGAAATGGCCAGTAGAATATGGTTCACACGAAAAGCTAAAGCATGTGAACATCAGCTTTCTAATTTGTTGCCACGTCTTGCTTAACAACCAACAACTTCCAATAATTGTTGATCAGTCTTGCACATTGGCTTGGGGGAATTTTTACTCTCCTCCATACAGAAAGCTTTTAATGTAGGGATGTTGATGATTCCCCTATAACTGCTTCTTCAGGTCCTCATGCAACATTTCTGTTCCCGAAGTAAGGTCAGGGCTTTGATTTATAGCAGCATTTTCCACAATTGATCCATCTTTGCCCAAATGCAGAAAAAGGGCACAAACATTACAACCACTACTTTGTCTTTTTTTTATGATCCGATAAGGTTTTTATGTAGGAATGCATAATTTTTAACAAAAAAAAACCCATAATTCCTTTAATTAAAATCATGAAGTTCTATTTTCATCTTGTATGTGCACAAAAACCTTTGAACAACGGCTCTTTTTACTTCTGACAAATTTTCAAATGCTATTTAACAAGCGGCAGACAAGCAGCAAAGAGTGTCCACAGTTTTGATTTGCACTGTAAGGAGGGACACCAATTCATCCCTCATTTCCAGTTTTGTGCTCCTAATTGGATATTTTGCAGTGGTCATTAGTAAGGATGTCCACATTTTCCCACCCTGCACTGTGAGCGTGAGTGACTGCATTTTAAGAGAAGATATGGAAATTGCAAATTTTTGTTAGTTATTAGTTTGTTTAGTTTTTTTTTTCTTTGTGTAATTTGAATTTAACTGCAACCTAATTAAATATCACACCACATTTTGTAAGTAATCATGCAGAAATGCATCTATTCACTATGGTTCAGAGAATTAGAGAATTTTTATTAATTAAAATTTTTGTTGTACAATATACAGCTTTGAATTACTTGCATGTTATATAATCCAATCCAATTTTATTTATAAAGCACTTTACTACAACCTCAGTTGACCAAAGTGCTGTACAGGAAAAAAATAATTAAAATTAAAAGAATAAAATACAAGAATAAATTAAATTATACAACAGCTATATAATTTAAAACAATAATAATACTAAAATAATTTTTTAAAATATATAAATGTCATTGCATATGTGTTGAATAGGAACAGTCTGTGTAGTATTTTTCTAGGCTCTTTATTGGGTTTCCATGATTGAAAGTAATGAATTGAGCTTTGTTTATCAATCGCAGCACCAACCCAGTTTTGTGTGTTACTTTGGACCAGACGTCACTGAAAACAAAATCTTATGCGTAGTGGTTAAGATGACCATAAACTTGCTTATTAATTATACTGGTTTAAGAGATTAAGATCATTCTGCCTAAATGTCTAAATTACCACAGTGGATGCCTCATTAGCTTTTAATGTACAATACTGAAAGAAAACATTACACTGTGGTAGGACAGATGGAAACAGAAAAAAACAAAACTTTGCAAGCTGAAAACATTGACTGTGTTCCAGCAGAAAGATGGCTAAATTGCATGTGGTCCCTTTGTTTAGGTAAGGGAGGTGACAGCCAAGCTAAGCCAGCCTGGGAGAGCCAGCACTGGGTCGCTTGACAGTGGTACAACTTCCATTCTGTCTTCCTTCAACTTGCTGGGGAAACGGGGAGCTGAAGACGACAATGAGATGGTTGAAATTAAAGAGCTGCAGGAAGACAAACAAGAAGGAAATAAGAGAGGGCAAAGAAGTGCTGGTCAGACAGGTATTTGTTGTAAAAGGTTTTGAGCTTTAGATAGATGTTCAAATTTTGCACTCTGTACGCTCTTAAAAGGGTCAAAATGCCCAGTTTTACAATAGATAATTCATGTCGCCTCACTGTAAATGTATCGCTTACCACCCAAACTGTCATTTGTACAACGGCAGGCAATCACAGAGTTTCTGAGACGGTGAGGAGCAATTTTGGTGCTGGCTTGGAACCTAGTAGAGGGGAACCTAGTCAGTCCTATCTTAGAGAGGTGGAGGATTTGATGGAACGGCTGTCTGGCCCTACCCTGTCTGACAGCCAGAAGAACAACCAGGAGGATCAGGAGAACAGTTACACTCTGATGCAACACATCCAGGTAGATCCACAATCTGAAATTAGATTCAGCAGTCTCACTGCAAGTCAGTACGATATTCTAAAAATTCTGAGACGATAGAATGGGATGCACTGCTTTCATATTGACATCCAGTGGTGTGCAAAATTTTGTAAATTGTTTTTTTTTTTTTTTTTTTCAATTTATCTGCTGACTCGTGACCTTTTCTGAGATTCATTTCACATACAGAACAGTCTGGATGATTATGGACAATATAGACTATTGTCTGCATTCTGATTTCAAGGATAAAAATCAGAATTTCTGTGTACTGATTTGTCAAAAAAATGCTTTTCACATAGATTATATATAAAAGATGGACATTTTCACCATGATGCTACTCAATGTTTAAGAGTTTAGCAGAGTAATTTACAAGTTAGGAAAAACATTTTATTTTATTAGCAATTTAAACTTTGGTTTAAGAAAAGTGTACTTAGTCTATTTAAAGGACACTGATGATGAAATGCTGTGTATACTTTGGTGAAAACCAAGAATGCCTCAAGACCTGTAAATACCTGGGTTCATCAGAACAGGAAATTATTAGTAGTAGAAAGACAATTTCATATTGAAAATTATTTTATAGAAGAATTATGTAGCCCAAAGTTGATTAAGGCTTCAGGGAACTTAGAAAAATTGGAAAAAAATCCATTTAGATCACAAAATAAATTGGATAATTAAACCTGTTTAAACGTTGTTAATCCTGAGTGTTGCTATTGTCAATATGCACTAGGGCATCTTCAAAATCGAAACAGCATAAATGGATCAAGTTGACTCAGAGCAACAGAGACGATACACATTGTTACCATAGTAACCATGGACAGTTAAAGATGGAGGGTATTTTCAGATGACTAAAACTTGTAATGTATTGGCCCTGCAGTATTAGTAGGCAAATAATTACACAATAATTACACAAAGTATGCTTTATGCTAACAATGGGATGCTTTTTTTTCTTTTGCTGCTAGATGGAAAAACTAATTTGTTTGTACAGATTCCAAGAAACACAGGATATTTCTTACTTTCCTTCTGACTGATCTGGAAAAACTCAGTGTTTCCACTGTATCTATCTGTATTTGAGGTGTCAGTCACCCCTTATTAAAAAGATGGATGGAGAGAGCTGCCTATCAAGATTGGTGTCCAATTGAAATTGTTTCTGTATTTGGTATACCAATCACAAAGCAGAAATGCTGATTGATATATTTTTTTTCCTTTTTCTATTTTGCTTAGATGCAGTTATCTTTTATTTGGTTTGTTGGGGCACTGTGAGAATGTGAGAGGGTGGCTAAAAGCAGTTGTCTCGTGCTAGAAGCAAGAGTGTTGACAACGCTGTAATAAAACAATATCGGTATTCCTTTTTTTCTAATTACAGTTATCACCAATACCACCATATTTCACAACCTTTATGTTGATCCTCCAGCCATCCATGTTCTATACCCACTTAATCCATCTCAGGGTGGCAGGAGCCTATCCTAGCTGTCATTGGACGAGAGGCAGGGTACACCTTGAAAAGGTCGCCAGTCCATCACAGGGTCACACGGAGACAAACGAGACGCATAACCATGCACGCTTACACTCAGTCCTAGGGACAATTCAAAGACGCCAATTAACCTAACATGCATGTTTGTGGATGGTGGGAGGAAGCCGGAGTACTCGGAGAGAACCCATGCATACACGGGGAGAACATGCAAACTCCACACAGATAGGCAACGGTGCTAACCACCAGAGGTACCATGCAGCCCTTTTATGTTGATCATTATATATCAAAATCAGTTATGAATGTTATCTGGGTTTCAGATCTTCTGTTCACATCTGGAACTGCTCATCCAGCAGCTGTATACTGTTTCACAAAGGATGGAGCAGCTTGCTACACCCACTGTGGACATAGACAGTGTGAAGTCATCTCTGGCTGAGTATCAGGTAAGAATTGAGCCTTAAGATCACTGCTGCATACTGTATTTCTGTTAACAACACATATTTTGTTTTGATCGTGACAGTACTTAATGTACAAAACTGAGCAAAATGAAGTGCCATTTACCAGACAGTTAGGTGCACGTGTCCTTACAGGGAGGCATCTTTACACATTTGTTGTTGTGAAAAAATTATCTGAGTTCCTGAATCAAAAATTAGCAAATTTCGCATAGCTCAAGCTTTTCTGCTGGATCCACTAATTAATTTGGTCATTATTACTATAGGTTGCAAACTGGCTGCAGGCCATGTCAGTTTTGGTTTCAGTTGTTTTTGACTCTGGGCTCGAGCATTTTACAAGATGGTGGAGGAACACCAAACAAATGATCAGTTACATTCTTTACATTACATATCAAGGTGAAAAGAAACTAAAAAAAAGTCAATGCTGACCAACCTCTCTTTACAATGTTCATTCTTTTGGTTGTTAATGTGTTATCATGTTGTCAGAGCTTTCAGAGAGAGGTGAGCAGCCGTCAGCCCATAACTTCCTGTGTTCTGCATGCTGGATATCGTCTCCTCAGCTGCATCAACAACACATCTCCATGTCAGTCACACACATACTACCTTTTTAACAACTATTGAAATAAATACTTGAGCCTCAACTAACCCACAGAGCCTAAATATACTTTGTGCCTCGTTTCCTTGATTGCAGTTTTAAGAGACACCCTGCTGCTTATTGAGAGACAGTCTGGAGTTCTGCAGACCTCCAATGACCAGTTTTTCTCCTCCATCCTGTCTGCCATGGATAGCCTGACTCAGACCACACACCCCAGTTCAGTTGAATAGAGAGGTGAAGAAGATCATGTGGGGACCAAGGGATGCAGTTTGCACAAAGACTGTAAGACACGCCGTCATCAATGGACATGATTTATTTTACTTTAGAATTAATTTATTTCTGACTTCCTTCCAGTAGTACTGTTTTGAATGGCTAGAATTGTAAAAGAACTAAGACTTTTTACATTTCTAAACACTGTTTTTTAACACTCAGTATTTTCTATCACTTGCAATTAGTAATAATGGTCCACTGATTCATTCCAGCTAAGAGACTCTGTTGTTTGAATACCTGTAAAAAAAACACCAATATAATAAAGGATTTCCAGATTGCCACTCTGCCTCTCAATTGTGAATGACTACATAATCCAGGGGCAGGTTTGCCATCAAAAATATCTTTTTTTAAAAATATTTTTTAACTTAATCCACTACTTTGCATACTTTTTTTAACCTGTTGCATGCATAATACAAGACATTTACAAATGTACGTGTACAAGGCTTATATACTCAATAAATATGACCTTAACTTTAAACAATGACCACTTTCATAACTAACACAAAGGTTTCAGTCAGTAAAAAGTGTGCACCATCGTTAGTCTAACCATGGGTTTAATAGTTGAGTAGTAACCTCAAACCTGAACAGTTAACAAAGTGAAAGATAAGTTTAGTCTTTCTTGTGGTAATATGCAAGTGTGCAGAAATATTAGGCAACATATTTACAAAAGTAAATTTTCCCAACTAGTTTGTTAAAAAGATTTTAGAAAGTTTAATGAATAACTTGCTGAAATGACGACAACATATCAGCAAGGTATCCCCTGCTTTGACTTTGGGACTTCCAACCTATGCTTTTTGCAGAAGTTCCTGCACACTTGCATCGATAGCCTTCCAACTGGGAGGTTGGCAGGTCAATCTTCACTGTATCTTCATGTCAAAGTGTCTTTGGCATTGAACCCTGCATTGCTCCCGTTATAATATAATCTGTGTGATTGTAGATTCAAATCAAATCAAATTTATTTGTATAGCACATTTCATGTACAAAACAATTCAAATTGCTTTACATAAAATAAAAGCATTGCAGCAGGGAGTGGAAGAATCATTAAAAATACATAAGAATATAAAGAGAAACAAATAAGATAATTTAAATGAATTTAAAAACAAGCAACAGTCCATTGTAAAATAAGAAGTCCTGTATGAGAGTCTATGTGAATGGCTGGATGAGAAACACATGGAAAGCACTTAAAGTTTAAAAAGTCATATATAAGCATTGACCATTTACAATTTGTTGCAGCCATTTAATTATGTTCCTTGTGTGTCACACCTGCTTGCTTCTTGCACTCTGCTACTAGGCAGAGTCTACACAGCTTGGACCTGGGGTTGTGGTAGACCTGCACTCGGCACCCACTCTTGTGCTGCATAGTTGGCTCCTTCATGCTGTCTTTCAGACCAGACTTTTCTAGGACCTGATAGGACTTCTCAATCCATCAACCACTTCAGTCATGCTCTCCAGGCGCTTATCCTTCGTTGATGGCTGCTCCTCTCTCTTAGTGTATTTATGCTTGTGGCCACTGAGTGACTGAATTTCAATAAGGACACTCAAGGCGGAGTACAGTACAGACAGTTTTTCTTGTTTATTTATTCAATATTCACATCAAGACCAGGAACTAACAAAGGTTTTCAGCTTTCGGGCTAAAACACTTCCATGTAACAGGGGTGTTGCTATTATCCAACATAATCCTGCTTTCTCTTTATAAATAAACGATTGATAAATAAATATGATATAGATAAATAAATAATTTGCTCTATAAATAAATAAATTGCCTTTAGTTTTCCTGCAAGCAGAAACATCCAAAACACACTAGATTATTAAAAATAAATCTATTTACAAAACTGTGCAATAATTATAAAACTCATTTTCTAACACCTAAAACCAGACTGGTCCAACCCTCACACCCCACACATTCTCATCTCATGGCCTCTCATGGAAACTTTGTTGTGTTCAGACCCCTGGGGAAGCATTTGCCCGAACACCCTGGAGAGGACACAAGAAGAGACTGGTGAGTAAACGGCCCATTTACACCGACTCATATTTTGCACCACTATTATTGCACAGACACATTTACTCTGTCTTCCCAAACCATGGCCTACTGAATTTGAATTTCCCCCACTGGGGGATGAATAAAATATTTTTCTATTCTATTGTACTTCCTGAAACTCACACCTGTTTCCTTCACAGGCAACTGCCACTCGATCATCTCTGCAGCTGAGTGACGCCCAGAAGACAGAACCCCACACACGGTGCCAAAATGTTCAATAAATATTCCAATAAATAATTCAAGACATCTTATGTGTAAATGTTTCCTTATGTGCATCTTGTTAGTTAAAATGCAAATGTGACTGAATGAATCACCTGAAGTGCTATAAATATTACATTATACACCGTTACGGTAACAAAGTGCCCTTACAATGCTGCTTGAGACATTCACTTCTTAGCTTATTAGTGGGGGCCATGTTCCAACTGGCAGGATGGCACATTGGTACTGTTGCCACCTTTGGAAATGAAGAATTGCTTTTTTTGTATGACACAATTTTGGACACATTTGAGTTTTAGTATATATCATCTTACATTTTACTCAAGAATACCTTGGTATATATTGCAGTTTTGTCTCAATCAGGTCCTCTGACTGCAAAAAAACCCGTAATCTTTTCACTCCACCACCTTGATACACAGGGGCGCAACTACATATTTTTTAGGTGGATGCGAACACATCATCGCCCCCCCCCCCCCCTCAACCAAAGTGGGTCCTTAATTCAGTTGACACAACACTGAAACCAATCATGTAAATAAATAAACAGATCACCTGACTGGAGGGAGAGTGGAGCTCATTCTCATTCACATCTATCCAAAGGAAATTGTTCCAGAAGTCTTGTGGTTTGTTCATGTAACTTTCCAAACTCCGTTGTTGTTTTTCTCATTTCTCTGAACATTGACAGGGTTTGACCAATGGGTGAGCTTGCTGGGACGTCCACTTGTAAATAATGGCTTTACTCCAGATTAATGGGTAGCAGCAGTTGCTTCTCTATGATCATTGCAGATGTCTTTCCTCTTTGGCATTGCCTTACCACCCAGATGGATGATGGAGACCAACAAACTGCATAAATCTCCGTGTCTACACTTGCTATAATGGTCAAATAATCAAGTGCACTTCACTAACAGAACCTGGCAGTATGGTTGTAACTCTGCATTCAGGTATAGTTTTTGTTAAATCAATAATTATATGGTATGATATGTCGTGTGTCAAGTTGATTTACATAAAAGCTAAGTTCACTTAAGTTCTTGCAAATAAAAGCCTTGCTTTTCGGTGTAACTGTAGGCCTATGGTACGACAGACAGGCTGTTGAGGTTAATGCTGAAGTATTTGTCCGGAAGTAGTGTAAGGTGTTTGACACAAAGCACCAGCTTGATCCACTCTTTATCCTTTCATTTTACGTACGAGCTGGGCAGAAGTGAAAATGAGCGGTGACAGTACAAGAGCATATCTCTGACTTGGAGGGCAAAACGTTTGCTGGTGCTGTCTCTCAGATGTCACTTTAAAACCATCACACTCTGTCACAGCGACCTAGGTTTATTGTGGCCTCAATAGTTTCCGGTATAATTGTGCTACAGACAAAAAAAAACAGCCATTCAACCATTAAACAACCCCATGTCATATTTGTATCAACCATATGATCGGGTAAGGTGTACACGCAGCTTGCACGGCTGAAAACAAGCGGGGTATCGCTTACATGCACTGGCTAATACACCGCCGCTAAAATGGTGTGCTGTGCAGGCTCCGCCCACACGGCGGGCCGCCCTTTGCGCCGGCGTGGTGAGGACCCACTGACTTCGCTTTGCCACGTTTCACTAAATGACGTAATTCTTCCTGTAGGGCTTGACAGTTTGCTGGTGCAGTAACGACACACACTTAGCGACAGCAAAGATAGGGGCCGGTAACTTCTACCCATATCCCCCGCTTATTCGTTTTTATTTAAGGCTGTAGAACGGTTTACAGTTTCGTTTCCAAATATTAAGATATTGTTAAACCTAGCTACCCTTATTGCGTTAATTTTACTTGGCTTACCAGCTGGCTAATGTCAGCCGTTTCCTGGTTCAGGTTGCAGCCATTTTGGAATTTGACTGAGAAAATAGCTAGCCGGCCGCGGTTTGGGGAGCAGTGCAAGCTAGTAATCGTCTCAGTTTTCATAACTAAACGGTGCAGTTTATTTGTGGACAGCGTAAAAGAAACATCTCACAAGAGGGGATACACTGTACAACGACTCAACAATGAATCCTGAATAGTAAGTATCATACTTTCATAAAGCCCTGTTAAGACAATCGAGATGAGCTGTTTGCTAACAAGTAAGTCAGGGTTGGTTACATTTCTTAATAATAGCAGCTGAACCAAGTAAGCGTGGAATATCAGCTGACGAAAACCTTTATGTACACATGTGTTACTGTGAATATATTCAAAGTTCCACGGGAAATGTTGAATGCCAAACCCTGAATAGTCGATTCAATATCCAAAGTTAAAATTTGCTATCCACAGTAACCTTGCTAACCAACTGTTGGACAAGCTTCAGTGACAGCAGATCTGGTTCTCTGCGTTTCACGATGAAATTTAAATGCAGGACAAAGGTGCCTTGTTGAGCTGGCGGAGAACTTTAACGTTCGGTCTTTGGACTTGCGGCTGGTTTCAGTTTGCTGAAAGACGTCGCTACTAGTGACACTGCTTATAATTAGCTAATTGAATTTATGACATTTTTATGAAAATGATTTCGAGGATTTTAAGGAGATAAGTATTGCCAACAGTAAATGTACACTTGAGTATGTGTCCTATTAGCTCTGAGTGCTACCATGATCGAGCCCGTTTAGTAGTGGCAGTCCTCTAATTGTTTACGTCAAGATAACCGGTTTTACGGTGTACTTAGTATTGTGGATGACTCAGTTTTCAGTCATATGGTCTTGTAGTGCTGAAACAGCCTTCCTACATCCTCTCAGTCATGTGTAGGTCACATGCCGTGGGATAGGCCCTCGATTTCGACACAGCAACATTGAGCAATCTGTTTCTTTAGTTGTTTGTCTTTGGTTTTCCATTCATAAATGTTCACATAGATAAAAAGTAGAATGTTTTTTAATTTCAGTTTTTCCCTGTTTCATAACTTGACAACACAGCCTCTCATGTCAAAGTGTATACTGCCTATTTATGTTGTCCTTCCTCTTAATAGCAATGTTTGATCTCCATATTCTTCGATAAATGGCTTTATCTTCTGTAAATGACTTTATTTAATATAACAAACAATCGTAAAAATCTTTAAATCCACATATTTAGCTAATTTGGGACTGTATGTAGGCTATTGGTAAATGGCACATATTGTCCTTAGTTTGATTTATCTATTTTTATGCTGAACATTGATTAATTGACTAGATTCAAGCAAGTTTTAAGTGAGAAAAACATGTTGCATCGAGTAAGGTAAAAAAAAAGGTTACTCTTTATCTGATTTAGAGCCAAGATTTTTTTTTTGTCTCGTCTTTGGTCTGCTTGGTATTGTTGTCAAAGTTCTGTTGAGCAGTGAATGGTCTGCATTGCATAGCAACATCAATTGTTCACAACCACTAGCTGAATGAAGCGGGAGTGACTGGAATTTATTACTATCGGAAAAGTGCATTAAAGCAATACTGGAAGGTGGGATAATATTCAGACTACTAACCTCAAGTAATGAGTAAGAAAAGTTACACATTAAGGCATTCCGTGTATTGACAGAAGGATTAACCATTAGTAGGCGTTTCATTTTAATTGGAAGGCTTTTCACTGGTAGTATTTGTTTGTTGGCTCTATGTTACTAGCACATTATCTGTAGTATTCATTGTTTGGAGGCATCAGTAACAAGAGCACCAACATCTTCCTTAAGCCCCTGCACCTCACCCTGTAATTCAAGAAGTTAATGTCCTTTCACTGAGTTTGACTAATGAAATTAGATTTTTTTTTCTAATCAAAAAGAGGTACATGCAGTATTTGTTTCCCAGGGTACTGGGTAAGCTTGGTTTGGAAAGAACAAAATGTTGCAAGTTTTTTTTTTTTGAAAACAACTATTATAAAGGTAAAGTTGTCTTTTTAAAATATTGTGTGGTGAAACACTGGTGCACTCGTTTTCTGATGTTGTAAATGTTACTGGAGCGGGATATAGTTTAAACATGAATATTGGCCATAGGCTGCCATGTTGCATGAGCCTTAAAGCGATACTCCGGAGTAGATTCAACCTGGGGTCATTTGAACCGTGATATCCAGCCAAGTAGCCCACCCGCAGTTTTTTCGATATTGGCTGAACATCAGCTGAGTTACTGAGTTATCCCGAATAGCTTCGTACAAGGGTTAATGGATCCTGGCAGTATCTCCAAAATTACCACACTAAAATCACATGCCATGACACCAAACTTCTACAGTAGTACAAATATGGTCTGTACTCACAAAACGATGCATTTGGAAGTTTGAAAATAGTCCAGGAGTTTATTATTATCAACACAAGCCTGATAGCTTCTCTGCTGCTAAAGCTGCTTCGACGTCACTTCTGTGAGCTGGGAGCTTCAAAATAAGATGAGGGTTGATCTACTACTGTAGACAACAAAGCAAGGCTGCTCAATTTCTCCATTGATATAATAAATTCACAACTCTACAACATAAAAATTAATAAAAAAAACATGTAGAATATAGCATATACTTTGTTGTCTACAGTAGTAGATCAACCCTCATCTTATTTTGAAGCTCCCAGCTCCAGAAGTGACGTTGACGCAGCTTTAGCAACAGAGAAGCTATCAGGCTTGTGTTGATAATAATAAACTCCTGGACTATTTTCAAACTTCTAAATGCATCGTTTTGTGAGTACAGACCATATTTGTACTACTGTAGAAGTTTGGTGTCATGGCATGTGATTTTAGTGTGGTAATTTTGGAGATACTGCCAGGGTCCATTAACCCTTGTACGAAGCTATTCGGGATAACTCAGTAACTCAGCTGATGTTCAGCCAATATCGAAAAAACTTCGGGTGGGCTACTTGGCTGGATATCACGGTTCAAATGACCCCAGGTTGAATCTACTCCGGAGTATCGCTTTAAGGCAGTCACTGAACTGGATTATCCCAACATAAGCATAAAAAGCCCCAACCTATTCCTCAACTTTAGAGATGAAAAATAAGCATCTGTCAGGAACAGCCCACCGTTGTGCCTGGCAGTTTAGAGTACAGTCTCAGAAACAGACTATCATTTGATCATTGATCATTAAATGGAAACAGAATTGATCAGTATTTATATCATGATTGGAGAGTTTTAGTAAGTAACCACTTTGAAAGTAAATCCAGTCTCAGTAAAGCATGGGAGTGTAGTGGTAAGATTGCCACCTTTCATGTGGGTGACCTGGGTTTGAATCCTGATACCCCTGTATGAAAGGTACTACCTCTGGTAGGGGTCCTTAGGCAAGACCCCCTTACAATACCTGCTCACCTGGGATAAGAGAGTAAGTCGCTTTGGATAAAAGCGTCTGCAAATGCATTATAAACATATTTGCAAACTAAGCTTGTAGAGCTTAGTTTAAGGGAAAAAAATCATGTCTTCCTCTCGAGTCAAACTAACCAGGTATTAAGCAATTGCCATAATGTTAGACCAAATTTGACTTTTTTGATTCTATCAGTAACACATTTCTCCTTGTTTCTTAATTAATTTTATATACATGCATGGATTTCAGTGTTGTTAATAATATCTGGGCTTTTGAAAGTACCACCTTTTTTAAGGTGGGAGTTTTAGGAAGGCAAGAGCTGTAGCCCAGTAACTGAACAACTGTAGAAAGAGCTACTATGACCCCCCATTAAATATGACATCTGACCAAAACATACTCTTTTACACCCCCCCTTTTCTCTTTTTTGGCTTCATTATTAGCAAGCTTTACTGAATTTCTTACTGAGAATTTACTGAGCTTACTGAGCTTATGGTCCTGAATATTCCCCTTCCTTGTAAAATACACTCCTTTTTAAACTACTTGGCAAACAATGTGATGGTACTGATATTTATAACATATTAGACTGACTTTGAAGAAAGGCTCATTGAGGATATTTAGAAGAAATGAGATATCCTGAATTATTAGGCTACTGTGTGTTTTCTTACAGTGCCACATGTTATGGACTGTAGATAATCTTTGTTGATACCATCTAACCTCATTTGTATCTCCTTTACAGTGACTATTTATTCAAGCTTCTCCTGATTGGTGACTCTGGTGTTGGAAAGTCTTGCCTTCTTCTCCGATTTGCTGTAAGTTTTCCCAGAATGGCACAAAGAGTATTTTTCATAACTAAATTTTCCTATAAGCAGGCTTAGTCTTTGCAGAAATCTTATTGCAGTGATTTCATGCTGACTGTTCATGTTGTCTCTTTATAGATAACACATTAGATAGCTTCATTATCTTAACTGGTATGGTTTGTTCATAAGAAGCCTGATTAACTCACTTAGTTTTCATGGTGAGCACATGCTGCTTACAATCAAAAACTCAAACTATCAATTTTTATGCTGTATAAATTCAACTAAAATCAACTAAATTTCCTCTTCCCACTGGAGTTGGTGTCCCGTTGGTAGTGTGTTTTTTGTATGTGTATCTTTAAGCAGAAAGTGAACATGATGTCTGAGCCATCTAACCGACTTAATTTTTATCTGCAGGATGATACATACACAGAAAGTTACATTAGCACGATTGGTGTGGACTTCAAAATCCGAACCATAGAACTAGATGGGAAAACCATTAAACTTCAGATTGTAAGTAAAAAAAAATTGTTTTCCGTATGTTTTATATTATTTTTATGTCATTATCCTTTCATCAGTATGTAAAATTTGTTTATTAGAGCTTCTTTTTTTTACTTCCCTGGACACCAGTTTAACTTGAAACATGAAATGATTAGCTTAACATTATTTTATGTATTTTAATTTTGTTAAGTACCATATAAAGGTGCAGACGAGCAATTCATTATACTACCCCTTGCCTGTGCATAACTGTCCAGTGAGGATTTGCTGTATGGTGTGTATGCACAGAATACCTCTTGTATGTATATGACACGGCTCTTAAAGCAGATACAATAATAAGACAAACTATTTGTCCACAGTACCTGTGTGCCAGTAACCCAAGTGTAAACAGCCCATATTACTTACCTTCCCTGAAGTACAATTTTTCCAATCCCATCGATTACTAGTGAAGAAGTAGACCTTTCAAAATAGCTTACCAGTATTTTGTTTTGTTATTTTCTCATAATTTTAGTAATTTTCTAAAATGGCTCAAAGATAAAGGTTACCTTGGAAACAACTACTTTCAGAGGTGCACACATGAATATTTGGGATAATAGGATTTATGTGTATGTTGTATATGTATGTTGTGTTCATGATAAGAAAGAACATGTCATCCAATGCAATATTGTAACTCTTTAAGGTCTTTTTAATGAATAATTGGTTTGCGGATGTACATGGGATTTTATTACAGGAAGGAAATTGTAGAAAATCATTGGCCCCTCAAATAATTTTGAATAACAAAGAAAAGGGTGGATAAAAGAAATGAATTGAGAATGCTACATTAGGTTGAAGTTCCAAATTTCAGTGGAAATGTATGAATTTTGTAAGTTTTTTTTTTTTTTTTTTTACAAAATTCTATTTTGAGTGGCTAAAGTGACATTAAAATTGTTTTTTGTTTTGCTAACATTTTATTAACAATTAAAAGCTGTGTTAAAACATGTTTCTTTTGTCTTAACCAGTGAAAGTGTCAAGTTTATCAACTGATTTAATCTTTTTCCTTTGACAGTGGGATACAGCAGGACAGGAGAGGTTTCGAACAATTACATCTAGCTACTACAGAGGTGCTCACGGTATCATTGTAGTGTACGATGTCACAGACCAGGTATTACACACCACCATTTCACATTTCAATAATATATATCGTCACCTTCCTAAAATAATCGCATGTCATTTTTTCAGGTTTTTCAGGAAACACAAAAAAACTCCCCCCAAAAGTTAAATTATCGCATAAAATAATAATTTCAGTCAGTAAGTATGTATCAAAAGATGATGCTTGACATATAAGAACACTTATTGATTTTCATAAAAACTAAGATTAAATAAATGACTTAGGCATTTTTTGGACCACACCTTATATATATTTGTGTATATACAGAGGTGCACATAACAACAAAACAAAAAATGTGCGCCAGATGAAACGTTGTAACGCTCGTTTGCGTACCTAAGATTTGGGGATAGATAGTTGCCCAATCTGTAGCGCAGGATAGGCCTATGAGTCACTGTTTTAGAACGTCGTCAAAGAAGCAAACTCTATTAAGCGATTACTTTGGTGTTCCTCCACCTCCAAAGAAATGTCAGACTGAATCTGAACCGCAAAAGAAGCGCGTTTTCTCGGAAAAGTTGTTGCAGGAGGTCATCTGGCTTTAAACAAATGATGAACGCACAGAGATGTGATGCAGAATATGCCGTGAAAATCCCAAACTGGCGGACAAAAACGCCGCCTTTTTATAGAGGTACCAAAAAATTTAGTCATCCAGCTTTTGATAAGCATACCAATAGCAGAGAGCACCAGAAAGTAGTTCAAGTAACTGATAATGGAAACAGACGTTGTCAGGGCCAGTGGCCCTAAATGAAAAAATGTATTTAAAATGTGAGGACTAGGCAACAACTCTAGGTTCTCCCCTGAGAACAAGACAAAAAGTGTTATGCGTACCCCTGTGTGTACATACATATATATGTGTGTGTGTATATATGTATGTGTGTATGTATATATATATATATATATACTTATATACTTCTTGGTAGTTTTTGTTCAAAATACCTCCTTTGGGAGGCGTCCTTAAGGTCAGCTGCCGGTTCTTAGCAGGAATGAAAATATAACTTAAGCAGTATAAACTGAAATTTTTATCTTTGGTATGTATTTTGTTATAACTGTTATGGTATTTTCCTCTACTATTCCTCTCTGCCTGGCCCCTGTTTAGGGGCTGAGCTCTATTTGTTCATGTCAGCTCCATCCCCAGTCATTATAAGAGTTGCGGTTTTTAATTCAATTCTGGTTGTTTTTTGGGGGGGAAAATACAATGCGGCTCTCTGAATGATGCTTATGTCCTGCAATAGCAGAGCTGGGCCAGTGCTGAGGTTTGTCCGTTCCATGTTTCAGGAGTCCTTCAACAATGTCAAACAGTGGCTACAAGAGATTGACCGCTATGCCAGTGAAAACGTCAACAAGTTATTGGTTGGGAACAAGTGTGACTTGACTACAAAGAAGGTGGTGGATTACACAACAGCAAAGGTAAGGCACCTAGGTATATCCTCCATCACACAGCAGATGTTGCTTGCAGTCTTTTTCAGGGTGCTACAGTTCTTCTATTTAAAGAGTGTGCTAGAAATGCTATATAATATATAATATGTATCGCATAACTATGCTTTCATTAGTGTGGCTTTGTGTGAAAAAAGGAATCACTGTTTTTATAAAACAAGTGATTTATACCCAAAGATGCTGAGGGCTGCCTGACCTGAGAGGGCTTAAAATTTGGTTCACATGACAAACTTTTATTCGGGCTCCTCAGTGAGGTTCTGGAGTGAACTGTGTCAAGGAAGCCAGAGCCAAGTAGTGCGAGTGCTTTTATTAGCATTAAAAAAAAAAAAAAAAAAAAAAACGGTGACCAGTGACACAGTTACGCTTCCACACTTAAAAATGTCATGTTACTGCAAGCAGTGGATTGCTTCTGAAAAGTCCAGATGTTGGAATGTCATACAGTAAATTGTCTGGATTTAGAGTTGAAACTTACCCTGCTGCACCATAAACCAGTCTTAGCTCTTCATGGGGAACTATAAGGTGCAAGAAAAAAAAAAAAAATGTCCTTGTTAAGCTGCCACTATTGCCCTTTAGAAATGTACGCAGATCAAACGGAGAGCTCAGCGCTGCATCAGTGTGCGCTCACACACAGAAAGGCTGATAGGTTGTGTTGAAAAGTGAAAAGGCAGCTTTTTGCCTTCCAGGTTGAATGTTGATCTTCATAAGCTCTCTGTTGTGCTTTGTAGTGGAGTGAATACTGATTGTTATGACAATAAAGATTATCTATAAAGTGGCCATCAATATATTAAATAATTGAAGGGAGACAAAAAAAATTATAAATGGATGAAATTGACCTGTAGAGGGTAAATGTCATTGTTATGTTTAAGGTGTTCCTAGACAGGTTTAGCTAATAACTTCAGGTTTGTGTTGTTGATTAACAGATGTTCATTCTTGCTGGTTTTTCAAGGTGGATGGTCTCGTATGTGGTTGGCTGGGTGTCAAATATATGTTTATATATATATTTTTTAAAGTCATATTAACAGATGGGCAAGCATATCAGTAGTGAGTACCCATCCGTTAATCAGACTGCATACACACAGTCAGGTTAATGGAGAGGAAACCAGAATTGTGAGAAAGCATTAGGAGGCGCAATGAAAATGGATGTCTAGTCAACACTTTTTTTTTTTTTTGTTTGTTTATTGCATTTAATCACCCCTGTTTCTATTGCAGTATAGGACCGTCTGACACATGAGGTGACCATATATTTACATTTAATCTAAGCTGTGATGTCAAATCTAAGGACTAAAAATACAATTTGTGAATTCGTGAATATGTAACTATTAATTGTGACACCAAAGCAATGACAACAGAGAGAACCGATGAGGTTGCTATATTCCAATTTGCTGTATGAGCTGGTATTGCATATTTTACGCTGTTGATGGCAATGTGTGAGAGAGAAAGTTTCTAGTGTTCAAAATCTTGATTGCTAGTGTTTGAATAGTGGCTTTCGTTGTAAATTTAACCAATTATCATTGAGGAAAAATTTTGGAACTACATAGAAATGCCTAGCCAAGAGATGAGGCTTTTTCTCCCCCTAAAAACAAAGAGGTCAAGTAGTGGCAGTCCTTGCAGTTGCACAAGTGTACTGGAAAACCTTGTTTCGGGTTTTTTAAGTTTAGTAGAATCTCCAAAGTTCCAGGGAAAGTTTTAGATGAGCACAGAGAATTTTTCTCTTCCTGCCCTTCACAAGAACATATCGAGTGGAAGGGGACTATGGTTATGATTATCTCTCTTTTGTTTCTGATATGCCTTTTTTAATGTGTTTTTTAACTTCATGTTGTTTTGAATCACCCTAATATAAAAACACAAAAAGTCAAACAAAACCTACCAATTCTGTTGTCCAGGAGTTTGCTGACTCTCTGGGAATCCCCTTCTTGGAAACCAGCGCCAAAAATGCCACCAATGTGGAGCAGGCCTTCATGACCATGGCTGCTGAAATCAAGAAGAGAATGGGCCCCGGAGCCACAGCTGGAGGAGGGGAGAAAGCCAACGTGAAGCTGACTCCAGGCACTACTGTCAAGACTTCATCAGGAGGATGCTGCTGAGTGAGAAACCACTTGCCGCCGCCCCCACCCCCCAAGAAAACCTCCACTGTGTCCCTTCAAAGCCCTACCATAACAGACAGGACAGGGAAGACATGATTCATGTGTATGAGAACAAGATGAAGTTGCCTGTATTTGTACTGTACATAATGTAGCCGCACTACCAAAAACAATTAAAGCATCCTTCTTGTCTTACTGTCCTGTTTATTGAAGACAAATTCCACAGCTGGGTGATCATTTGACTTAGTCCTGACTCCTCATCATGCCCTATATCAGACCTCTCAGAGACTTTTGTTTGGCCCTCTGACTAGAGGTACATGAGAATTGTGTGTATGTGTGTGTGTTTGTTTGAATGTGCCTGTTTCTCTGCATTCCTATAGCAGGGTTGGTAAATGAATCGGTTTAATTAAGGTTTCTGTTTGTACGAATCTTTTTCTGTTTCTCTTTTGGTTTGGTGAGTATTTTTTGCTGCGTTTTTCAGCATGTGTCTGTCAGTCTGTTCCCCTTTGAGGGTCTTTTTATTTTTTCTTACCAACCTCTGCACAACATTGTCAGCTGTTCTAAATTCTAGTGCAACAATATATGTACATAAACATTATGTATATATATGTAAAATTCTGCCAGTTCTATTGTGTTTAATACATTATTGAATTGGTCTTTACTCTTAATCTCTGCATTAAATTTGTGGCTGAAGAAATCTGTAAGTTTGTTGCTCAACATGTAACACTTAAACTGAAAATAAATATTGTACTACTAGACTGTATGACATGGAGGATTATTGGTGACATGTACAAAACCTGTTTGACTTATTTATTATACAGACATGTGGCATATGTGTTATCAGTTTAAATGGGGTTCTGCAATTTGCTTTATGTAATCCTAGTACATAGTTGCAAATACAGTGTTGTTTTGTTTTCATAATAAAGGCAAGTGAATTCAGTTTAAAAGGAGCTCTGACACCAGTGTTTACTGTATGGATAAGAACTTTAGAACAGTGCTCAATATGTCTGAATGTCTGATCAAAACACAGTTTCCATGGATTTATCTGTGAACACACATTAACAACCAGTCTGAAAGTGCTGCACTGTGGCCTCATTTCTTAGGGACGCAGGTCTTGAAATTTTAAACAACTGGAGTTTTCTGCACTACACAACTGTTTGGCTGGTACAGCAGTATACCAGGCAGTAGGAAGTACCTGGGCCAGTACATCCTTAACTTATGATAAAGATAAATGTTTAGGGAAATACAGCTTGACACCTACGTAACGATTTCAATTCAATTCATTTTTATTTATATAGCGCCAAATACAACAAATATCATCTCAAGGCACTTGGATAATAAAGTCCAATTCAAGCCAATTGGAATTCAATTCATGGTAATCATAATTAATTACAAAATAATCCAATTCATTCACATAGAGCCAATTCAAAAACAATTTCCTAGCTAAGGAAACCAACAGATTGCACCGAAACTTGTCCTCAGTCCAATCTCCCGTCCTGAGCATGCCTGAGGCGACTGTGGAGAGAAACGACTCCCTTTTAACAGGAAGAAACCTCTGGCAGAACCAGAACCAGGAAGGGTCGCCATCCGCCTCCACCAGCTGGGGTTTGAGAAGACAGAAAAGAGGGGACAACAAACACTATAACACCATTCAAAGGATACCTGTTGGAACAGGGAAACACGAGTTAATGACCACAATAATGTCACATGTACATAAATTGAGAAATTAAACAGGGGAAAAAGAGAGTAAAGTGAGGAAAGGTGTGACAGATGAGCTCCCCCAGCAGTCTAGGCCTATAGCAGCTTAACTATGGGATGTTTCAGGATTACCTTAGCTATCCCTATCTATAAGCTTTATCAAAAAGGAAAGTTTTAAGCCTAGTCTTAAAAGTGGAAAGGGTGTCTGCTTCCCGGACATTTACTGGCAGCTTATTCCACAAGAGAGGGGCCTGATAACTGAAGGCTCTGCCTCCCATTCTACATTCTGTTTACCATCCAGAAAGAAAATACTGGAGGAAGTGAAACAACCAAGTCATACTATTTGTAATGAAATGTATGTTTACCATCAGCAGAAATTTGTCTCTTCATAAAGAACATCTGAGGTGTTAATTTGATTACCTAAGTTGTATACATATATGTGGCACAAGCTTTTTGAAAAGCATAAGACAAGTGTATAGGTGGCCCAGTACAATTTGGGAATGGAATAAAAAAGGTGGAGAAACAGATGAAACGTGGACAGACAGGACTCATATTAGGAGCAACCATGTAGAAGATGAAAGTGGGACAGACAAAATATCAGAACGTGACCTTATTCTATACTATCTTGTCTGCTTATTTGTCTCTGATCTTTAGGACCTCTGCTGACACTTTGCTGAAATGGCAGCAACTCAGAAAGAGACAAACAAGTCTTTTGAGCTGGACTGCACCATGGAGCTCTTTAACAAGCTCAGTTCAATATCCAGAAACTTTTAATTTGACTGTCTAGCATGGTTAAAATCATCATAAAGGGCACCAATTCACCAATCCAAAGAGAAAAGGGCCAAAAGCCACCACTCACTGCTGAGTTGCCATGTCAACCAGAACCATATTTCAAGCAAAATCGAAGGGAGCAGGCAGGAAACACCTGCGTCTAGCAGACTAAAGTTCTGATTATACGCTTACTTGGTTGCAGACTCACCAAGCAGATTTTTTTAAGGCAACCACTTGGAGGTTGAATGGAAGACGCATTCCATACGGACGCAGTAGACTGACATTAACCTCTAGGAAATTGGTAGAAATTGGTACTTAGTCTCCTTCATGGGTTAGTTCGCCATTTTGCACATTAAGCCCTGTTTTAAGGTAGTCTGGGGTGAATTATAGATGTTCTGATCACAATTTGGACATTTGGTGCTGAACGGTAGCCTGGGAAATCCCATGCTGCTTTGCGCTCGATTTCATTCTCACTGCAAAGTCAGCCTGGAAACCACCGCCCTTATTTTTGCCAGAGTTTGGGAACCAATCACAGAACGGGGGGGCAGCAAGACGATGACGACGTCTATGCGCTACACCGAAGCTTGTAGAGTGTTAATCCAACATGACAGCGGACACAACGTTACCGTTCAATGCAGCCTTAGAAAGTGTTTCGGAGTAGATTCACCCTGGGGTCATTTGAACCGTGACATCCAGCCAAGTAGCCCACCCGCAGTTTTTCCGATATTGGCTGAACATCAGCTGAGTTACTGAGTTATCCCGAATAGCTTCGTACAAGCGCTAACGGACCCTGGCAGTATCTCCAAAATTACCACACTAAAATCACATGTCATGACACCAAACTTCTACAGTAGTACAAATATGGTCTGTACTCACAAAAGGATGCATTTGGAAGTTTGATTATAGTCCAGGAGTTTATTATTATCATCAACACAAGCCTGATAGCTTCTCTGCAGCTAAAGCTGCGTCGACGTCACTTCAGAGAGCTGGGAGCTTCAAAGTAAGATGAGGGTTGATCTACTACTGTAGACAACAAAGCAAGGCTGCTCAATTTCTCCATTGATAAAATAAATTCACAACTCTACAACATAAAAATTCATGTAGAATATAGCATATAGGCCTACTTTGTTGTTAATTTAAGTAGCTTAGAGCGCAAGTTTACTTTTATTTTCCTTTTTTTTCTTCTTCCTCGTCGAATTTCTGTCGTCATCTGGTATAAGTGATACAATTGGCTATTAATCGCACGCAAAGCAGCATGGGAAGAACCTGACGTCATTTGATAGACATTCGTAGCGCCCAATAAACAGCTCCAGGCATTCGTAAACCACGCCTCAAATACGAGAAAATGCACACCTAGTTCCCAGACCACCATCTCATCGAGATTGTGGACGCGTCAGCCAGGCTAGCTGAACGGAGCATTTAGGTATCCACTGCTGCAGCCCCCCCACCTTTGCATTGAGTCAATGACCACTCAAGCAAACAATCATAAAACGGCATTAAACTTTCGTTTGAAAAGACATGGAACTCACCGTGTGGTCAGTGGTGGACAGCGATAAATTGACCCGAAAATCGCACCGTTTTGAATGTAGCGCTAAACGGCTAACGGCTAACACGTCACTGAAGCAGACGGCTGCGCGCGGCGCATCAGTCCCTATCAGGTCCCGACTCATGTGCGAATGCAGACTGAAACAGTTCTGCTGGGGAAGGATAGTTATCAGAACGAAATTCGAGGAGGGTAGTTCTGATAACTACTTTCTTAGAACGGTCTGTCCGAAAGCGGCTTTAGAAGCAGTGCAGGAGGGGCCAGAGCCGTCTCTTCTTCCTGAGACAGTTCGGGTGCATATCATATCTGTAGTGATATGATAAGCATGTTTTATCACACTATCATTAAGAGTGCACTGTTCTATGCTGCTGTCTGCTGGGGGAGTTGCACTAATGACAAAAACTGTAGGTGCCTGGACAAACTGGTGAAAAAAGCTGGTTCTGTAGCAGGCAGAAGGCTGGACCCTCTCAGTGCTGTGGTGGAGCAACGGATGAGGAGGAAATTATATTCTGTTTGGGAGACTAATAAACATCCTCTCCACAGCATCCTGGCAGGACAGAGGAGCAGCTGCAGTGAGAATCTCATCTCTCTGCACTGCAGGACTGAGAGGTTCAGGAGGTCCTGTGTTCCCACAGCCATAAGGCTTTTTAACATTGACTGCTAACATGTTCTTCTCACAATTAAATTATTTATTTCGTCATTTATCATTATTATTATTATTAGTAGTAGTAGTAGTAGTAGTATCATTGTTGTTGTTGTTGTCTAATATACAATCATTATAAATATTGAAAAAAATTTGAGCTACTTGACTAATTTGAATTTCCCCCACTAGGTGATGAATAAAGTAATTTTCTATTTCTATTCTATTCTAATGATCTGTTATTACACAAAATCATATGAGTAAAGATGGCCTCACACTATAGTTGTAACCATGACAGAAATGCATCAAATATGAGTGCTAATTCTACAAACCTGAATGCTTCACATATATTTTCAACCCGGCTTTACACAATCACAAAACTTTCAAGGTAAGAACCCAAGATTAGTGTCACCAATTCAATATTGAACTTAATTGAATCAGTTTAAATGTAATACTTTTTCAATCCCAAAAATCTTTTTTTTCCCAGCTCTTCAAAGAGCATCTCCTACCCTAGCAGAATATAAACCCAGCAGAGCTCTTAGATCGAAGGACTCAGGTCAGCTGGTCCAGTCCAGAGTCCAGACTAAACATGGAGAAGCAGCATTTAGCTGTTATGGTGCAAACAAGTAGAACAAACTGCCAGTGGAGATTAAACTTTCACCAAATGTAGACCTTTTTAAATCCAGGTTAAAAACATTTCTTTTCTCATGTGTCTATGCATGAAATCTGCACGGTATCTTTTAACTTATCTTGACTGTTGCTTGTTTTTAAATTAATTTAAATGATTTTATTCGTTTCTCTTTATATTCTTTTATGTATTTTAATGCTTCTTCCACTCCCCGCTGCAATGCTTTTATTTTATGTAAAGCACTTTGAATTGTTTGTACATGAAATGTGCTATATAAATAAATTTGATTTGATTTGATTTTGATTTAGCACTTACCCTGTACTCCCCTACTGCACTTTCTCTTTCTGTACTTCCCTCTATGCCTGCATATCTCTACACTGTCACTATGTAACTTATTGTTAGCTTTGATGTTAGCTGTAATGTTATATCCTCATTTGTAAGTCGCCTTGGATAAAAGCGTCTGCTAAATGCATCAACAGAAACATAAAACATCAAGTGTGGTTATTAGTCATAAGTAATTATTAAATACAAAATTGTGTAGAGTTATTGCTTTGGGGAGGAATGACCTGCCCGTTATTTGTTGAAGGATAGATGAAGAAGCCTCATACTGACCATGTTACCCGGATTATTTACATGTGGTCAAAGATTTTGCTGCATAGCTTCAGAGCTAAGCCTTGTTAAGGTCTCGTGGAATGCTGAACATAATCACAATTTATCTTTATTGGCTGCTTTTCAGATCACACTCCCAAGATTTTTGTGAACACATTTAAAAAGCTGTGCAGTATCGTCACTTTCTGCATTGAAAAAAGGAAAGAAAACAAAAAAAAGCATTGACTTCAATTTTAATCTATTTCTATTTTACAGTGATTTTTTGTAATCCTCATACTTTATCTGTATTTCTTATTTCTGCAAATTACCCCTTTGGTGACAGCAAGATGGTTTCTATGAATGAAAAGCACTTGCACAATGGGCACTTCTTTTGGACAATGCCCCATTTATCAGGAGTTTATTTATTTATTGTTTATGGTTAGTATATAGTTTACAAATGTACTATAGATTAATTTCAAGTCAACAAAGAGGGCGGAATTTGGAGAATCCCTCTCTTCTATGCTTTTAGCCATGGGGCTTTGTGTCACATAGGATCAGTAACACTTGAACTTGAACTACTGAAAGATGTGTCAATTCATGGTTGAAAATAACAATTACTTGGTTAAAGTTAGAAAACAATCATTTTAGGTCTAAAATACATGACCACTGTATATACATATATATATATAAATGTATGCTTCGGATGTAAACAAAGGACATCAGAGCAAAACTTTGGGACTTTGTGGTTGGCTTTAGAAAATATTATCACTTGTTTAGGGATTAACAGTTAAAAGGAACACAATCACAGGTCCATTTCAATGATCAAAATAAATGATTTGCTGAAAGAGTCAAGTCAGCGGTAAAATAACTTCAGTCTTATGTTGTGGGGTTTTTATATTAAGCTACTATTACATTTCATATATACATCATACATTACTGATCATATAAATATGGAGTATTGTTATTGTATGTATTGTTATATGTTAAGCCGAACCTACCTATTAAAAATTGTGTTGATCTGAATAGCTATTGCGTGCCAGTCAATGGTTTCTAAAAATGATAGTCATTCAGACCATTTAAGAAAATGAAAAAAATAAATAAATAAATACACATGTGGAATACACATGCCACATGTGGAATACGATCTGCATTTCCACCTTATTGGTCAGCAAAACCATGCATCTTCTTTCGCGGGAATAATCAGGACGGATGGGCGTACATTTCTACTTAGAGGGGTGGCTGTATTTTTAAGCAGTTTTATCTGTCATCATTAAAATGTATTTTATCCGTAGATAAAAGTTGGGTTTGATCAACTTGTTATATCAAAGTTTTGTGTTTATTTATTTCTACCCATTCATTTCTAAATGACAGAAGTACCTTTCAACACAATTTATACTTCACCCTTTTCTAGAAATAATAGTTTCGACCTAACTGGCGCGAAATAGAGTAGCCCCGCCTGTTATAAAACTCACAGCTACGTCAAGTGAAACTAATGCGTCTACGGCTTGGCGGAAGTGACGTTTTTTTGCATTCAAAATAAAAGGTTACTGGGAAATCCCAGCCCAGCTTTAGATTGTAATTTCGCATAAATACATTTATTTTGAAACGCAATCACCGGATGTACATCCTTTGTTGCTAACTGCATCTTCGGATACGCACCGTGTTCTCAGACATCTTAGGTGGATTTCAAGACACCTGCATTTAAGTTAAGGACCACTTTTATTAGGATAGTACTTTTTAAATATCTTTCTGCAATCTTGCAGACGTAGAAATTATTCTAAAAACAAGACTGACTGCGAGCTACTTAACAAAGTTTCGGCTTAAATAACCTGCTTGTGTAACTGGCGTTTTTCTGCGTTTGTCCAAGTTATCTGAAACTTTAAAGATATCCCAGTCTCCTCTCCAGTTGTTGATAACTATGAGCTGGTAAGTTATTTAAACAATCTGAATAATGTTTGCTTTCATTTTTCTTAATCGAGTAAAAGCGAAGTTGATTACCTTGTACATTTTCTAGAGATCGGACCAGTAGTGACATGGATGGCTGATATATAAATTCAGCATCCTTTTTCTTAATTAATTTATATGTTATTCTCTTAATTTGTAACGCGGACACGTTGTTAGAAAATACATAACTTGTGTCGAAACACATGACCATTCATTGACTATACGGTGATCTAATGAAAATGTTGCCATTTTGAATCTTAGAAAATATTTAGACACTGAGGAAGCTCATTTTACTTACTATGTGGAGTACTCTCTCTCTTTCTAGACATTGTGTTGTAAGTAGAAATGAAATAAAATATATTTGTATTGCAGAATAGATTTCAGGTCAAAGTTCTGTTCTTACACAGTCTGCAGTAAAATATTAATTGCTGTGGTTTGAGTGTGTTCTACCTCCCTGTAAGTCCCTGAAATCCTTCCCATTGACTTGATTTGAATCTGTTCTTTGTTCGGGCTGCCAGTACGAAGGAGGAAACTCGAAGCACATCCCCTCAATGCCCCAAACCTGATGAATCTGAGCAGCCACTGGGTACAACCATGGAGACAGAAGCTGCCAGTGGTCAGTGAAGAGAATTCCAGTCTTTCCCCTTAAGATTGTTGCTTTCACTTCATTTTTCAGTCATTTTTAAAGTCGAGATCATTACGTATTGACGAGTTTTAACCACTTCATTAGGAAGAGGGTAAAAGCAACAAAGTAAGCTGATGAGTCGATACAGATGGTGTGTGGAGTGTGTACCTGTTCAGATGACATTTCTCCCACTGGTATAAATGGAACTGTTCTTTCACTTTAGATGCCAGTGTGAAAAGTGAAGATGTCTCCAAAGTGGTCATCACAAAGGAAATGGAGGAGGAAGAGAAGCAGCTGATGGAAGAAGGGGAGAGGAAAGAAAAGGAAATGATGGAAAAGGTGTTACCTGCTAGTTCCTTATTGTTTCGAATCATTTTTTAGGTATCAAGTTTCATGTTAGTTTAGGTGCAAAAAAACCTGTTGTGTTTGAGTGTTATTTAGTCCTCTCCTGCTTAATTCTTTTCATTAATGCACGATTGTTTTTTGCCACAAGGCCCGGGGCTCGTGGGAAAGGGACTCGCATGACATGCGGTTCAAGAGACTGCAACATTTGCTTCAGAAGAGCAATATCTATTCTAAATTCCTGCTGACAAAGATGGAGCAGCAACAGAATGAGGTGGAGTGTGTGTAAAATTCCACTCTTAAGAAACGGACACTGTAGCTGGGCGATGTTAACGCTGACACTGTTTGTCTGTCAACAATTTCAGGAGAAACTCAGGAAGGAAAGATTTGAAAAGAAGCCCAAGAAGGTGAGGGACATTCAACTAAGAGTATACAATAGTTTAGTTTAATATTAGATTATTCACCTCAACAAAATCTTGTGTTTTTTCTTTTTAGTTTCAAAGCACCAACAGTGCGGAGCCTGAGAAAGGTGAGCTGACTTTCAATTTCCTATCATGCAGCATGACGGTAATTAACAAAAAAGAATTCTCCAGTATGAAAGGACAATTACAAACTCGAGGTTTGTGTGCACACTCATGTCTTCTGACATCACTGGGTTTGATGCTCTCTCTTATCTTTTTAAGTAGATAAAAAGAAGAGGAAGAGAGATGAGGACTACAAAATAGCAGATGTCATGTCAGCGGAAGTAAGTCTCATTTGAATTTTGATCTGTTTTTTTAGCTCACCTGTTCACAATGTTTCAACTTGTTTTTTTTTTTTGTCTTCCAGGAAATCATGTCACAAGCTAAGAAATCAAAAGTGGAGGAAGGGGTAATGGTTATTTTGCTTTTACTTGCTTTCATTTTGATCTAAATGAGATCAAATAAATACCTTTTTTCATCCACATGACGGATAACCGCAGATTGTTGTTTAATCTTTCATGCACAGCTGCCTGTGCTGCAGCTAATGCACTTACTTCTATTGAGGACCATTTGATAAATTGTTTTCTCAAATTGTTCCCAGGCAGGCTATAATTCTTATCATTCTTGTCATGTTACTTTTGGGTTGGCAAAAATATTTTTAACTTCATGTAAACCGAGAAGTTGATTGTCCACAATGAGCTGATTTAAAATTTTGAGACAGAACATCTTTATGGGGAATAAAAGGAAAAGGAGTTTGTTTTTAAAGTAAGAGACTCCTGATAGAGTTTACAATATTTGAGAGGTAGCTCAAGTTTACTGCAAAGCAAGAGCTTATTTTGGCCATACTTACAAGTATGCAGTAAATTTACACTAATCTCATATTGTACTGTCCAATCTGGATTAAAGCAAATGATCAAGATGGGTAATGTGAAAACCACCACCCTTAGAGAAGTAAATTATGTACGAGTGGGGCTATTATTGTGTGTTACATCTGTTTTTTAGAATGAGGCACCAGCGCAGAAGAAACTACAAGCCGAGGATATTGAAAAGTTGAGCGACTCCAACCAAGACATCAAGAACCGCCTCTCCGAGACCGTTCGAGACAATGCCAAGCATCTTCTGCATTCTCACAGGAAGGTGAATGGGCAGCCTGTCCCAGTCCAGCAGCCAGACCTTTTCTCTGGAGGAGTCATGAGGTGGTACCAGATCGAAGGCATCGAGTGGCTGAGGGTGAGCTGGGGATGGGTGTAGCTGATAAAATATCAGGATTTACAAGAAGTGCTCACTATCTAAATAAACCTTATTTTACCTCGTATGTATGGGCACCACCTTCAGAGAAGGAAAAAGACAGAATCTTATGATTCTGGTATGTTAAAATGAATGTTAAAATTACTAACCAGTCTCAAATCGCTACCTTCGGTATATCGGAATTACTTAAATTGTCTAGATTTGTTTACTATTTGCAGTTAAAGGCTAACATCTTGGAGTCGCTTATCATTTTAACAGTGAATTCTCTCGACACCCACCGTATACCGTCTGAAAGGTAAGAAGACCTGAAGGCAGACCTGAAGGGCGGTTTATGGTCGGAAACCAGGTCGTCTGCGTGTGTCGCAGTTAACGCAGACATGCCCCGCCCCCTTACGCAGACACTCTGGTGCACCTCCCCAAAATTGTAACTCACCGCAGACAGTGCCGCAGATATCGTCGCAGGGAGGAGAGAAAGGAGGCCTCTGATTGGTCAACTCTACATCCGCTCTACACTATGCGTATTTCCGGTTTGCTAACCGGCTAATGGTGACGCTAACCGTGCTAACCGTGACGATTCTTTCGCCTCTCTGCCAGCTCCGTAGGAGCAATATTTCTTCTATTTCTAGATCGATCAGCTGCGTCTCAATCAAAGTGCGTATTCGTCCAGTCGCCATTGTTGTTGAATGACCTCCGTAACCGGAAGAGAAAATTGCCACCCACCACATCCACAATCCTAGCTTGTTCGTGATTGTCCCTCTTGCGTTGTGGCGTGGAATTAACATAGCACAGACCGCGCTTCAAATTGGGCATAAATCAAAAATAACTGCGTCATGTCTGCGACAAGCTCACTGCGACACACTGCTGCGAGAGTATACACGGCCCTTTAGTTGGTTGACACTTTAGCCCAGTTAGTCAGCTCTGACCCCACCAGGTGGTAGCCAGCGGGGTCCAAGTGGGTTTCTCTCGGTTCCGCGTCTCAAGGCTTACGCTCCACTTTCAGCCAATGATATGTCGGAAACTGTTGTGGCGTCTGCCTGGGCGTGTTTTGTAGGATCTAATTCTAGCGTTAAAGAGTTTGATAAAACAAAGAAACTCCATTTCTCCATTCCTCCGTCTCATAAAACATTTGTCTAGAGGATTCTGAAAACACCACAACTTGTTAAGATATGAAGGTTAGGGATATGACACATGTATGATATAAAGATGTCAAATAACAACATAACGTAACGTAGGTAACGATTGTGAATCTCAAAATTCAGATGGATATCTGTAAAGTTATGACATATGAATAACGAACCAAACAATATTATTTTCCTGTGTTAACCATGGGATACAAAAAGAAACGGCAGGAAACATCGGTTAACAGTTGCATTACTTTATATAAAGGTCCAGTTACTGACATTTCATTTGGATTTAACTATTCCAATACTACAGTCCACTAGGGGGCACTGTGGCTCCATAGACAAGTTAGTCATTTTCCAAAATGATTTCTTCGTTCATTTTCCAAGTACGATCGGGAAAAAGGTCTTAAAATGCAGCTCGTGAGTTTATGGCATATACATATATTTATATATATATATATGTGTTCACTTTGCTGCTAGTTGTGAACTTTTATCCTATGTTGTTCCCTCTGTCCTGGTAGATGTTGTGGGAGAACGGTATCAACGGGATCCTGGCTGATGAGATGGGACTGGGAAAGACCATCCAGTGCATTGCTCACATTGCCATGATGATAGAGAAAAAAGTGATGGGCCCCTTTTTGGTGGTGGCCCCTCTCTCCACTCTGCCTAATTGGATCAATGAGTTCAAGCGCTTTACACCAGAGGTAAGGGCATTTAATAAGCGCAATGATGCACAATGGCGCCACTGGATAAAAATGAGATATTGTATTAGTCCAACCAAAAAAGGAACTTTGAAAATGCATGTAAACGCGTTAATCGGACAAGAATCTTACCAAATAGAGCTTCTCAAAATTGGACTAACACACAAATGACTTTCCTTCACATATGTTTCTCTCTCTTCTGTCAGACAGTTAAACCACATATATTTACATATACAGTGATCTCCCATAGAGAAAGTTAGAAGAGGCATATTTTGAACATTTTTTCACAGTCCACAGCATTGTGGTGTACATCATACGTAAGTCAATAACTCAATTCCCTTCTCCGATACATATATACAGTTAAAGGATGGTGGTGCATTGAAAGGGCTTGGTCGAGCTGTAACTGTAAGGCAGCTTAACTGAATGAATCAGCAGTCTGAGCGTTGTCATGTGTTTGTCCTAGGTGTCTGTGCTGCTCTATCATGGCTCTCAGCCGGAGAGGGCGAAGTTGCTGAAGCAGATCCACAGGACTCAGGTGCCACTCAACATGTATCCTGTAGTGGTCACCTCCTTTGAGATCGCCATGATTGACAGAAAATTTCTACAGGTTGGAAATCCTTGTTTATCCTTTTAGAAAACAAAAATGCTTTTATACCAATTGACATATCAGTAAATCCAACAAGACAAAATGTAGAATTGTAGAATCCAAAAAGAATTGTATGGATCAGTAACAAAGTTGGCGAGGTGTTATTCTTCGGAAGTATACCTGAACAAGGTGTTCTCTGTTACTCCTTGTTATACTATACATTTCTGGACATGTCGTTGAGTCTGAATATATGTAATAAATTCCATGTCTTCAGCAATGGTTATTGGTTGATAGAAGACAGCTGATCAGAAACGGAATATGAGAAGCAGCCACATGTTGATACAATGAGGTGATGAACAGAAAGCTGATTTCATGGTTAATTCATTATTTTGTCACTCTCAGTATATTCTTTTTCTAGTTTCTCTATTTTGCTGTTAAAAAATGATTTGGATTGGCACCTAATGTATTATAACATTTTATAAAACCATAGAATATCGGAGTTTTTAGGCATTTTATTTTTTTAATGTCCACATCATTCGATTTTGTTGTATTTTATTTTATTGCTTTCACTGTTCTTTTATTGTTTTTATTTGTTTTTACTTATTCTTCTCTATTTATTACCTGCTGTAAAGCACTTTGGTACACGGATTGTCTGTAAAGGGCTGTATAAATAAAGTACATTTACATTTCCATTAGTATTTTTTTATAAAGGTCGCTGTCTGTTTTCTGCTCCAGCGCTTCCAGTGGAAGTATCTGATAGTGGACGAAGGCCACAGGATCAAGAACCTCAACTGTCGGCTGGTGCGGGAGCTGAAGACGCTTCCCACTGACAACAAGCTGTTGCTAACTGGAACGCCGCTGCAGAACAACCTGGCTGAGCTCTGGTCCCTCCTCAATTTCCTCCTGCCAGAGGTCTTTGATGATCTGAAGAGGTGATTTTTATTTTTTTATTTATTTTTTTTTCTTGTTATTGATTGGCAAAGACTGATCAAACTACAGCAGTCGCTTAGGTCAAAGATGCGCTGCACTTTTGATGCGCTTGATCAGTGTCATCTGGAGAAGTCCATTGCTTGCCTGATTTTCCTTTGGTTTTAACTAGGGCTGGGCGAGTTAACTCGTTATTATCACGTTAACGCGTCAATTATTTTACGCCGATAAATATTTTGTTGCGCATTAACGCAGGTTTTATTATTTTTATTTATTTATTTATTTATTTAATTTTTTGGGTGGGGTTTTTGCCTTTAATGGATAGGAAAGTTCAGAGATGCAGGGGGCAGAGAGAGGGGGAACGACACACAGCACAGGGCCGTCCGATACGGGACTCGAACCGGGGCCAGCTGAACCCACTACGCCACAGACCACCCCTGTTTTATTATATTTTTTTTATTATTGTAAAAGTCTGTTGCTCACAGGGTTTTATTTTGTAAAAGTCTGCTGCAGAACCAGAAAAGAAAGTAATCGGTGGATCCACCAAACATGGAGAAGGGTACAGAACTTTTACTCGGCCATTTTCATTTTAAAGTTCTTCCAGACGGCGGAGTCGACAGAACCAAAGTCATCTGCAAACACTGCCAAGTTGAATTGTCTTCTCACCGTAGTAGTTCCAGTCTAAAATATCACTTAAAGGCAAAACACACAACTGATAGCAGCAAGTCATTCAAGGAAACAGACAGATTTAAAATAAAACTAAATGCTAAAAGCTATACACTACTTTTGAATTCATTTTTGGATTTTGCGTACAAATTCTATTAATCTTGATTAATCAGGGAAATCATGTGATTAATTAGATTAAAAATTTTAATCGTTGCCCAGCCCTAGTTTTAACACATTTGGTCTTGGTTCAAGTCTTTCACCAAAGACGCATTGAGTTAAATGTAATAATGTTGAAATCAGAAATCTGTGCGGTCAAACCATCTTTTGCAGGACATCTTCCAGTATCTAAAGAGAGTTCATTTTAAAATGCTGAAAAATAGATTTGAGTCGATCAAACGTCATTCTGTGCCTGTAATATTCTTCCCACAGCTTTGAGTCGTGGTTTGACATCGACACGCTCGGTGAGGCTGAGAATGTGGTGGTAGCTGAACGTGAGCAGAACATCCTGAGCATGTTGCACCAGGTCAGTCGCCACAAAGATGTTGGGAGCAGGGGACAGTATTCTCTAACATTACAGTGCCGTGATGTGCTCTGATGAGCGTGTTTTCCCCTGTGAAGTCTGTACTATTTGGATACTTTTTTAAATGAAACTCAAAACGCATTTCAAAAACTGCATGCAGTTGTTTTAAGGTAAAGTGAATAATGTGATTTTTTTTTTTTTTTTTTTTTTTTTTTTTTAACTGTTTTTGATTGGGTTTCTTTTTATTTAGATGAAAACAAGCTTTTTATACAGTATATGTATAAATATTTCTTGAATTGTTGTTTTTTTCTGGTGATCCAGGAAAAAAATAAGTGCATTTCATAAAAGTTTTCTGTCGTCTCAGATTCTGACTCCATTCCTGCTAAGGAGGCTGAAGTCGGACGTTACACTGGAGATTCCTCCTAAGAAAGAGCTGATTGTTTATGCACCGCTGACACCCAAACAGGAGGCCTTTTACACTGCTGTGGTTAACAAGACCATTGCCCAGATGCTGGGCCAGGAAAAGGTACCACGCCATAGTCTTTCACTGTCTGGACTTGTCTGAAAATGGTGTTTAATAACTAGATTTAAAACTATTTTTAGTTGATTCTCCCAGTCATGTGATACGCCAACATTTGAACAGAATATTGCAGATAGTAGTTTCAGAAAAAAAAGATCTATCAATATGACTTTTCACTGAAGAAGCAATCATGTTCATCTCGCTAATCCTTAAAGTGAGGAGGTTTAATAACACAATCCTCCTAAATTCACTTTGTTTTTTCTTTTAAAATGGAAAAACTTTAATTTTCCCCAAATTTCATAATCATAACAGTTGCAGAAATGTTTATTTCTGGCCACTAACATCTTGTATGTCGATTGAACTGTTTGTTTTTAAAGGAAACTTTGCCAGCATTTTGAGTAATTGTACTGTTGCTCAATACAAAGGCTGAACTCTGCTGAAGGGCATGTTTGATCCAACACAAATTGATGATTAATTTTTGACAATAACAAAGATTGCCAGCTGGGGAGTCTTAATAAAGTCTGTCATGAGGACAAGTGGTTAAACACCATGAATTAAGTCGGCTCGCAAATTTTCAGATGCATTGTCCCTAGAAAGCATTGCTCATAAACTGATAACCTTTATAACTGACCCTAAACTCTTAGAGTTTTGCTAGGCTCTTACTACTCTCATCATTAAAGTCTTGTCCTCCCTCTGAACTTATACTCGTATCTCTGTTTAAAAAATGAGGGTTAATGTCTGTCCTACCGTATCACAAGAGTGCCTCTGAAGACTGATTTGTAAAATAAAGTTCTGTTCTGGTTGATTTAGACTGAAGCTCCCATAGTTATGGGGTCGAGTGGCAGACCCAAACGGCATTGTCGAAAGTCTGTGGACTACAAAGAAACAGAAGAAGACACACCGTTTGCCTTAAACAAATATCTGGACAGAGTCCGCGAGGAGGCTGAGCAAAGGTGAGCACTGCCCACACACGTCAGCCTCTGACTGAAATCACTGAGTAGATTCTGTCTGTTTTAGGGATGTCCCGATCCAGGTTTTTGCACATCCGATACCGATATTGTATTTGCACTTCCGATCCGAAACCTATACTGGCCTATCCAAGCATGTATTAAAGTTTAAAGTTATTTAGCCTACTAACTTAGTGGTCAGACTCATTTTTAAAAGGGTTTTCCTGTTTATTCAGGGATAAACACAAAATTGACAAAATTATAAATAACAAACAGAAATGGCATCAGTTAACAGTAAAAAGTGCAAATAATACTGTAAACTGTATTAAAAAAGCAAATCACACAAACAACCTGAGTAGAAAATAGTCTATTAACTCAGCATCAGTACTCTGCTCTTGAACAAGTGTAAACCAAGGCATTCGCCTTCGCTGTGTGTGAGCCTCTAAACTCATGCGCATGTAAAACAGCTCTCTTTGGGGTGAAGTCCGGCCAAATCCAATGTGCAGTTAAACTTAATAAAGATAAAGGACGGTGATCACAGCTCCATATATCAGTTGTGAAACTAAGATAATTTGCACTCTCTACTTGTTTGGCAATGTAATCTCTAACATCTTTGTGAATCTGGGGGATAGTTTTCTCAAGGATGTAATGACTGCTGGGCATGTTGTACCGTGGTGCCAGGTGCTCGATGGTGCGTCTAAATCCCACTTTACTCAAGAGAGATAATGGCTCGTCATCCAGAATTATTTCCTCGGCAATGACTCGTGTTATTCCCTGGGCTTCAGCACTGTTCAGTGGCAGCATGTCACGCTTCGCAAACGTTTCCGCTAGAGTTAGTTGTGTTGGACCTTTCTTTTTCTTGTCTTCGGTTTTCTTTAGAAACTCTTCATGTTCTTTATGGTGGTATTTCGCTAAATGCTTGATAAGATTGGTTGTATTGAAATGTCTTACAACTCTACCACCACGCTTGACTTTATTGTGGCAAGTTTTGCACTCCACCTCTTCACCTGTTTCGTCTTTTAGGGTTAAAATAATCCCACACAGCTGCCATTTTTACGGTAACTTGGCCGTCTTAATGGTTAGGACACCTGTGGGTTTGGAGATGCTAATGCTCGTGTGTTGAAGGTGTGCTGGAAAATGCGGATCGGATATTGGGGAACAACACAGAAAAAAGTGGAATAGATTATTTAAATCGGTGCGCTGGAAAACACGGACCGGACTTTAAAAAAAAAACAGGATCGGGAGTCTGGATCGGCATTTTTCCATGCCGGCCGATACGCATTTTTTTGCAAATATCGGCGGCCGATCCAAATATCGGATCGGGACAAGCCTAGTCTGTTTTTATATATATATATATATATACACACTGCAAGTGTGAACCATTAAATATGATGTTTTACAGTGGAGGCCATTACTCAGCTGATGAGTTTACCTTACCGATGCCACTCACCTTTATTCACCTTAGTAAATTCTGTTGTTACCTTTTTATGATTTTAAAAAAACAAAACAAACAAAAAAAAAAAAAACTCACGTCTTCATCATGTTGTTCAATAACTTTTAAATTCTGGTTGTTTTCTCGCTTTACCTCTTTTTGTGCTTAAAGTAACAAATTGACTTTTTGGCTTTAAGGTTAGGGACAGAGTTGCGGTCAAATAACTTGTTTTTCTGAAAGATGGTGTTCTGGCTTTCCAACGGGTATTCAATCAACTCGAAGGTTGAAATTTGTATGATGATAAATGGACTGCGTTTAAAGCGATACTCCGGAGTAGATTCAACCTGGGGTCATTTGAACCGTGATATCCAGCCAAGTAGCCCACCCGCAGTTTTTTCGATATTGGCTGAACATCAGCTGAGTTACTGAGTTATCCCGAATAGCTTCGTACAAGGGTTAATGGACCCTGGCAGTATCTCCAAAATTACCACACTAAAATCACATGCCATGACACCAAACTTCTACAGTAGTACAAATATGGTCTGTACTCACAAAACGATGCATTTGGAAGTTTGAAAATAGTCCAGGAGTTTATTATTATCAACACAAGCCTGATAGCTTCTCTGCTGCTAAAGCTGCGTCGACGTCACTTCTGGAGCTGGGAGCTTCAAAATAAGATGAGGGTTGATCTACTACTGTAGACAACAAAGCAAGGCTGCTCAATTTCTCCATTGATATAATAAATTCACAACTCTACAACATAAAAATTACTAAAAAACCATGTAGAATATAGCATATGCTTTGTTGTCTACAGTAGTAGATCAACCCTCATCTTATTTTGAAGCTCCCAGCTCCAGAAGTGACGTCGACGCAGCTTTAGCAGCAGAGAAGCTATCAGGCTTGTGTTGATAATAATAAACTCCTGGACTATTTTCAAACTTCCAAATGCATCGTTTTGTGAGTACAGACCATATTTGTATTACTGTAGAAGTTTGGTGTCATGGCATGTGATTTTAGTGTGGTAATTTTGGAGATACTGCCAGGGTCCATTAACCCTTGTACGAAGCTATTCAGGATAACTCAGTAACTCAGCTGATGTTCAGCCAATATCGAAAAAACTGCGGGTGGGCTACTTGGCTGGATGTCACGGTTCAAATGACCCCAGGTTGAATCTACTCCGGAGTATCGCTTTAAAAACCACATTCACACACTCATGCAGCACTTGTTAGTTTTTACACTTTTACAGGCTCCACAAACAAATTAACAATGTCGTCAGGACTAGTTTTTTCCAGATGCGTCTCCTGGCCAAAGTTAAAAAAAAATTTAAGTCGTCATGACCTTGAGAAAGCCATCCATGCCCTAATAAGTTCAAGGTTAGACTATTGCAATGTACTTTATGTGGGCGTCTCCCAGTCTTCTCTCAGCCGCCTTCAACTTGTGCAGAACGCTGCTGCCCGTCTTTTAACCAACACCAACAGACGTGTGCACATCACTCCCATCACTCCTGTTCTTAACTCCCTCCATTGGCTTCCTGTCCTTTGTAGAATTGTTTTTAAAGCTCTTAACGGCCTCGCCCCATCATATTTATCTGAGCTTTTAACAGTCCTGGTAGAGCTCTGAGGTCAACAAATCAGTTTCTGCTGGAAGTGCCCAGGTCAGAATACAAACCCTGGGGTGAGCGAGCCTTTTCCCAAAGCTGCCCCCAGGCTCTGGAATAAGCCCCCCGTCCAGCTGCGTCGTATTTCTGACCTGGGCCTCTTCAAATCTAGGCTAAAAACCTACTTATTTAGGATTGCTTTTAATACCCAGTAGTATGATGGCACTTTTGTCTTATTTTATCTGATTCGATTTTGTTGAATTTTATTGCTTTCACTGTTCTTTTATTGCTTTTACTTATTCTTCTCTTTATTTATTACCTGCTGTAAAGCACTTTGGTACATCGTAAGAATTGTCTGTAAAGGGCTGTATAAATAAAATACATTTACAATGCTTTATTTCTGTATCATACACACTAACATGCCGATGAATGCATGGGAGGCAAAGTGGGTTCAGTGACACTTTGATCCTCCAGTTGGCAGACAGCTGCTCTACATCCTGAGCTACAGCGTCCTCACTTATGGTTATTAAGTATTGTTGAGTTGAAAGTCTCAAGTCTATTTCATCTGCCGTGTGTGCGTTGTTCAAATTCTGACTAACAGTAGGAGAGGAGAGGAGAGGAGAGGAGAGGAGAGGACCCCCAATACCCCGAAAAAGCTCCAACAAAAATGTGCTCATACTGTCTTTCCTCTCTTACCCAACAGTCCTTCACCAGTACTGGATGTTCGGAGCCCACTGGATTCTCAGATTAACCTGAAGCTACAGAACATCCTCATGCTGCTAAAAAGATGCTGTAACCACCCTTATCTGGTGGAGTACCCCCTTGACCCTGCCACACAGGAGTTCAAGGTAGTTCAGTTTCCTGTGCTAACTGTCTGTAATGATGATGGTCCTACAGCTCTCGTTTTTGCCATTTGAGTGACTGTTTCTTCTTTCCAGTGACTTGTACCTTCTTCACATGTCATCCGTATTGCAGATTGATGAACAGCTGGTGCAGAGCTCTGGAAAGTTTCTCATCCTGGACAGGCTACTGCCCGCTCTGAAGAAAAGGGGACATAAGGTAAAACGGCTACTTTGGAAAAAATTTGAGTGTTGGTAACAGCTCCTCGTCTTGAGCCTGAAACCACAAGTGACCTACAAATCCGAGAAGCTAACCACTAGTCAACTACTAAAATGATCTATGTCAGGATGAGTATTAAAATCCTGTAAATAAGAATCCTTCCATCAGCTGGCAAGAACTTTGTAGCATGGATCAAACCCAGTCTTAAGCAGCACCTCCAATGTGTTACAGTGGTATGTTCTTTTTGAGGAACATGATTTGCTTCCCCTGTGTGTGCAGCCAGGCTTCAGTAAGAGTTTTTAATGTGCTGCTATCACTATGGCTGTGTTCAAAACCGCCTACTACATACTACATACTTGCAAACGGCATACTCATCGATCAGACAGTATGCAGAGCGTTTACCCACAATGCATTTCGCTCCTGCCCGAGCCGAAATCAGCCGGCCTGAAGCTGATTTCTCTTAAGCTCTAAACTCTGTAAACTTTAGCAACATTTGAAACATTTTTAGGCGAGAAAGTAGTCGTTTAGATCCCCAACGTGTTGAAAATCTGACAAAATACCGGCTATTTACAATTTTCTTCCCACGAATTCGGCGCTACTAAAGCTAGCCGCAGTGAGTAACGCACTTCTGGTTATTTTCACAAAATAAAATACCCGTTGCCTTTTATCATAGGGAAAGCCATTACGATACAATTGGTGCTCTTGTTTTGAAAACAGGAAGTGAACCTACCCTCGTTGTAGCTAACTTGAAACTGCCGTTTTGACAGGAAATGACGATCGGCGACGTCACGTTACGTTGCATCTTGGGTAGTTTGAGTATGACAAGTAACCTCATGATGAATACTCAACATTTCGGCGAATCTAGTATGCATCTAGTATACATCGGGGAACTTAAAAAAGTAAAAGTTAGTATGAGTAGTAGGAGAAGTATGCGGTTTCGTACACAGCCAATGTGTACACAAGACCATGTCACTTCTTTCTCCATTACTAGTCACACTTGTGAGCTTGAAGTTGCAGGTTCAAGGCCAGAAACTGGCATCTGCATGTCAATTTCAGAGTAGAGCACAGAGTGGGGAATTGGCACCAGCAATAGAATAAAATTAAAATAAAGGCTGAACAATTGCAAAAATAAGTTCAGGAATTTGTGAAATGGCAAAAGCCAAACTGATACTAAATGTTGAACGCAAAAGTGAAAAGCTATTGAGAAAAAAGCAACAATGAAATTTAAAAAAAAGCAGTGTGGGAATAATTTATTTTCTCTGGGGAGCAAGCAGCAAAAGCACATAGAGGTCAGCAGAAAATTCTGTAAAAAGTCTGAGTTCTGTTAAATACTTTATCTTGTATGACACTGTCACCATGCTGTATATTGCCTATAATTAGTTCTCAATTGTGCGGTTGGTTTTCTGTCTAGGTTCTGATCTTCAGTCAAATGACATCCATCTTGGACATTCTGATGGATTACTGCTATCTACGAGGCTTTCAGTACAGCCGGTTGGATGGCAGCATGTCTTACGCTGACAGAGATGAAAATGTGAGTTTTTAAAGGTTAACCTGTGAAAGCAGAAAGGAGGCGTTAGAATCCATCAACCCTAGAGAGCTGAGTATTCTCAGCTTTTAGTGGATGCTAAAAGATTGATGTGCACTGTGAGCCACTGTTTTCTGGACCCATATTTTCAGTACCCTCAATGTTGTGGTTTTCGTTTGTTTTTTTGTCTTTATCAGATGATGAAATTTTCCAAAGATCCTGAAGTGTTCCTCTTCTTGCTGAGCACGAGAGCTGGAGGACTAGGGATCAACTTAACAGCTGCTGACACGGTCATCATCTTTGACAGTGACTGGGTAGGTGCAGATGAAAAAGCATGCAAAATTCCCACTTTTTAAAGTATCATTATCACTTTGTGTTTCCAATGTACTGATTGAGATTATTCAGTAATCGCACAACAGTCCATATCTGGCTGTGCTTCCTTTTGATTGATGACACATTCTTGAAACCTTGCATATTTCCTCTGACTCTGACTGGGTCTAGTTCTTCATAGCTAATTAGAATTGGCGACACCAAGCTGATTGTATTTCATTACTAAATGGACAACACCTAAGCTTTTTCTCAACATTTATTTATCTCAACGAGTAAAAGCATATTCTGTACTTCATCACAGAGCTTATCTTACATACTCCCTAATTTTTCCCTTGACTGTCACATCATACCTCATTTGTCTTTTTTTTTTTTTTTTACCCTTATGCACTGAGACATTGCACCAAACTTGTCGTCTCGTAGTCACAGGACAAGTTTCTGCTTCTGAAGCGTTGCATCTCTATTGTTAAGCTTTTGGTGACTCTTCCTCTCCGCTCTCAGAACCCACAGGCAGACCTGCAGGCTCAGGACCGTTGTCACCGCATAGGGCAAACCAAACCAGTGGTTGTCTACCGCTTGGTCACAGCTAATACCATCGACCAAAAGATTCTGGAAAGGGCATCAGCCAAGAGGAAGCTGGAGCAGATGGTCATCCACAAGAGTCAGTTTCTAATGATCAATGTTGCTATCCCCTGTCCCTCTGGTGTCGACTGCAGCATTAGATTATCATTATTCTCTCCAACGAAGTGTGTTCACAGAAGTCTTTTATGCACAGCAATTGACCCGTGCCTCTGCTGCTTATAAGCTCTTTGAATCCTGTTTCTCCAGAAAAATGACGCCCTTTTTATTCATAAGTTGACACAATGTCCTGGGACCATAATGATATGTCTCTGACATACTTTGGTCAAAATATCTGAGAGATTCAGTACAAAACCTTAAATTTCAGCCACGTCTTTACACACCTTTTCATAGCAGCAAGGTGGGTGTCGTGTGCAGCGCGACTAATTTACTTACTGATTTATTGTGGATTCCACTATTATGCTTGCATAGTATGTCACTATTGATGCTGCATTTGATAAGAAATGGGAACGTGTAAGCTCATTTCTTAAGTGAACTACATAACTGCTTTTGAGAATTTGCTGTTTATGGTAAAGCTCAAAAGCAATAGCAAAAGAGTTCCAATTTCCCACTTCCAAGGTCTAACTCATTCAGCAGGATTTGACTTTGTGGGTTGGGTAAAGTATAGGGAAGATGGATATTTCTACTCTGAGCTGCTAATGTGCTGATACAGCTCGCTGAATGTCACCTTTTCATCTATCCCTTTTTTAAGAAACCAAAAAGTTAAAATCAAGAATGCCAATCAAATGGATTCTAAATGTGACAAAACTACCTCGTGGTCAAACAGTAGACCTGCATGCACGCTTACAGCCATCTTCATCAGTCCTACAGTTGATCTACAAAGATGCTAGTTTTTATTAGCAATTTTTTTTGTCTTACTTTTCTCAACAGATAAGTTCAAAGGCGGCAAGGCAGAACTGAAACAAAGCAAAAGCTGCATTGATCTGGATGAGCTCCGTGAGCTGCTCAAAGTCAAAGGCCCTGAAAAGTAAGAAGTGATCCTCTGCTCTAACTGAAAGTACAAAGACTGAAGTATAAAGATGACTAGGATGTGCCTTTAACTTGTCATCATTAATAGAGTAACATGTGGCTGCATTTTCCCCCCTCAGGGAGGTGAAAGCATCGAGAGGGAAGGTGATCAGTGACAAGGACCTAGAGATTCTGTTGGATCGCAGCGACCTATTGGGTGGGTGGACACAGTGACTGCATTTTACATGAGAAGCCAACCAATGCTTTAAGACTTTATTAAGACTCGCCTGCTGGCAATCTTTCTTATTGTCAAAAATTACTCATCAATTTGTGTTGGATAATTTTTATTTATTTATTTCTTTTTATAAAAATGTAACGCTCAATGAGTATTGGATACAGATCTATAGCTAATATTTAAATAGTTTTATGGTCAGTGGTTGTTTTAATCTGGTTGAAATTTGTTAGGAAATGTGTCAAACCTTTCTGAATTATATTTATTTAATGTATTAATTGTAGGGCTGGGCAACGATTAAAATTTTTAATCTAATTAATCGCATGATTTCCCTGATTAATCGCATTTGTACGCAAAATCCAAAAATGAATTCAAAAGCGGTGTATAGCTTTTAACATTTAGTTTTATTTGAAATGTGCTGCCATATAAATGAAAGTGCCATAACATTTGTTGTGCAAACACACTTTTAACGTCAGCATTTAGTGTTTACAGATGACTTTGGTTCTGTCGACTCCGCCATCTGGAAGAACTTTAAAATGAAAATGGCCGAGTAAAAGTTCCGTACCCTTCTCTGTCTGGTTGATCCGCCGATTACTTTCTTTTCCGGTTCTGCAGCAGACAGCAACAGACTTTTACAAATAATAATTAATAATTAACGATTTAACGCAATAATAACAAGTTAACTTGCCCAGCCCTAATAAATTTCTAAGGAACCAGTGTGTAGACTGTAGTGCCATCTAGTCTGAACATGGTTGCACTGTTACAAAGATGATCAACGTTACTTAAGCCAGTCACTCTTACTTGTTCACCCATTGGTGATGAAAGTATACCAGTCAGCCACAGCAAAAATATAGGCAACCTCTTACCACAACTGCGGAGTGATTGGTCTCCTGTCAATATTGATGGGTATTTCTTTCTTTTTCTTTTTCTTTTTTTTTTTTTGTTACCTGGAAGCTTAAGTATCTAAAGTAACACATTTCTTTGTTCTTTGTTGTTGTTGTTTTCAGACAAAAACAAGGGGAGCATGAAGGAGAAGGTGGGAGTCTTCAGTGTGATCGATGCCAAAGAGTAATCAGAGATCTCACCAACCTGATAACACATAAACATGATTTAGGGAAAAAAACATCTTAGCCTTCAGTCAGATTGTCCACAACTGCTGTCACTCATGGAAGACAAAGCAGGAATGTTCCTGAAACTGCTGTTTTTACATTTGATACTTTCCTTCTATTACTTTAACAGCCTTGATGATCTGTGTAACATTTTTATTTTTTATTGTTTTTACCTTTTTTTGTCACAAAATGGGTTTTGTTTAGTTTAACCACTGTGGCCTTTATTCTTTGATTGAACTGACACTTGCATTTTTTTAAGATTTTCAGTTGCATGGTTAAAAAGATTTTGGGAGAGGCATTGAAACTATCAAAGGATAATCCAACATTTTATTTTTCTTCAGAGAAAGCCCTTCTAATCCTCACTGAAAATGTTCTCTGCCTGTTGATATACAAAACATAAACCCCATACATTTGATACACAGGACAGGGCCGCAGGCACACAACGGAGTCGTGTCATTATCTTTTACAATGTTCAAAATTCTTGCACTTTTATTCAGCTGAAACGATAGCTTTCTTGTCTGTATCTAAATAAACCAGTAAAATGACTGTCTTTTTTTTTTTTTTCTCCTCAAAACCTGCTAGTAAAAAAACATTAGGTCATGTTCATATCTGTTGTACTGAGGACGGTAAGTGGTTAAAACTTGCATAGTTTATTTTTCTTTACTTTTGGTTTGATTGGATTTTACAAAGAGCTCTGCAATGCTTTTCTCATTCACACCACAGCATTTGTTTACATTGACATTCTGGAGTTTGATGTCTTGCCCAAAGATGGCCACTCTTATCACCATCTGTTTACATCCGCTGAATGGAACGATGTAAAGTATTTTCCTTTGTGCAACATTTGGTGCCATTATCATCAGAGGTATAAAATATAGTTGATCCTAAAAGGCATTGTGACATAAGGGGAAAAGTTAATGTGTGTTTAGGGGTTTATTCATTAATATGTTTGAGAAGTAATTGAATTCTTGTAATTTAAGGACATTCTTTGAACAGCCATATCTTTAGTTGGGTAAAACTGTATGCTTGGTGGGGTTTTTTTTCAGTATGACCTGCAAAATGTAGTAATGGCAACATTCCTCAATAATTTAAATCTTAAGGACACTGAGTAGAATGGTAATATAGAGATGAAGTTACTATTCGTGTTTTCTTTTTAAGTGTAGGATTTTTTTCTCTTTCACTTCAATTAATTTGGACTACTCTATAAAAATTCATTACAAAAATGCTAAAACTTCCCCATTTAAATACAGGTTGGAATGCAACGGTGTTAGGTTTGATTTAATTGAATTAAATTCATTTTTATTTATAGTGCCAAATACAACAAATCTCAAGGCACTTAAATAATAAAGTCAAATTCAAGCCAATTGGAATTCAATTCATTGTAATCATAATTATTTACAAAATAATCCAATTCATTCATTTTAACAGGAAGAAACCTCTGGCAGAACCAGACTCAGAAGGGTGGCCATCTGCCTCCACCAGCTGGGGTTTGAGAAGACAGAAAAGAGGGGGGGGGGAAACCACTGTAACACCATTCAAAGGATACCTGTTGGAACAGGGTAACACGAGTTAATGACCACAATAATGTCACAAGTATATAATATCATTTGAGAAATTAAAGAGGGAAAAAGAGTAAAGTGAGGAAAGGTGTGACAGATGAGGCCCCCCAGCAGTCTGGGCCTATAGCAGCTTAACTATGGGATGTTTCAGGATTACCTGAGCCATCCCTAACTATAAGCTTAGGTGCCTCCTGTTGAACACAAAACATTAAGCAAACAGTGTTTCTTTATTTAAAAAAGCCATCTGAATCCGTGAATGCTATTTTCTTTAAGGCAATCAAGTTAAACAGGTAGCAGAGAAAAAATATTTAAGTATGATTTTAGGCTGTCAGCTAAGTTTAAAAGCCATGTTGAAAGGATCTCTAAAACAATAAAGAATAACCGTAACGTCTTCAGGACATTTGATTGTGCTTTGCTATTTTTTAAATGGAGTGTTTACACCTGGTTTGGCTGTCTGGTCTCAGACCAGCCAGTCCACAGTTAAATCCATAGAGATCTTTTACAGTACAACATTAAAAAGCAATTTCCAGCCCAGTTGCTGATCATTAGGACTGCTTTAGAACATTATGAAACCATAAGAACTATTATGGTAACACTACAAGTGGGAGAGTGAGAGAGATTCCTATAGATTGAATTAAACATGGAAAACTGTGATTTTAACAGATTAAATCTTCTTTAAAAAGTGAACTGGATAAAAACAATTATTTCCATAGACTTATTCAAAAAACAAACTAGCTGCAGGTTCTCCCCTTTCTATTTCAACTGGAATTTCCAGACTATAGACTTTTCATACCTTCAATTTAACCAAGATGCCCAAGTCCATTGCTTACTTTTTGCTTTGCCTGTGACAGTTAGGCTTGAAAGAACATGGGCGAGTGAAAGTAGACGCAATATACATTTTGACATTGACCACATTACCTCAGATGCTCTTTAATGTACTTAGAATAAGATGTTTTCTAAAATAATTCTTATCTTACATTAATAAAAATAAACTAGTCTGTTCTATCAGAGCAACCAAAGGCCCAATCATGGTACATCCTTTGCAGGGGTCAACTGCCATATCTATTTTTCTCTGCTTAAACCTTTGTGAGTACACCTTTAACAGTGTGGCAGGGTGTGTCCACACAGCTATGTCACCTGCTGAGGTGTGTTCATGCTTTCTCATACTCTCTCTGGAGCTTTCCTGAATACACTTTGAAGGTACTATCTCCACACACACGCTCAAGTGGTTTGCTGAGACTGCTAAATTGCGGATTTATGACTTTAATTTACACGTTTTAGCTCATACTGCCAGGTAAGTGAACTGTTAAGCACATTTTTACAACACATCTCTACGTCTCATTTTCAAACTAAAAATTACAACTTGACCTATTTCTGTTTTGCTCTATTCAGCAACCAGAGCCCTTTGCTGTTCTTTCTCCCACTACTTATACTTTGTGTGAGTTATGGAGCGTCTAAAGTTAGTCCTCCAGTACTTCCAGTCCAATTCTGAGTCCATCTCCAATGGAATCTGTATCATCCTTGCTCTAGTCAGTGTCAAGCTCTACACCAGTTTTGACTTTAACTGCCCATGCCTTCCACAGTACAACAAACTGTACTCTCTGGGCGTCATGATTGTACCACCCATCATATTGTTCTTCTTGGGGGTCCTAGTAAACCGACATACAGGTGTCATGATGGATGAGTGGATGAGACCCATTGGGAACAGATCCAAAAATCCTGCAATTGTCAAGTGAGTAATATATATCCTGTCTATGGAACGCACAGAGTGTTTTTACTGTTACATTTCAGCACACAATGAATTGAAAATGTCAGCACCAGTGACTATAGAACAGCTTCATCAGCTTTATACTATCAGAGTATTAGTAGGAAGAAGTAACTCCTGTTGCAGCTTCCTTTCTCATCACAGAACAGATAACACAGAGGAAAACCTGTGTTCACAGGCCTTCATCTGTCAACATGCACAAAAGCTTGAGGAATTGCATAAATGCAAGGGATGTCATTAAATAGCTCAAGGTTGAAACTTTTTCTATTTACTTGGTGTGCGTAAGAATTTAACAAACATGCCAGTATATGATCTATAGATATTTCTGCTGTATGTTTGAACTGAGACAGGACAGTATTCCCACCAGCTATTAGTCTCCATGCTAACCTAGGCTAACACAGAAAACACAGCTTAAGCTACAGCTTGGCTATTATTACTATTATGCTACAACGTGGCCATCCTACATTTTGTAGCAGGAGACTGTATATGGTTAAAGGGGTAATGCAAGAGTTGGGCTGCAGAAAATATGAGGTTTAAAGTAAAAAAAATGATCTTTCTGCAGATACCTATTTTCAGCCATGCTCCAGAGGGCCCTACTTGCACCAATGGTGTGGATCCTGGTCACGTTGTTGGATGGGAAAATCTTTATCTGTGCTTTCAGCCTGAGTGTAGACCCTAGACTTTTCTCAGGTATCTGTAACGCATGAAACATCCATTGAGTTTTTCATAGTTTTTGCTGTTGTACATTGTTAGTTTGTGTTATGTACATCTGATATGTTTCCTTAGGCATGCCTAACAACACAGGTTTGGATGTGATCAGAATCATGGCCAAAGTGCCATGTAAGGAGGATATTATTTTCAGGAACAGCTCTTTCCGCAAAGCAGTCTCCCGCTATGTTCGCTGCTATTCACAGGTAGGCTCTCTCAATCACTTCCTATTCAATCTTACAAAGATAATTTTTTATGACAACTTTTAATCAGTTTTATTATTCATTACATACATTTGATCATTTTTGCATTGTATCACGGTAAATAAGCATTCAGAGAAGTAAAAAATAGCTGTGGTGGTTGATCTTAGGGATTCATTTTGTGGACATTTGAAATCTGAGCTAGGTCCGTCTCACTGTGACTGAAAACCATCTGAGCTGCAAAGTTTCCATACGTGATAGATTCAATATCCAGCCAATGAAAATACGTGATAAAATTTTCCTTTAATCATTGAGGAAGGTCTTAAAGTAAAATAAAACATATACAGGAGGCTGAAACTATAGTGTTAGGATCATTCCTTAGAGAATTATTGTCATACTGATGATAAGGCCTTTGTTAGATATTTGGACACACCCTGCACACACGGGAGAACAATTGGTGAACTGACAGATGGCTTTTTGTAAGCTTGTCACAGTCATTTCACAACATAGATTTTGTGAGCTTTCTTTTTTTTGGTTTCCTCGCCCTCTCTAGGCAGTTGGCTGGTCCATTCTCTTGTTGCTGATTGTTATAGGAGCACTGGGACGCCTCATCAAGCCCTGCTTTGATGATCACGCCACCTTCCTGCAGACACGGTACTGGAGCAACTACCTTGATGTGGAGCAGAAGCTGTTTGATGAAACTTGCGTTCTACATGCTCGTGACTTTGCCCGGAAATGTGTAGTCCAGTTCTTTGAGGACATAAGGGAGGATACCATACTTCGCCTTCCACATCCACCCTTCATCAGCAAAATCAAAGAGGAGTGTGAGGATGAAGAAGAGAGACTTCATGGGATAACAAAGCAGGAGCAGATGGACCAGCTGCTCAATAAGTGGTACTACACTAAACCTGAACTTGATGTGACCAGGATTGCCCACAGACCCAGAACCTGTATTACCTGGGAGGACCGAGAAGGGAAGACATTATACTCTGATGTTTAGGATGAACTCATCAGAGTGGATCTGTGGCATGACATTCAGCAATGTAATTTAAAAAATAGGTCAACATAACACAAAGTCAACATAATGCTACTTTCAAAAGTCCAGTCACGAATGAAAAAGAGCTTTCAGTTGTATCCCAGCATCTTATTCAGCAAATGGAGTTGGCACAGGCACATAGCAAGGCAAACAAGTTTAAAGCACATGATAACTTACAGTTGTATGTGGTGAAAAGGTTTAACATAAAATAAAGTCCTGGTGTCAGACAGTCACCCTCTAAGCATCCACTGACTTTTGCTCAATAACCTATGAGTTCTTACAGTGAGTTCTGTTAGTGAAGATGGACCAATAATCTTCTCTGATTGTGATGTTCATTCAGCCTTTCGTTGTTCCCTTCAGCCCTTTTACCAGAATAAAAAATCTGATGATGTTAAACCATGTAAATTAAGTGTCCAACAATAGCACAAATCTATGACAAAAAGATCTGACAATTTTTTTATATAAAACCTTTCTTAAGCTCGTGAGCTCAGAGAGATCAACTGGGCAGAAGCCGTCTAACAAATCAGGTTCGAAAGATACTTCTAAAGGTATATATATATATATAGAGCACATATATAATAGTATAGTAGTATATATATATATATATATATATATACATACATATATATATATATAATGGATCCGCTCACGCTTCATTGGTTGGCAATTTGTTGGTTTGTGTGTGACATAGAGGTGCATTTTGTTATACTGCAGCTTACTTTGATGGAGCCTATGAGAAATTCCCCTGTGTGTGAAAATTTTAATCTCTCCCAATAAAGTAAGTACGCTTTCAGAAATGTGTTTTATGTTTGATAAGTAATGTACTATATTTTTTTTACAGTCTTTTCTTTTAATCCAAGTTGATGGGTTTGTTGTGTGCTAGAGAATTGGGGTACAACAATAACACCTCATCCATGCTGAGACATTTTTGAGCATGGAACACAGAACTAATTCTATATCTAAAAAACGTGGTTTTTTTTTCCTCCCAGTGACCAGAAAGAAGGAGCTGGATGAGGCCTTGGAGTCTGACTGTCAAAGACACCCAGCCATTCAGCAAAGTGGAGGACGCAGGATTTAGGAAGTTCATGGCAAAACTGGATCCAACCTGTGTCCTCCCAGCAACAAAGGTGTGTTTGGTGACATGGATGAAGTATGGGAGTAGAATTGAATTTAACAAATTTATTATTTTTTTCTTCTATTAGCCATACTTTTTAATATTTCCTATTGGCTGTAAAGGCAATGGTTGAGGAAATAAATGCTTTACAAATGGAAAAATGCCATTAGTTATGTTTAGTAAAGCCACAATGTTCAGAAAATTGTTTTGTATTAATGATCTCAATTTTACAAAGTGAAACATGCTTGAACACCCTCCAAGAGTGGGGATTCCTTTTATTTATTTTTTTGACAGGGCTTTACAGGTTTTGTACTAAACTGATACATATTCTAATGTGGCTATAGTGCAGAAAATGGGCTTCCACTAAGACTAAGACTTCACTAAGACTCACTAGTTTTTTTAGCTTTGTATGGTTGTACAAACTGGACTGCATTATTGAGTTGAGAGAAAAAACTGTTGAGAGAAAAAACAATTAATTTAAAAGTATATGCTGTAAATGTATAAAAGATACAGGCAGGTGTATGTGTCTGATGACATTCTGATGTAAGGGAGCATAATTTAAGTCATCTTGTCTTTATAGCTGTAGCCTTTGAGTCTTTTCTATACAATTCAAATCAGGGCCAAAGGTCCCTATCAAAGAGTAGATGACTAAAACCATTTTTGGAACAAACAACAACAGTTCACATTTCTTAATACTGATAGCTTGAAACTGTAAAATGTGACTTCCTCGACCCACAGGGCTTTCTTTCAAGATCAACCCATCCCACAAGGGTTGTTTGAATATGTTAGGGTGTGGACTGGCCAGTTTTGCATGTAGGATTTTTACATGTTCACTCACACAAACTGATAAACACGTGCAAATACATTTGGGACCAAACTTAATGTACAGACTTGCACAAAGTTTCTATTTTCTACAAAATCTCTGCTTTAAAGTTTGATTTAAAGATGGTGTAAGAAATATTGGTATGTGCTCAGGTACAAAATGACTGGATACATGTATGGTATTACTCTGTCACTAACGCCATTCCCATTAAGCTTCTCTCCAGCAGCAGCATGCACCTGTTTTCAGTTAAATGTCTGAACATGACCACTACTACTACACTACACTACAAGTACAGCAGCATAAAAGCAGACAAGTTAGAGACTTTCCAATGAACATAATGGAGCATTTGTCAAAACTAGAACTAAGATATAATGACTTTTGGACTTGATTAGGGGCACACAGATGACATATTATCAATACTGTCCACAACTGCTGGATATGTCAGAAAGGACCGTTGGCAAAAACATTAACAAAACATTATCTGGAAGTGGTACTGGGTATCATATATTGTTGTGACAAAATTGAATCTGCCTTTCTCTAAGACAATTGTCTTCTCACTTAACGTTGGAACATGATCCAACTCTTTGGATTTCTGTTTTATTCGAGGTTTGGTCCCGGATGGCAAAAAGTTCAGGAGAGAAACCCAGACATCCCCTCTCCCAACTGCACTCTCCAACTCCTTCAGGGGGATCCCAAGGCGTTCCCAGGCCAGAAGGGATATATTATCCCTCCAGCGAGTTCTGGGTCTGCCCCGGGGCCTCACCCTAATAGGACATGCCCAAAAAACCTCCAAAGGGAGGCAACCAGAAGGCATCCTATCCTGATTCCCGAACCACAGAGGAGGCCAAGCTCCTCACCCTATCTCTAAGGCTTCGCCCAGCTACTCTCTGAAGGAAACCCATTTCAGTCGCTTCTGTCTGCAATCTCATTCTTTCTGTCACTACTCAGATCTTGTGACCATAGCTGAGGGTTGGAATAAAGAGGAATGAGTAAATTGAAAGCTTTGCATTCTCAGCTCCCGCTTTAGCACAATAGACCAGAGCAGCACCCTCATTACAGCTGATGAAGCCCCAATCCATCTGCCCATCTCTCACTCCAACCTAACATCACTAATGAAGAAGATACCCAGATATTTAAACTCCTCCACCTGAGGCAGGAACTCATCCCCAACCTGGAGAGAACATTCCACCTTATTCCGGTTGAGAACCATGGCCTCAGATTTGAAAGAGCTGGCTTTCGTCACAGCCACTTCACACTCAGCTGTTAACCACTCCAGTGCGTGGTGAAGGTCTCGACTTAAAGAAGCCATTGGAACCACATCATCCGCAAAAAAGCATAGATGTGACCCCGAGGTTCCCAAACCAGACACCCTCCACTCCACGACTACACCTTGAGATCCTGTCCATGAAAATCACAAACAGGATTGGTGACAAGGGGCAGCCCTAGCGGAATCCAACACACACTGTCAACAAGATCGACCTAGTACCAAGAATGCAAACACAGCTCTGGCTTGGTTATGCAGGGACCAGATAACTCCCCACACTCCTCAGTTCAGATGAGCAGTTTCTGAGTCGTCAAATGTTTTGCCAGAACATCCTTTCGGCCAACCAAAAGCCCTTTTCCATAGTCTCCCCAAATTCCTCCCACACCAGAGTTTTAGTTTCAGCAACCACCAATGCTCCAGCCCTTTTAGCCACCTGTTAGCTGTTGCAGGTGAGGTACCACTGGGTCCTCCGGTTACCGCCACAACAAGCACTCTCTCGAGTGTCCAAGACATATGGCTGCTGGTCTGATGACATGACTACAAAGTCGATCATAGACTTTTGGTCTAAGCTTCAAGGCATACTACTTCAAGGCAAACTACTTATCAACTACCTTATGCTTGAACATGGTGTTTGTAATCCATGACTAGAACAGAAATCCAGACCAGGGTTCAGACCAGGATGCAGAGTTGTAGTCTTACACACTTCTCTGCAGCTTCCCACCTGCTGCTACCCACCCAATCAATTAACACAAAAGGAGCAAATCCTCTTGTGCAAAAACAAAAATTTTAACTGAACAAAAACATCAAACTATTAAATGTGGTTTGCTGAATATCAGATCTCTCCTTTCCAAGTCTCTGTTAGTGAATGAGTTGATTTGTGATCATCATATTGATATATTTTGTCTTACAGAAACCTGGCTGCAGCAGGAGGATCATGTTAGCATTAATGAATCAACTCCCTGTGACTGTTTAAATGTTCACGTTCCTCGAACCACAGGCAGAGGAGGAGGAGTAGCAGCTATTTTCAGATCAGGGTTGCTCATCAGTCCCAGACCCAAGATTAGTTTGAGCTCTTTTGAATATCTGATTCTCAGTTTTTCCCACGCAAAGTGGAAATCCCAGAAACCTCTTGTGTTTGTTGTTGTGTATCGTCCACCTGGCCCTTATTCTGAGTTTCTGTCTGAATTCTCAGTTTTTATCCCAGTTAGTGCTGAGTACAAATAAAGTCATTGTAGTGGGTGACTTTAATATTCATGTAGATGTTGAAACTGACAGCCTGAATATGAACTTTAATTCTATATTGGACTCTATTGGATTTTCTCAGAGTGTTCACAGAGCGACTCACTGCCTTAATCACACCCGATCTTGTGCTGACTTATGGCATTGAGAGTGAACAGTTAACAGTGTTCCCTCATAACCCTGTCTTATCTGACCATTTTTTTTATAACCTTTGAGTTTACACTACCTGACTATACAGTTTCTGAGAAGAAATTTACATATAGAAGGTGTCTATCAGAGGAAGCTGTAACCAGATTTAAAGAATTAATTCCATCATCCTTTTCTTTGACTCTCTTGTTGACAGCACTATAGTTTCAATGCGTACAGCACTGGACAATGTTGCCCCTCTGAAAAGGAAGGTAATCAGTCAGAAGAGGTTGGCTCCTTGGTATAATTCACAGCTTCGTGCTTTAAAGCAGACTGCAAGAAAGCTGGAGAAACAGTGGCGTTCCTCTAATTTAGAAGAGTCTCAGTTAGTCTGGAAAGATAGTTTAATAACGTATAAGAAAGCCCTTCGTAAAGCTAGAACTGCTTATTATTCATCATTGATAGAAGAGAATAAGAACAATCCCAGGTTTCTTTTCAGCACTGTAGCCAGTCTGTCTAAGAGTCCGAGCTCTGCTGAGCCAGTTATTCCTTTAACTCTCAGCAGTGATGATTTCATGAGCTTCTTTATCAATAAAATTGTTTCTATCAGAGAGAAGATTGATGGAGTCCTTCCCACTATTATCAGTGATGTATCATCAAGTACAGCAGCTTTAGAAGTATCTTTAGAACCTGATTTGTAATTAGACGGCTTCTGTCCAGTTGATCTCTCTGATCTAACAACAGCAATAGTCTCTTCTAAACCATCAACTTGTGTTTTAGACCCAATCCCAACCAGACTGTTCAAGGAGGTTTTCCCATTAATTGACACTTCCATATTGGATTTGAAACAGCACTAGTGAAAGTTACCAATGATCTCCTCTTAGCCTCATAAATTTTCATTGCTATGCTGATGATACCCAGTTGTACTTATCTATAAAACCAGATGAAACCAATAGGTTGGTCAGATTACAAGCATGTCTTAAAGACATAAAGACCTGGATGACTCAGAACTGTCTGCTTCTAAATTCAGACAAAACTGAAGTCGTTATCTTTGGACCTGAGTGTTTCAGGGAGAAATTGTCTAGCTATATAGTTACTCTAGATGGTATTTCCTTGGCTTCTAGTTCTACAGTGAGGAACCTTGGAGTTATTTTTGACCAGAACTTATCATTTGACTCGCATATAAAACAGGTTTCTAGGACTGCCTTCTTTCACCTTCGTAATATTGTTAAAATCAGGAACATCTTGTCTCAGAGTGATGCAGAAAAACTAGTCCATGCATTTGTTACTTCAGGATTGGACTACTGTAATTCTTTATTATTGGGCTGTCCCACATATTCTCTGAAAAGCCTTCAGTTGATCCAAAATGCTGCAGCCAGAGTTCTGATGAGAACTAACAGGAGAGATCATATTTCTCCAGTTTTAGCTTCTCTTCATTGGCTCCCTGTTAAATTCAGAATAGAATTTAAGATTCTTCTCCTCACATATAAAGCTCTTAATGACCGAGCTCCATCATATCTTAAAGATCTCATTATAAGATATTTTCCTAACAGAGCACTTCGTTCCCAAACTGCAGGTTTACTTGAGGTTCCCAGAGTTTCTAAAAGTAGAATGGGAGGCAGAGCCTTCAGTTATCAGGCCCCTCTCTTGTGGAATAAGCTGCCAGTAAATGTCCGGGAAGCAGACACCTTTTACCTTTTAAGGCCAGGCTTAAAACTTTCCTTTTTTATAAAGCTTATAGTTAGGGATTGCTCAGGTGATCCTGAAACATCCCATAGTTAAGCTCCTCACTTACCTTTACTTTTTTCAAATGATATTATGTACATGTAACATAATTGTGGTCATTAAAGGGATACAAGGTAGTTTAGCGGCAGTATAGCGATCTCTATTGGTCAAACTGAAATTCTACACTGTCGTAAAAATGCCCACCTGTACACACCCACTAACTAAACATCATGGCGAATGCTGCCGTTGTGTTATTTAGTCAGTGCAGTTAGGTAATCTGATTTACAAGTGTAGACTGCCCACGTAAGATACTATAATCAGAGATTTTCTGAAGAGAGAACTCAAGATAATATGCTATAATCCTGTTGCTGGAGGAAGTGGCCGGGGACAGCTCGTCTGGGTTTCTCTGCTCAGGCTGCTGCCCCCGCGACCCGATCCCCGGACAAGCGGCAGATAATGGATGTATGGATGTATGGATGGACTGTTGCTGATCTTGAATGGGATTCTTCCCTCATCATGGTGTATTCGTGGAGTGATTCCTTTGTATTAGCAGACACTTACAAAAGTTACATCTTAGACAGATGCACGCAAGCACTACCAACACACGCCGCAATAAACGCAGACTAGCTCTACACTATTCCGATTACAATCACAAATTAATCAATTTTCATTTGTAGATAACAATTCTTGTTCGGATCAAAACGCTATTCTTATTCTAATCAGGTCAGTCCGTGTATTTCTGAAGCTAGGCTACGTCTCGAACTCAGGAGGAATTAGAGCACCGTCATCACCTGACTCTTTGCGATCTAAAACGCAGGTCACTATGGTAGATGAACAAGATCACGCTTGGAGAAATTTCACAAAGATGGGAAGTGCCAACATCGAACGTTTCATATTCAGTCTGTGAAAGGCAGAATATGAAACGCTTGGTGTTGGCTCTTCAACACAAGCGAACACATAGCCTACAACTACAGCTAGCATACAGTACCTAGCTAAGTGCCGTAAACACAAACGACTCTTCTCGCGCATCACGACACTTCAGAAGCGGGTCGCTCCTGCCGAAGTTACATATGGGATTTTCAGCATACAGACCCCTGTTGGGAGCGAGACAGGCTTCATTCGCTTACTATTGACTTGTTTAACCTTTGTTAAACTCCTGAAGGCTATAATTTTAGGTGAAAATGCTACCTAGTGCCCCTTTAACTCGTGTTTCCCTGTTCCAACAGGTATCATTTGAATGGTGTTACAGTGCCCCCCCCCCCTTTCTGTCTTCTCAAACCCCAGCTGGTGGAGGCGGATGGCCACCCTTCCTGAGTCTGGTTCTGCCAGAGGTTTCTTCCTGATAAAAGGGAGTCGTTTCTCTCCACAGTCGCCTCAGGCATGCTCAGGACGGGAGATTGGACTGAAGACAAGTTTTGGTGCAATCTGTTTGTTTCCTTAGCTAGGAAATTGTTTTTGAATTGGCTCTATATGAACGAATTGGATTATTTTATAAATAATTATGATAACAATTAATTGAATTCCAATTGGCTTGAATTGGACTTTATTATTTAAGTGCCTTGAGATGACATTTGTTGTATTTTGCGCTATATAAATAGAAATTAATTTAATTGAATTGAAATCCAAAAATAATACACCACTCGGATTCAGATCAGGGAGGCCTTAACTCCTAATCACGCCTCGCAGGTCACTCCATCATTGCCAGCATGGGCTTTGAAGTCCCGCAGAAGAACAATGGAATCCCCCATCCAGGATGCCACCCAGTGACTCAAAGAAGGCCAGGTAATCTGAGCTGCTGTTTGGTTGTATATGCAAAAACAACAGTCCGAACCTTCCTTCCTGCAACTCACAGCCACTGTTAGCCCACCTTCTCTCTTACAGGGGAGAACTCCAACACGGAGGTGCTCAGACAGTGCCTTATGAATATCTCCACACCTGCCCAACGCCTCTCTCCATATGCAACTCTAGAGTATGACAGAGTCCAGCCCCTCTCCAGGAGTTTGGTTTCAGAGCCGATGCTGTGTGTGTATAGCCTGACTACGTCATACTCACGATTCTAGTCAGAATGTGAGTCTGATACCGCTCAATAGAGATTTGAGTATGGGGTGTGTTTCAACCGAACCAGGAGAAAAAATGCCTCTTCGCTCAATTGGATAGACCTACAACCAATCAGAGCAACGTAGTATGTGACGTAGATTAAGCAACACACACATTTGTTGTAGGAAGGACGGCAAAAACATATTTTCTATCGATAAAAGCCTTTATCGCGTTCCTCTGTTCGTCTTTCAAAATGAATGTAATGTGGAGATCCTGTAGAACAGACTCAATGGCAGAATCTACACACCCTAGCTCTCCAGCGGCAGCCATGTTCAGCTCTTTAGTGACGTAGTCGATAATGTCCCTGTTGATCATCTGTCCATCATCGTATAAAGCCCGCCCTGGCAATCTGATTGGGTCGACCGATTCTTGGTCGGGCATAATGATTTCCCAACTGAGCAGAGCCAGACCGAACTTCCCGACCAAAACTTTTATGGGCGGGGCTAAGTTCGGCTGGCACCCAGGCTAGTGTGTGTAGATAATTAACACTAAATTGAAAGATTAGATTATATAGTGTTCCATGGCTCTGATGTGTCATCCGAGACCAGATGAATTTGAGATTAATTTATAAACATGACTGGAAAGAGACTACAACGTGATGCATCTTAATCATACTTTATTTAATTGTAGAACTAAACTTCAAACATGTAAGTCATTGAAGTCAATAGAAAATTTGAAAATGAACCCAAAAGTTAAAAAACAGTTTTCTAATGATTAAACAAACCAACAGTTCTTATAGTATTGTTGAAATAAGTCCTCAAGCTGGTTTATCAACATTAATTGGCAACTATTTTACTAATCTTTAAAGTTATTTATCATGTAACAGCATTTTGTGGTTCCATTAACGATGTATTCTGTTTCTTCATTGCATTTAAGATTATAATGTTTCCTAAATAATTTTGAGACACTAGCATTGTGAAAAAATCTCTTTGGCCTCTGTGACATAATTTCTGAAAATTATCAGCATTTTTACAAACCTAACAATTGATCTCCACCCAAACCAGCAACAATGGTTTTATACTGCTTTTATTTAATTCATGAGTAATAATTAAATGACTGAATATATCACAAGTGTCACAAGGGACATTCTTCTACATTAAGTACTTTTACCTTGATTTATGTAAATACGTTTTTACAGATGATACTTAAATGTATTAACTTAAGTACTTTAAATGCAGGACTTTTAATTGTAACAGAATATACAGTGCAATATTTCTACCAAAATGGAGCATTTGAACACTGCTTATCCAAGTTACTGCATTTGTTACTTCAACAGGTTATGTATAATAAACACATAATTAGGACAGCTCTTACTATGTAATTCTGCTAAAAATCAAATGTATTTGACAAAGGCGATCTAGCTTGAAATCTTCAATAAAAAATAGTGGTAAATGTAAAAAAAAAACAAAGCAGAAATGACCACCTTGTTGCCACATGAGCTGTCATAAAGTTCAGGTTTTGGAAGACACTTGTTTACAGTCCATTATATTCCCACAGTACACAATAACATATTTTGATAAAATGAGGATATTTTAAACGGTCTTGAGCTAACTAACTAACAACACTCCAGACCAGAAGATGGCGGTAGTAAAAAAGCTGAAAGAATTTACCGGACAAATAAAGAAAAGACCATGTGACGTTTAATGCGCATGCGTATAAAGTCTTGCATTTCGGGCGGGATGATTCAAAACATAAACAAGATGAATTTGATATCCGCGCTGCAATTCCTGCAGTTAAATGATATTCCAGAAGGTAAATCTAATCATTTTGAAATGTTGTACGCTACCATTATTAGTTTTTTTTTTTTACAACACAAGGTACTTAGGAATGTCCGATATTTTCTTCGTAAAAAGCAAAATGTGCTAGTGTTGTGACGTTGCTATTTGCCGGGTAAATTGAGATTTTTTGGTGGGTTTCAAAAAGAAGAACAACACTCCATACCCCAATTATGTGCGCTTTTGCAAAACCGTGGGGTGGGAATCAAAACAAATCGTCGGTTTGAACAAGTGGCAAATTCGGAAGACAACGTTTGAATCTGCGGTCAAGTGAGCTGTCAGTGATGGCTTTCTGCCTGTTGTGGGGTTGTCACTGACAGACACTGGCTATTTATCAGACACCAGAATTATCAATTTTTTTATTTTTTTTTTAAGTGTCAAGACCTCTCAGAAAGCCAAGATAAAAGCATTTAGTCAAGGTGTCTAAATTGACTATAAATCCTTTTATAAAGATGATGAGGATGGCTCAGACTATATAGACCTCAGACTTTACCTGTCTGCTGCAGAACTGGAAAATAAAGTAATTTGCGGATCCACCAAACATGGAGAAGGGTACGGAACTTTTACTCTGCCATTTTCATTTTAAAGTTCTTCCAGACAGCGGAGTCGACAGAACCAAAGTCATCTGTAAACACTGCCAAGTTGAATTGTCTTCTCAGCGTAGTAGTTCCAGTCTAAAATATCACTTAAAGGCAAAACACACAACTGACAGCAGCAAATCATTCAAGGAAACAGACAGTGGAGCGAGGCTTCTACATAAAAACTACAGAAAGATGCTGATGTTAAAAGTGTGTTTGCACAACAAATGTTATGGCACTTTCATTCATATGGCAGTACATTTAAAATAAAACTAAAAGCTATACGCTACTTTTGAATAAATTTTTGGATTTAGCGCACAAATGTGATTAATCAGGGAAATCATGTGATTAATTAGATTAAAAATTTTTGGACTATGACTATAGTTCTGGCACTATAACTAGTGACAGAACACGAACATGTTCTCAAAGTTCAGCTAATGTGACTGGTAATCATAGGTGTAGTTGCCTTTAAAGAAACTGGCATATTTGTTTAACTTCTGTCCAGTCAAGCAAAGGAAAAAAAGGTTCATGCCATTATCATCATAGGAAACAAAAGACTTCCATTCCCTGCTGCAATGCTTTTATTTTATGTAAAGCACTTTGAATTGTTTGTACATGAAATGTGCTATATAAATAAATTTGATTTGACTTGCAGCCTGCTACTGTAATGTATTTGATGTACAAAAGAGGTGTGATAGTTAATGCTATACTAAAATTGAAAAGTAAGTATACTCTGTATATCCAGTACTGAACTGCTATTTATAACCCATGTGATTTTTAGACTGGGTGGATGCAGTGTGGGAGTTGGAGTTCACAGAGAGGAAAGAACTAGATGACACCATAGATCAAGAACTCACTGCCACAGGAGAGAAGCCCTTCAAAACCCTAATCCAATGTCTACTCACTCATGCTACTGAACAGCCACACTCTACAGTCAGTGATGGAGCTTCACAGGTAAACTTTAACTAAACTTTTTGACCAAACTAGGTCTTCGTCTGTTGTAAAGTGTAAGGAATAAAAGTTATATAACGATTTCATTTTTCAAATATTTGTGAAATTGCTGGTTAGGTGTTTCAGGGTGTTGAAATGGAAAAAAATTAAATATGTTTAGACTGATGATCTTGACTAGTCAAGGCTTTGAATAGATCTTCTTTAATTTCTCTTAATAAGATATGTGATATGATATAAGATATGCCTGCTTTTATTTTCAATCTTTTATAGTAGTTTGGAAACTGTGAGATCTCTGAGTAGACACAAAGCTCTGGTTTTGTTTGGTTAGTTTGTGCCAGAGAGTAGTGAACAGCAGCACCTTTGAATGAGCTTTTCGTACATCCGAAGTGTTGATTTTGACGTTTGTTGCCCAGAGAAGGTTGTAAATCGGGTGAGAGAAAACACAAGAAAGCTGTTCACAGCACAGCCTTTTGTATTTTACAAACTTGTCAACTCAGCCAACTCGTATCTACAACTAAACTTGATGGTCAGTTTAGGATTTTAACAATCCCCCAAAATGATCTGGGTTAGCTTGAGTAATGGAGATCAGGTACTTCTACAACTTCTATGAATTACTACCAACTCTGAATTAGGCCCATGTGTCATCATTTATATGACCCTAAATTTTCTTTCATGGATTATGAAGCTGAAATTCTAAATAGTATGTTGACTGTATTTGTATAGCACTTTTCTAGTGTAGTTGAGCACTTTTATACTACAAGCCACATTCACCCATTCACTCACACAAACTAGTGCAATATGTCTTAAAGCTGCAGTCTGCAGGATTTGTTGTTGTCATACGTAAAGTCCTAATTTTTGGCATTTTAAGAGTTTACATGATCTATCAGAACGCTTGAAGTTGAAAACGGTGACCTCCGTAGTCGCAAAATGCAAGAAATGCTTATTTTTTAACCGAAAAATAAAAAGTTATTCAACTTCCTGTCCCGCCCCATCAAAACACATGAGAACTCGTGCACGTCTACGTGCACGCCAGATGCGCCTACACGACTCCTCATTCATCAACTCACCTGTCATTTGCGATCATGGAAGACACAGTAAGTAGACTAGCCCGTAATGAAGTTCAATAGTCTAGATAAATAAGCGTGGGGACGAGCCTACCTTGTATCGCGCGTGCACAATCGGTGATTGACAGGCAGCAGAGCCCAGCTCGTAAACCTGATTGGTTACCTTTTACCGGTCCGGTCTGCAATTTTGTAAACAAACCTGCTGGCTTCGGAGGGACCTAGCGGGACATATAGGGGACCTAGAGAACTATTTTTTGTTCGTATTGGGGTATTTAATGTACTACTTTCAGAATCCCTGGACAGTTCCAGGCATTATGCTTGAAAAAGAGTTGCAGACTGCAGCTTTAATCTATACATGTCACAGGGTAGAGTGCTCCCCCCCCCCCCCCCTATCACACACCACATTTCTGCAGAAATCCTACCATATGTTACATTAAATCTAAATATAAATACATTGTTGTCTGTAACGGCTAATAAAGTAACAAGTTTAAAACATTCCTGTTTGATTTATATGCTAAAGCAAAACTGCAGTTGGTTGAATGTCTTTTTAGTTGTCTGGTAGTAGCAGTAAATACTCTTTGTCTCCCATGTTTCAGAATATCTGGGTGACTCTTCAGGAAAATGGGGTGTCAGTCAAGTCTCTGGTGGCAGTGCTGTCCTTCTTTGTTCTGAGGGCAAAAAACAAAGCGGCTAATGTTCAGCAGAGGTTGAGTGGACTGTACGCTGCTTCACTCTACCTGCTGCTGCTGAGAATTCCAGGTAAGGATAGGGTGCACATAGATGAGGTGAAGCCAAAAAGCCGTATGTATTCAAATTATGCCTTGAAGCTTCTAAAACATAAAGTCAGTCATGTCTAGCTGCTATTTTCACTAAGCTGCGTGTGTTTGAATCCACATTGTATTATCTCATGGCATCAAGCTGTCTGGGCTGTTGCCTTGCCACTGAAATGTAAAGTGAATTATCCATACAATGTATGTTCTTGGTTATTTTGAAGTTTTCATGTATGGCTTAGCATGTTGTTAGCATATGCATGTGTGTGTGCATTTTTTCTATATATATATTTTTTAAGATGACTCCCAGTACACACCTTTCTCTTCTAGGGAGCATCGCCAATAAGGTTTTTCATGAAGTTTTGCTGGACACATGTTTTGACATGACCTCACACTGCTGGCCTCAGGACTCTGGGAAGAAGCGCAAGAGGGATGGCCTTAAGAGTTCCCAGACAGAAGGCAAACGTTCAAAGCCACAGAGGAAAGATGCTGCAGAGGTAGAGTTTTGTGCCAGAAATCGCTCACGTCACAGGCTTGTCTAGTACCACCAAGTTAGTTGAATTTGTTCATTTATTTTTCTTCAGATTAGATTAGATTCAACTTTGTTGTCATTGCACATGTGCAGGAACAGAGCAACCAAATGCAGTTTAACATCTAACCAGAAGTGCCATAAGCAGTGAGTGCATGCAGCATAAATAGTGTGGTATATAGAGTATGTACAGGTTGTTTTTATAGCATATGGACAGTATTTGCAGATGAAAATCTATGTACAGGTGAGACTGTATAGAATAGAATAGAAAAATACTTTATTCATCCGCCAATGGGGGAAATTAGTCAAGTAGCTCAACATTTTTTTTAAATATTTACAATGATTGTATTAACAACAACAATAATAATACAAATTCTAGTAAAAAATACTACTACTAACTAATAATAATAAATGATTAAATAAACAAACAAACAAACAAAAAAATATATATATATAGTATATACAGGTAATTGAGTGAATATACACAATGATACACCATATACACGTTTGAGTGAGGTGTTGAAAATATACAGATGGATTCACAAGAACTATAGCATGATTTACAATAAAGGAAATAGGCAGATGATAAGTTAGGTGATATAAATACAAATGGGATGAGGATTAAATAGTGCATAAATAATAAACAGTAGTTAACTTCTAATTAAACTAGTGCAATATTCTGTACATACATAGTACTGTGCAAACGGCTTGTTTAAAGATTCTGTCTGTGCAAAAAGTTTTGGGTAAATTTCTAAGATAATTCTTGGCATTTTTTGAAGAAAAAAAATACTCTTGGTTTTTCATAGAAGGCCTCGTGCTTCTGTAAATATATTTATTCAAGAACACTTTGACCTTACTTATCTTAAGCTTCATATCTCACCTCGATGAAGTAGAACAAAATGACGTATTGTTAGTCACACTTAGTGGGATAGACGTAGCTGTTTGGTTTATGATGGAGCCTTTTGTTTTCCTCAGATGGAAATGGATGAGGCAGAGGATGAGGACGAAAAAGAGGAGCTTCACTTCTCTGGCCAGGACCTGATGAATATCAGAGAAGCTGTTTCTCTCTTGATTCAAAGCCTTCTCAGACTCCTGCAAACATTTCCACTTAAAGACAAACCACAGAGTGCCAGCAACTGCACACAGGTGATTCTTCATGGCCTCTTTGCACCACACTGCAGTGTCTTTGTGTGTGTGTGTAAACACGATGTCTGATAGATAAAAAGTTTCTCCTTTCTCTGCAGATCTTTAGCAAGCTGCTTTACTTTGAACCCATCATTGGCAATCTAACCTTCGATGTTCCACAGTGAGTTTTTTGTTCATCTTTCTGTCATTGAAGAAATGACATAAAAGCTGATTCAGGTGATTTCTGCACAGAGATGTCAGCCAGCTGAGGAGTCTTCCAGAGATGGCTGTCTATGGCCTAAAGCTACTCTGCTCACCAAAACATGGAGACCAGAAAGAAGTAAGGTCCAGTGATCACTGTCTGTGATGGGCCAACAGACTCGTTGCTTTACTGTGTAAACATTTTGTTGAACATTTTCAGAATGCAGAGAATGTTAAACTGGTTGCACTTATGTTCCAGAACTTGATCTCTGTGCATCTTTCCAGTGAAGTGTACAGATATTATCCTTCCAAAGATTTGGACTAAATCACTTGATCAGAATCTGATCCCACAAACCTAATCTATGTAGCATAACACCATAAAACAGTGGTTAGAAGGGTTAGAAAAATGTTCCTCGGTCTAACACTAAAATTATTCTATAAAGAGGAGTTTATTCAGACGTAAGACTGAATTATTTAACTACCAACAGATTAATCTTGAGGTATCATGGCAAATCTAAAAGGGGGTTTACCAAATTTAACCTGTTGTATCTTTTGTCCAGTCCCTGCGGAGAGTTTTCCACCAGCTTCTCTACGTGATTCTGATGATGAATAAAGGCAACCGAGGGAAGCCTTCCCTCCTTGTACCCAACCAGGCCACCCTCGCTACCCGCAACCAGGCTATTCAGTTTGTTTGGTAATTGGCTTTGTTAATATTAACTGTTAAACCAAAGTGTATAATCACTTATTTAAATCTCAGTGTGGTTGAAAGTTGAAATGATGTAGTAGTGAAGTACTTTTGAATTTATTCCACTGTTTTAATGATTTATCATGCAGTTAACTGAGATCTTCCACTCAGTGTGGCCTGCAGATATATGCATCTGCATTCATGCATATATCTGTTTGGCATAATGGCATCCAAAAATCATTTGCATGCGTTTCCAACACTTTTTAGATAAAGTGATTCTTAGTCGTTCATTTTTTGGCTTAAAAATGGATCTGCTGTTTCTAACCTTCATAGAGGTATCTGTCTGCGGTGCTCTCAGTCTCTGCAGTCATCCATTTTTTTTTTTTTCCCAACGCAGACGGTTACAAATAAGAGGACGAAACGCCAAAAACCATAAAAATCTAGGAGGCCCAGGTGTAAAGCATAGACAACAGTTGCACTGGACAGCTTTAATTTGTGAACACTTTCTACCACTCCATCACTAAGCAGATTTTTGCCACTCTGACTTCAGTCTTATCCACAGCAGAGCAAAGCTAAAGGAACAACAGCACTAACACAACAGCCACTCCCACCCCCCCCCCAAGAGGCAGCAAAAGCCATAACAAGTAGACGTGCGTTTGTGAGGCACCAATGGAGATTTATGTTCAGTTTTTAGTGCTTGACATTTTTTGAATTCCCTATTTGTAGTGGTTAAAAAGGGAAATACTTAGGCTCAGTGGTTAAATGGACATGATTTGTGCAAGAGTTGTAGAAAAAAGTATGTACTTGTTGAAATAATGCTGCAAAAGGCAATTTATAGATTCTTTCTTATATTCTTTGTTTATAAATCCCTTTTGCCGGTTTTCAGCACTTAATGTTGGTTTGAGACTGACAGCTGCTGTTGATGAACAGAAATGAGGTTAAATTTATCACGTCCTGTGTATTGGTTTTTAGAAAAGAGACATTAGTGACACTAGAATAGCCATTACAAATTCAGCATAATGTGTTGAATAACATTAATTGCAATGCATCTCATTGTTGCTCATTGTCTGTAACTACAGTCATTTAGTGGAGGAGTTTAAAGAGCTGGCACTGCCTTTCCTTCAGATCCTCCTGCAGCATATCTGCTTCCAGGTGAGTCCTCAACAAACAATCATGAAAATAAAACTGTTTCCTATCTTTGAGTTCAACTTATTAAGGCAGCCATATCATTGGGGATGGATATGTTGTTAGGACTGTTTAAAAGTGACATTGTCACTTACCACTACATTAATAGTTATGTTATATTTCTGTTGTGTAGATGGTGGAGAAAAGCGAGTTTCGAAGCCATGGAGCCCAGGCTGTGGGCATGCTAGTGTCTCATATGGAAAGTGCAGACTACGCCTGCTTCATTAAGTGGCTGTTTAACTTCTCCAGACACTCAAAGGTAACATATTCCTTGTTTTTTTTGTTTTTTTTTAAATGGGAGAGAATTTATTTCAAATGATTTAATTCACTTTTTTTTTTTTTTTTTTATTAAACAAAAAAAAAACTTTTATCAAAGCTTGAAGACATTTATCATTAAGAGCCAAGCTGTTTTTATGTGGTTGTGATATACTACATGGTGATGCACAAATGATAAACTTGATGCTTCAGAGGAGAAGTTCACAAACTAATGAATGACACTGCAATAGCAGCATCCCAGTGAAACATTTCAGTATATTACTTTTTTTTCCCCAGTTTAAAATGAGGGACGTCATCTGCATGTTGTACTAAATATAGTCATATGTTGGTTTATTCAAGATCGGTCTTTGCTAAAAAAGCGATGGAATCCACTGAAATGTCTGTTGCTACTCAAACTGAAATAGTGATGGACCACTCGAGCCAAATTGAACAGTTCTTGCAGTAGATGGCTTAATGTTTGGAAATGAAAATCAATAAGCCCATTTTAAAGGAACATTTAAACAAAACCATTCTAAGAAATAAACATTGATAGAAAACTGCCTCCTAAATCATGATAGTTGTGAGGGACTTAACAGAATTATTGCAGTCCTGTAAAATCTTTATTTGTCAGTCTCTGTTGAAACTGGATATAAAAACATTTTGAGATATTAATTCAGCGTCTAATGTGAATTATTGACATTGCTATTATGTTCATCAATATAAAAACAAGTCAATGGGCCTCATGCAAGAACATTTTCGTATTTTTATTCTAAATTTCTCTTACTTTTATCGTACGAACAGGCCACATCAGATTCAATATACGCTCTTAACTTTGGAAAAGGTGTGTAAATGATGAATGCAACGCGCGCGTATTTAAGTGCACGAGGATAGTAGATTTGCATACTCCACGCCCAAAATAATACCATATAAGGCAACACTTACTGCCTCCTGTGCCATCTGTCATTTTTAGCAGTGTCAGCATCTGGCATACCTTCTCTGGGCTATAGAGCAGTTTACCCCCCCGCTGTATTGAGACACACCCACCTGGCCTTCAGCTCAGTGCGCTCCACAACAGCACGGGTGCTTTGATGCGTATGTGTGCAGTCTATTGTTTGGCAGTCCAGCCAAGGCATGAAAGTCACTCTTAATTTGTACTTGTTGCACAGCGGCGTATGGGGATTTAATGTACGATCGGTGATAAACTGATGAGAGCTTTGATGACCAAGGGGAGCACACGACTCACAGAGGACTGGAACACCCCTGATCTGTCTCCAATCTCCCTCTGAAAGGTTCCAGTGGCCAAAAATCTAAGGATGGTGACCTGGACTTGTGGTGGAATTGGGTTTGATCGGCGTGTTTCTCTCTGGAGTTGTGGCTCTAGCAAGCTGCATATTTGCAGCAGCACAGTCCTTGGCAATCTAAATCGGGATGTCAGCCATTAGTCTGTCTCCACGAGGATATCTACACGTTCTCTTCCAAGAGCCTGACGCGCTAAGGCATCCAAAAGTAGCAAGTCAGCTGCTGGTTACGCTTTCCATTGAATAACAGTGGACTATTTTAGGAAACTCCTACGACAGCTCTGGATCACTCGTAAATTCTGTTCGTACCTGAAAGAAAACGTAAAATATGAAAAGATTGGTGAATGCGCAAATTCTCTTAAATCCCTCTTACGTACGATTTAGGAACAAATCTGTGCGTACGAACGGTTGTTGCATGAGGCCCATTGATTCTATGAACAATGAAATCGATGACTGACTGGAGCCTTACATTAGGCTTGCATAGTAAAAGGATCCAAAAGACTCTGCAGGTCTGAAAGAAAAACACAATTTTAACATTTGCTCTCAGTAGGACCTAGCAGAGAAAGTAGTGCAAAGGTTTATTTTATCTCTAGTGTTTATTCTTGTTTTTGCTCCAAAACTAATTAAACTTTGCCTAACCTTCCTAAAGAATGCACAAAATCTAATGTAGACATCTTGTGCAATGGTGGGTCAAATTGACTCGATAGCACCACATATTGGATCAAACCCAAACCTGCAGCTCTTTCTTGCAATTTCTTAAATTTGGTACACACATTTAACATGTCAAGACCTACAAAAATATTCCTCTCTGAGCAATTGGCTTAACAAAACAGGAAGTTGGCCATTTTGACATTTTTAAGACGACAGATTTTTAACAAACTCCCACACATTGCTGTCTCACCCTGAAGACATCTCCATGCCCGGCTATCCCACTGACGGAATGGCAGTGGAATAGCCCTAACCACTGAGAACAGGAAGCGTAATTTGTAAAACTTTGACATACTGCTTAGGCATACATAAACACACACTTAAACGTCTGTTGGAAAATATGTAAATCTTTAGAAAATGTATAAAAATTGTGCTTTTTCACGACACAAAAATGGCCAGTTTGCCAATTTTGACGCTTCACCATGAAACAAGAAGTGCTCATATCAGACACACACAACATCCAGTCTGCATCAATTTTCAAATGTTTGATCATCCTGCCCTGAACACATTTAGATGCAAATGTTCTCTCGGTGTGTCTAAATGACTCTGGTGACCCCCTACACTATTTGAATAAATCAGCCCCACCCACTACTTTCACCAACATAGATGAACTGGTACACATGTAACCTGTTAAGACCTACAAAAAACTTTACCTTTTGTCAAAGGTTGTGGGCACGCAAACTGTTAATTTATCTGTTTACCATTTAACAGGAAGTGTATCTATCTGATAGATATAGATAATCTGGTTTTCACAAAACATACGTGTGATAACGGTGCCCTTCTGAACAGAATGACATGTCATTGTTCTTTCTTCCAAAGCCTCACCTACAGGTTACACTGTTAGGGAGCCTGTTCAACGATGAACACATGCTTAGTATTTTCATGATGCCTCACTCTACACATTGTTAAATTAACTGCTTTACTGTAGTCCTTCACCTTGAAAGAGGAAGATGCTGATACTCTGTAGTGCAATATCCTATACCACCCATATTTCTTACCCTTGGCTTAAATAAATCTGCACATCACTGAACTCACAGTCACGGCAACGGCTCCTGGCAACAGGAAGCCAAGGCTTAAAGGGGTGGATGTGGTGGCTGTCGTGGCCCTTTGTTACAGGGCTGGATTTGAGAAGCGGTGTCAGGGCTATTCATTGCAGCTTTGATTTAGTTTTTTTTTTTTTTTTTTTAATTTTGTATTCTGTTTTTTCTGGAATATGTGCTATTAGTCAAAGACGGAGCAACCAGAACAATCCGGATGATCACTCTGCATTGTGCCCCAGCAAAAACTAAAACATTTAAACTTGACTACCAGTTTACTTTTAAGTACTATAACCTTTGGACTTGATTACTACTGTCAACAAAAATGGGTCTTATGAAGTCATTAAAAGAATGATGATTAAAATATCTATAAACAGCCAGGATGTAAAAAGGGAAACAAAAGTAAATATCTTGGAATAAACATAACAAGCTCTGAAGCAGTAGACTCACAGTGAACGACATTTGACTTATTAAAGCCAATAGAGGGACCACAAATACACTGTATTCAATGTTTGCCATCTGTAAAGTGTGAATGTGGGTCAGGGATCATTATCTGCTATCAGCGGCATCCCAATGTGTGCTGTTTATTTGGCTGGCCTCTGTAGATGGTGCACCGACTGTTCTCTGTGGATGTGGTGATGGTTTTGCTGGAGCAGCTGGAGAGGAGGCTGGAAGAGTGTCAGGATGCAGAACTCGCTGGCTTCCTGCCACATAAATTCTTGATCCAGAACCTGCTATTTGCTCGAAGGATGGATGACTCACCCACTGTCCAAGGCCATGCACTCTCCTGTCTGGCTCAGTGTTTGGAGTTGCCTTCACTCAATGTCACCCGGGCTGTCCACAACCTCTTCTGTACCAGTGAGAAGCCACACACACACACACACACACACACACACACGTGAAATAAATCTGACTATCTAAATCATGAATTAAAAGAGACTGCAACAATTTTACTTTGTAACGATATTAAAGGGGAAGTTCGTTTTTTTTCTTTGTTTGTTTTAAACCTGGACCTTATTTCTGGCATAAAATACGTTCATCTACTCACAGATAACAGTTTAGTGAAAGTCGGCGTCTATTTAGATCACTCGAGATCCGCGTATATCCATATAATGGTAGAGAACAGGGCATGGACAATACAGCCTCTAAATAAGGCATTATCTGTCTTTATTTCACCAATACTTTAAGACAAAAAGATTGGTCCCCCGAATTAATAAATGAATCATCAAGTACTATTGCACTGTTAGTTCAGAGCTGCCATGTTGTTGTTATCGGGGGGGCTTTCTACACACGCCTACTGGGATGACGTCATCCACGTGAAAAATAGCACAGTTGCAACATATCAAAAATGTTTTCAAGATTACTTTATTGTCATGTAGTCATTGTCACACGAAATACACAAAATTACTGCTCCACATTTGACCCATCCAGGTTGGCACCTGTTGAACATGTATATGCACAGCGTCACACACTCATTGAGCGGTGGGCAGCCATTCACAGCGCTTGGGGTTACAGTGCCTTGCTCATGGGCACCTTGGCCGTGGCAAGGAGGTGGACTGCCACCCCTCCAGCTGTCAGTTCACAAATCTTTTGAGCAGTGAGAGTGGGAATCGAACCACTGAGCCATGGCCGAGGTGTGTAGTTTTAAATATTGACAGAGGCAAAGTGGAAAACATTTATTATGCTGGTTTTCTACCGTTTTCAAATGAATAGAACATTTAAAAGATTTGCAAATCATTGCATTCTGTTTTTAATTTTACTGGAGCATATATTGTTTGTGCACAGTCATCACATTTTGTATTAGCAGTAGTCGCCTGTCAAGAAAAGCACATGAACTGAAACAAGTATTGCTTTTTGGAGATTTATTTAAAAGGAAAACTTGTAATCAGTATTTTCCATTAATTCCTGCATCTTTTGATATCTCAGTATATACTACAGAAATATAAATGATCCCAATTCTATTTTTTTTCCCCACAACATTATGACACCCTACATCCTAAACTTTCCATTCAAGCTTATATCATAACACATGTGAAAATATGTACACTAAACCAGCCTGTTTACTTCATCCTTTTAGCTGGGACCCAGACTGTGTTGGAAGGTGAATTCACACAAGGTACAGTTCTTTTTTCTATTTCAGACTCTTTCTGTTGGCTGGACTATAGAGACTGTTGAAGTATTTCTCAGTCTAAGGGCTGGCCTCCGGGAATGTCTGGAGTGTCTGTATCTTGTCTTTTCAGTGTAAAATCCTCTGTTGGACCTCTTTGAGCCATTTTTTTAAAAAAAAATTTTGAAAAAATTTTATGAAATATCAAATAAATGAAATTGCAGATGGCCAGTCAGTGTAGTAAATCAGCTATGTCTGGATATTTTCATCCCGGCTAAAAATCTTTAAACAATATTTGGATCATTGTTTGATATTTGAGTTAAGTAAAAATAATAATGTGAATCAATGACTGAAATCTTCTAAATACATCTAAAATAAATGCAGTCCCTTAAAGGCGGGGTAGGGGATCTTTTTCTGGAACATTTTTTTACATATTGCTTGAAATACTCTTCACACCCCCATTGCAACCAATTAATTAAAAGTTTTGACACAAATATGAAAAGTTTTAGTGGCCTCTAGAACGTACAATCTAGGAAAAACAGTATCCAATCATTGTGAACGGACCGTTCACAATGATTGGCTACTGATGCCGTCTATCAAACTGCAATCTGCTCCTCCCTCCCCCTCCTTCTCCCTGTGCGCGTACCCTGCTCCGTGAACGTCCAGAAGCTTGGCAGGAAGCTAAACTAGAGCCAGCTTGGCTAGCACCTAGCATTATTAAACGTATAGTTAGCATATACTAAATACTAAATACGGCAACGATCGATGCTTGCTGTCAGAACAGCGCTCGTGCACCTTCGTGCTCGTGCGCGTTCATGTACTCTAGAGGCGTGCCTTCGGGGGAAAAGTGAAGAAAAGGGTTGGGACTTTTTACCTGTGTATTTTCAAAATGCAGCTTCGCTGGACTCAAAATCCAGGATCTTCTACCCTACCTTTAAGGGAGCTTAAACATCTGACCATTGTAATACCAGCACTAACAAAAAAATATCGAAAACAAAGATTTATCTTAAAAATTTGAACAAATGCTTCTATCAAGAGAGTCTAAACCTGCAGCTGAACAAGGATTTGGAGCAGTGACGGATCTAGGATATTTCTGAGTAAGGGGCCACAGTGTTCATAGAGGGGCCAAGTATTTGTCCAACACCCTTGCACACAATTCCTTGTTTTAGTAAGGTACTGTATTTCACCAGTCACACCATGTTCAAACACGTAATTAAAAAAAAAAAAAACAACTCCTAACCAATGTTACTGTACATAGATAAAATGCTCTCAAACATACACACAGCATGTGAGAAAATCCAGCATTTTATTTAATTTTTTTAAAACCTTTTTACTTTTTCACAAATACTGTCAGTTCAAAACATCTCTCTCACAAACATACACAAAGTTGCATGTGGGTGACTACTGTACATTTCACTCCTCTAAAACAGCATTATTCTTCGTTTTTTGTGACGGGAACTGAACCGGACAAAAGACAGATGAGTGACAGGACAGGGGCACGTCAGGGGGCCAATTTCAGCTGGGGCCAATGCCCCTGTGGCCCCACCCCTAGAACCGCCCCTGATTTGGAGATGCGCTCCCTTTCTACACAGCTGTTTTTCATTTCAAATTCTGATTTGATTTGGACTTTATTTTTTCATTATTTTTCTTTGTTATTTTTCTTTTTTCAGGAGAGAGAACAAGCCAATGTGAATGTTCCTTCCTGACAACTTCTGTCAAATTTACACACTTCTAACGAAAATAGTGAGAAAGCACTTCTTATTAAAAGTTTACATATACCCATCTTAGACATGAATATTAAGGCAATATGGGATTTCAAATTCTTTTTCTTTTTGCAAGTGTGATTGTCCAAAAGAGAAATATTTGGGATTTTATGGAATCTACACAGGGTTAAACATATCCATGTCTCAATGCTTATCTATGTAGCCTGAAGCAGATAAGAGTTCAGTGATGATAGCCTCCTAACTTCAATTCAATATATTCGAGGTAAACTCATAATTGTTATCCATGTGTCTCACAGTTCTAAGCACATGGGGAAAGCATTACCCCTTAATGCACTCTGTAATGACTCTATAGGCCTGTGTTCCTACTTTTGTAATTCTCTTGTGTTCAAGTCTTCTTTGCTTCCTGAGTAATCATCAGTGGCTTAGCTCTTGTAGAAATTCAACATCAAAGCAAGTCTATGTCCCACAAAAGGCCTTTACAAACTGGAACACAATGGGCCTCATGCAAGAACAATTTTTATTCTAAATTTCTCTTACTTTTTTCGTAAGGTCTCGTACGAACACGCCACGTCAGATTCAACAAACGCTCTTATCTTCGGAAAAAGTGTGTAAATGACCTGCGTAAATGATGAATCCCACGTGTGCGTATGTAATTGCACGTGCACGAGGATAGTAAATTTGCATACTCCACGCCCAAAATGATACCATATAAGGCAGTGCTTCCTCTCTCCTGTGCCAGGAAGTGTTGAGTGTTGAGTCATGAAAACGGCATCAAGGAGCAAAAAGAACAACTTTAGGGGCTCTGAGATTGAAGTTCTGCTTTCAGAGATCCAAAAAGGAAAATCTGTCATTTTTAGCAGTGTCAGCAGTGGGACCTGCTAAAGCGAAGAATTACGAGTGCTGTTAATTCTGTGTCACCTGTAGTTCGTAATGTCACCGAAATAAAAAAGAAGTGGTTTGATATGAAAATGGCTCTAAAAAAAAACGTCTCGCCCTGGGCAGGCACTCGATGACTGCAACTAAAGCCGTGCAATCAGTTGTTGCCTCATGATGGCACTTTGATGGGGGTCCATGAGGGGGGTCTTCTGGCACCACACCTTCTGGTCTGCCTGGGCTGGTTCAGGCGGAGACCCTCGTTCATGGCAATATTGTGCAAATCTGGCATGCCTTCTCTGGGCTATAGAGCATTCCCCCCCCCCCGCTGTATCGAGACACACCCACGACCCACCTGGCCTTCAGCTCAGTGCGCTCCACAACAGCACGGGTGCTTTGATGCGTATATGTGTGCATTGCTCCGATTATGATTGGCAGTCCAGCCAAGGCATGAAAGTCCCTTTTAATTTGTACTTGTTGGACAGCGGTGTATGGGAATTTGACGTACTATGGGTGATAAACTGATGAGAGTTTTGATGACCAAGGGGAGCGCAGAGAGGACTGGGACACACCCGATCTGTCTCCAATCTCGCTCTGAAAGGTTCAAGTGGCCAAAAATCCAAGGGTGGTGAGGACCTGGGCGTGTGGTGGAATTGGGTTTGATCGGCGTGTTTCTATTCTGGAGTTGTGGCTCTAGCAAGCTGCATATTCTAAATTGCGATGTCAGCCATTAGTCTGTCTCCACACGGTCTCCTCAAGAGCCTGACGCGCTAAGGCATCCGAAAGTAGAAAATCAGCCGCTGGTTACGCTTCCCATTGACCTTGTTATATACAGATTCAGATTAACCTTCGATTAGTGCACAATTTAAGTCAAACAGAATAATTTCAGCATCATTATGGGGGTATAATGTATATATTTATTTATGTTTGCTTCAAAGTAATTAAATATACAATCCATTAGTCAAGCAAACTTGATTGGAATAACAGCGGACTATTTTACAAAACTCCTACGACAGCTCTGGATCACTCGTGAATTCTGTTCGTACCTGAAAGAAAACGTAAAATACGAAAAGATTGGTGAATGCGCAAATTCTCTTAAACCACTCGTACGGACGATTTAAGAACAAATCTGTGCGTACGAACGGTTCTTGCATGAGGCCCAATGATCTTTGACCTAAACACTGCTTGGCTGAAGACAACAGGCTGTTGCAAGTCTTTCACACACAATGTCAGTAGAGAGACTGAATCTAGAAGAATACCGTAAAACTGAATTTTACTGAGGCTTAAAAGTGCAAATTGCAGCAGGTGGGCTTGCTATTCACACACGAAAAGCAGAAGGCTTGTGCCTGACACCAATTCATTCCATACATATTCTTGGTAGGAACTGCAGAGTATTTCTTTCCACTCCAGGATCAGAAGATGAGGAAGAAAGGGAAGAGGCGCTTCGCTGTGGTGCTACGCAACATTACAGGACGACCAAATTAGGGCTGGGCGAGTTAACTCGTTATTATCGCATTAACTTGTTAATTATTTAACGCCGATAATTATTTTATCGCACATTACCGCAGGTTTTATTATTGTAAAAGTCTGTTGCTCACAGGCTTTTGTTTTGTAAAATTCTGTTCCTGTCCGCTGCGGAACCGGAAAAGAAAGACCGTTACAGGTGCTCCTCGGTCTCTGTGTGAAGCTCACGGAGCTAACCGGCGCTACTTCCTGTTTTACTTGTTTCAACATAAAAGCACATATTTCAAAATGAATTAAAAAAAAAAAAAAAAAAAACTCCTGTATTTACAGCCAAGTTGAATTGTCTTCTCAGCGTAGTAGTTCCAGTCTAAAATATCACTTAAAGGCAAAACACACAACTGATAGCAGCAAGTCATTCAAGGAAACAGACAGTGGAGCGAGGCTTCTACATAAAAACTACAGAAAGATGCTGATGTTAGAAGTGTGTTTGCACAACAAATGTTATGGCACTTTCATTCATATGGCAGCACATTTAAAATAAAACTAAATGCTAAAAGCTATATGCTACTTTTGAATTCATTTTTGGATTTTGCGTACAAATGCGATTAATCGTGATTAATCAGGAAAATCATGTAATTAATTAGATTAAACATTTTAATCGTTGCCCAGCCCTAGACCAAATGCTATAGTGGCTGTTACAAACTATGTTGGATAGTAAAAACTAAATTTGCAATGGTCTAACTAAAATTGTTTCACTTTACTAAATAATTTATCGATACTGGCTACGTTCACCACTGCAAGAGCTCTTACCACTATAATGTGTTAATAGATACTTCTCCATCAATAACTTTTAGATGGAGGGAAGTTTGATTCCCAGGCCTGGTCCACTGTAGACCCTGTAGTGTTTTTATAAGTGTTGTTACTGTATGTTGAAGAAGCAGCATTTAGCTGTTATGCTGCAAACAAGTGGAACAAACTGCCAGTGGAAATTAAACTTTCACCAAATGTAGACATTTTTAAATCCAGGTTGAAGACCTTTCTTTTCTCATGTGTCTATCCATGAAATATCTTTTACCTTATCTAGACTGTTGCCTGTTTTTAAATTCATTTAAATGATTTTATTTGTTTCTCTTTATATTCTTTTATGCATTTTTAATGCTTCTTGCACTCCCTGCTGCAATGCTTTTATTTTATGTAAAGCACTTTGAACTGTTTGTACATGAAATGTGCTATATAAATAAATTTGATTTGATTGTGTTAATTGATGTGACTGTTTCAGGAACTCTCAGTTCTCAGAACAATCAGAAAACCTACCGAACACTGCCATTCAGAACTGTGGAAATCAGCAGTGCTGACAACTCTGGCTATGATGGTGAGATTTTCCTTCCATGAATTTGGCACCAGACAGCATTTTGTAAATGTGGAAGCATGTTTAACATGTTTATCCCTTTGGTTAAATGGGCCATTCCATGTTTTTAATGCAGCAAAAGAGAACCTGGCTCTTCTTCTCCGCCGTGTTAAAGACTCAAAGATTAACGTGAGGAAAGCAGCACTACAGGTACTTGGAACTGAGACAGTCGGACATCTTCATGTTTTAACTACAGCAATCAGTCCTCTGCATCTGTGCTTCCCATTGTAGTGCCTTTCTGTGCAGAAATGATATTTGTGGGAAATAACTTCTCTTTTCCCTCCCCAGGCTTTGGTTGGTCTCCTGAAACACGATGTAATCCCCTTGAACTGGGAGAATCTGGAAACTCTGTCAGAGCGCTGCAGAGACCCGGCTGTGTCGGTGAAAAAGAAGGCCTTACAGTGTATGGGAGAACTGCTCGCTGTGAGTGATAATTATGCTCGCTGCATTCATATTTCTCTTCTAAAATGAGATTGATAGGTACCTAATCTAGTTGGAAATTCTGTCATATTATCTTATTCAATGAAATTATAAGAGAGAGGTGGTACACTTGTTTTACACTGTTACTTCCTCTCACCACCAGACTAAACCAGAGTGTAGTGTAGTCCAGAAGGCGTGGCTGCAGGGAGTGTTTCCAGCTGTTGTGGACTCTGAGAACTCTGTCCAGGATAAGGCCTTGGAGGCTCTGGACCAGGTTTTGCTTGGTCAAGTGAAACCATACTCTACTAACCGCCACCTGGATGCCAGTGAGAGGCTGACCTGGGACCTGCTTGCCCTACTGTGTCATGAATGCCAGAACCTCAGGTTGGAGTTGTGCAATATGGGATTTTCTTTTAAACTAAATTAGCAACATATCACATGGCAGAAACTACTGTTAGTATTTTTCCTTTTTTCTTATTTTGTTGTCTTGCATATATATATTAATGTGTGTAAGAATACGGTGAAAGCTTAGAGTCATTGATCATGGTGTCATTTTTGTTGTTTTTATTTTTTCCCAGACAATATTTCAGTAGAGCCTTCACAATATGGTCCAAACAGGGCAAGTTTACACCAACGTACATTACCAATCTGATGTCACACACTGAGGCTGCTCATGCTGCTGGCGCCTGGTTGCTTCTCTCCAAGGTTGTCACTTCATCACCCAGACTGCCATATGGCAAGATCCTGGATGCCTGGGACACCATGGTCAGGTGAGCAAGACAACACTTTCACAATAAGAACACAACTTTCACTTACAAAGTTTACATTTTTCTCTCTCATCTATTGATATCAAACAGATTAATCATAATTATCTATCTGCTTGCTTTTTTTTTTTTTTTAATTTTTTTTTTTAATTTTTTTTTTAAAGTTCAAAAGATTTAAACGTGACAACCTGCTGTCACATTCTGTCCGTTATGGGCGACATTGCTGCTCATTTGAATGAAGATACCAAGGAGAGGATTGTTGGTAATTATTATAATATATTATATTATAGTATGATAATTACTTATATTATAATTATATTGTAATAGTTGTGAAACTGAACATTTTATAGGAGGAATCTGGAGCTGGAGCCTAACCCCCTTTAATCTCTCCTTCTATCCTATCTTACTTTAGTGGAACTGATGTCTTGGTTGAAGACTTTCACTTTGTCTCTGGAGGTGATCAGTGCTGCTGTGCAGACACTTTATCAACTTGGCCACAGTGAGGACATAAAACGGACTCAGGTTGGAAAGCACACCTTAAACTGCTGATAAACAGTATAGTATTAGTGTGATTAACTTTCTCTCTGCATTTTGATAATAAACAAGATTGTGCAAAATTGTTGGGAAGATAGCTCTTTTAGGAAAGATCTAGCTCTATGCAACAACTAAATTCTCCCAAATATGTAGCATTGGGTCAATTATAATTTGCCTGAGATGTAATTCCCATATTGTTTCCTCTTTACACCACCAAAATGTATTAAAAAGAGATGCATTATTTTCTTAACGATTCCAACTAGTTTTTACAATGTCTTTCTACTTTCAGAGATTCAGAACTAATTTGGTGATTGATTGATTTAGAAGCAATTTGATGGCTAAGTTTGGCCCTTTTTCTTCAGAATTTTAATGACAAATGAAGTATAAAAGAGAGAATTCCAGGCAATGAATTAGCCTTTGGTACCTGTTCATGAGAACCATTTTCTTGGTGAACATGGGTCTTGATGCAAGTGACTATCATCGGTCTACAAAAAACAGAACATTTCTACAACCAAGAAATTTCTTTATGCAGTGTGTTGGACTCGAAATGCAAATGATTCCTAACAAAGGATAGATTTGACATTGATAAGAAAGCATCTTAAAAAACCTGCCACGTTGTGGAATTAGTTTTTCTTATTTTTTATTTATTTATTTTTTGGCCAGATTAAACCAAAATCATTGCTAGGATTATAAAATGGAAGAGCAAGAAGGAAACAAGGAAATGCTCATGATCTAAAGCATACCACATAGATAACTTGAGTTTATTGGTGATGAGTTCTGAAGTGGATATATTCACCTGTTCAGATTCAGTCAAATGCTGTAAAACTGGGTTCATTCTTCATTTGAGCTATGAAGCTCCATACACACAAACAATTCAAGCATTCGTTAGACTGAAGAGAAGTTTCGGTGCAATCTGTTGGTTTCCTTAGCTCGGAAATTGTTTTTGAATTGGCTCTATATGAATGAATTGAACTCCAATTGGCTTGAATTGGACTATGTTATTTAAGTGCCTTGAGATGACATTTGTTGTAATTTGCACTATAGAAATAAAACTGAATTGAATTTCTTAAGGTAAACAAATGTAATGGTCCTAAATGGCTAAGTCGCCTTACCTTGATCCCATCTAGATTGAAGTCGTACTGTGAACCTGGGACTTTCATCCAATATAGTATTTCCTTTTGATTATACAATTTGGCTACAAAGTTCATATCAAAAGACGTTGAATTTTGACCTCAAGAGATTGGTTTATTTGTTTATTATTATTATTATTATTATTATTTATTTTTTTTTTTTTTACTTACTAACATCATTGGAAATAACTTGAAAAAACAGACATGTTGACAGTCAGGAGCATGTAGTGCCGAGTTCACACTACAAGATGTTAAAGCTGTGACGGCACTTCACCATTAAATCAATTACACCGATTATTCTGTTGATTTGCTCAGCATTTTGACACGTTGCCCTGTTTACACATTTTCTTTGTCTTCAACAACCATTCAAGGCTAAACAGACTGAATCAACAGAAGCTATTTGTATAATTATGTACTTTAATGATAAAGTAGGAGAGCCAGACTTGTCTGCATGACAGCTGAAAACTGCTTAATAGAAATCACTCGGATGAATTGGGGGCTATGCCTTGCGTAAATTCTTGGCTTGTGACCCCCTGGTTCGAATCGGTCATGTGTACACGATAGGTTATACCAAATGTATGAAATACTGAACCTGCTGGTGCCTCATCAATGTTTCGGTGCATTATTGCATAGATACTTGAATGTGTGATTAATTTTAATAGGCCCTTTCCCAAATGTTACGCTCTGATGTTTATCTTATGAGGGATTTCTTTTTCTTCAGGATTTTCTGAACCAGCACTGCGGTGAACTAGTATCAATCTGCGAGGCTTATTTAGCAGACATCATTCTCAGTGAAAATGGAGCCCAGAGCCTCAATGAAGAGCTGATGGTGAGAACTCCCACACTGCCATGGTTTTTAGGCATTGATATATCACAATTTTGATGGAACATTTGCATTTCTATTTTAATAAATCAAGCTGTTTACTCAGATAGCATAATGACATTCGATTAACCAAGTTTTCCTGTTTTTATCTGTATATGGGCAAATACAGTGATATTGCATATTGAGCAGTGATCACTTGCTGCCTGTGTATAGATATAGATAGAACCACTCTGATGTCACCCATTCGTTTGTGAACTGCCTTGGAAGTTTGACTTTTGGCCAAATCTTGGGCTGTGTTCGAAACCGCATACTTCTCCTACTACTCATACTAACTTTAACTTTTTTAAGTTCCCGGATGTATACTAGATGCATACTAGATTCGCCGAAATGTTGAGTATTCATCATGAGGTTACTTGTCATACTCAAACTACCCAAGAATCACCGTAACGTGACGTCGCCGATCGTCATTTCCTGTCAAAACGGCAGTTTCAAGCTAGCTACAACGAGGGTAGGTTCACTTCCTGTTTTCAAAACAAAAGCACCAATTGTATCGTAATGGCTTTCCCTATGATAAAAGGCAATGGGTATTTTATTTTGTGAAAATAACCGGAAGTGCGTTACTCACTGCGGCTAGCTTCGTGGGAAGAAAATTGTAAATAGCCGGTATTTTGTCAGATTTTCAACACGTTGGGGATCTAAACGACTACTTTCTCGCCTGAAAATGTTTCAAATGTTGCTAAAGTTATATATTTACAGAGTTTATAGCTTAAGCGAAATCAGCTTCAGGCCGGCTGACTTCGGCTCGGGCAGGAGCGAAGTGCATTGTTTGTAAACGCTCTGCATACTGTCTGATCGATGAGTATGCCGTATGTAGTAGGCGGTTTCGAACACAGCCGTGGTCTTTTTAGGAACCTGAAGTGACTATAAATGATCAAGAAGGTGGAGCTTGAGAGTGATACTCAAAATTTGAGTAGACAAAAATGTGTATCTTTAAAAACCAATGTCTGGGGGCGGTCGGTGGCGTAGTGGTTTAAGCAGCCGCCCCATGTACAGAGGCTACAGTCCTCGCTGCAGCTGGCCCTGGTTCGACTCCCGCACCGAGCGGCCCTTTGCTGCGTGTCTTTCCCCTCTCTCTGCCCCCTGCTTCCTGTCTCTCTCGAACTGTCCTAACATTAAAGGCATAAAAAGCCCCAAAAAATCCTTATAAAAAAAACAAAACAATGTCTGTTTAATTATGTATTTCATTTCAAATTGTCTACCAGCGCATTGATCAGAAGGAGTGACTGACTAATAACACCATCATGACTTTTAGGAAAAATGTTTTGACATCCCATTTGATGTGAGAAACTGATTCTTTTTTTTTAATGAAAAGCTACCTCTTATCTACAGTCTGTTATGGAAAGACTTTTTATCAAGCTTTATTTAGGAAAAGCTACAAACAGAGACTAAGATGTGTTAAAAATGTAAACAGCTTAAGGTGTGGATAATGTATTCAAAATCAGAGGTGGGTAGTAACAAGTTGCATTTACTCCGTTACATTTACTTGAGTAAGTTTTTGAAAAAATGTATACTTCTAGGAGTAGTTTTAAATCACTATACTTTTACTTAAGTAGATTTGTGCAGAAGAAACTGTACTCTTACTCCGCTACATTAGGTTACAATGAGCTCGTTACTTTTCTTCTTACCTCTTTGGTATTCTACACCTCATTATTTTTATCCCCCCGCATACGCCTCATTTTAGTGTTTTATTTTGACAGCAAGAGACAGACTTCCGCCAAAGACTCTACCACCTGACTGTTTCACCAATCAGACGTAGCCGTGCAGTCTGGTCACGTGACCGTACTCGATCTCAGCGGCGGGACGGGTTAGCTTTACAATTTACAGTCGTAGCAAACAAACAAAGAAACAGATGAAAAATGTCAGAATCAACGGTCGGAAATGAAGACGCAGACGAGGCCTCATACTGAAAGCATGTTTACCTTACAAAGAGTGGGAAACAGCAGCTACATTATGTGTCTTCTATGTAAACCAAAACAAACGCACATTTCAGCATTCAGAAACTCAACATCTAACTTGATCAAACATGCTTCCTAAATTCATTTTTTCCCCCGTGGATAGGCGAATGTTTGTTTTTTAGGTTACATATGTTTTAAACATTTCCTAAGTCTCTTTTATTTTTTTTATTGATGTTCTTGAATTTACCTTGATTATTTTGTAATTGATTAATTAATTTTAATTTATTTTATCAATTGGATGAACTCTAATTTGCCTAAAGATGATTATTTAGTATTTTTGTCTGTCTGATTGAATGCTTGTGTAAACAAATAAATCAGACATTACTCAACAGTTAGTCACTACTTGAGTAGTTTTTTCACAAAGCACTTTTTTTACTCTTACTCAACTACTTTTTACTTTTACTTGAGTCATATTATTCTAAAGTAACAGTACTTTTACTTGAGTACAATTTTTGGCTACTCTACCCACCTCTGTGTCAAACAGAAGGGGTACCGGTACCCTACATTTTGAACAATCACAGACCCAATGTGAAGAACCATCCAAGGTTAGTTCTTGTATGGCCATGCATCTTTTTTAACAGAAACATTTTTTTTGCTTCCAGATAAAGCACCTCCACACTTTGGGTGTGGCATCACTTCACTGTCCTGCCAAGGTTGGCAAGAGGACAGTGCTGCTTGTGGAATCTGTCCTTACAGCACATTCTGACAAATTGGCAGGTATAGAAGATAGACCTCTCAGCGGCAGATTGTTTCAGATTCATACAGTCAGTAATAGTTTTTCACTGTACATTCTGATTGAGCATCCAGAAATTTGCTTTGGAGGTTAGAAGAAGTGTTATCACGTCCAATTTTCCCACCATAACTGTGTTTTTGAATAAATATTGTATGAATAGCTCATATATTGTAAGTATAATGCTGAGTGTTGGGTTTTCTGTTTACCAATTTTTTGATACCACCTCCTCATGAATGTCAGATTTCACTCTCTGTCAGATTAGCCAGAGTTTGAAAAGTAAAAAAAAATCCTGGCTAACGTGTTCTTTTTGTTTGTTTTTATGTTTGTAAAAAAAAAAAGAGTGCCAGGAGGAGCTGCCAGCTTCACTACCTCTATCTCAGTTTAAAGAAAACTCTCTGCCTTCTAGAGTCAAAGCCCATGGTGTCATCACTTTAGGTAAACTACCCTGCCCGCTGTCTCTGTGTCTCATTGTCTGAGAAACATGTTGTTACATCTCATCGTTTATGTTGTCTTTTGTTTTGGGGCGGCTTTCTGGATCAGGTAAACTGTGTTTGCAGCACGAGGAACTAGTCCAGAAGTACTTGCCAGTGTTTGCCAGAGAGCTTGAGGTCGGCACAGAGGTTGCTGTACGCAACAACATAGTAGTGATCATGTGTGATCTGTGTGTTCGATACACAAACATTGTGGATCACTACATCCCCAACATCTCTGCCTGTCTGCGAGACAGTGAAGCTGTCATCCGGGAGCAGACTCTCATCATGCTGACCAACCTCCTACAGGTGGGTTCTGTTCTCTTCAACAAGTAACAATTTCTTGGTTTGCACAGGTCAAACATGACATCATAACTTCTAGTTTGTGTAGCGTTACCGGGTATTTATATACCTATTAAATATAAGGATTTATGAGATGTTCTTACAGTCTCAAATAAACCTTACCTCGAATTCAGGGCACCACCCACCTAGGTTTTAACTTAATTTAAGTCACAGTCAGGTAGGAAAACTGTTTGAAATCTTACGATCCTGGTGTTAAATTAATTAATAATTAATATTCAGTCTCATATCTCGCTACTTTCGTGAAGTTCTCGTTTGGTTGGACAGACATTACGTAAAGAAAGCATACGACACAATCTGTGATTATAACATATATATAGATATATGAGCTGTTTATTACAATGATATGATCTTAGACATGAACCTTTAAACAAACAGGAGATGCATGGAATATGGGTGATTAGTATATAAAAACACTTAGTGAATATAAAATAAAATATGGGAATGGGGAGTTACTGGATTTATTCAAATAGTTTGGGTTGGCTGACTATTTGACGCTAAATACTGACATTTCGGATTAATTTATCATTCTGTGAAAGCCTCGAGACATCCATCAAACCCACTTTAAGGTGAAAACGGGTCGGTCTTACTGTGCTTAGCCGGTTCGGACCACGGCAGCGGCCACGCGGGGTCCGAGGGGATTTCTCTTCCGCTCTCTGGGCCTTCCTGGCTGTGGTTGCTGACTTTAGCGGACTTCTCAGTTGCTTCTTTCACCGGGAAACCGAAACGATGGTGCCGAGGACTGTGGTTAGCTGATCGAATCTTTTGAGTGTCAGTGGGTCCGTTGCTTCTCTGATGAAGTGAACTTAAGTTCACAGAAGATTAATAAAAGGTTGCTTGGAGTTGGCTTTCTTGGTAGGAAAAGGTGATGATGGCGTGAAACAGCGGAGGTTAGGACGTGCGACGTAGAAGGACGTGGATGGCGAGGGACGAACAAAAACACGTAAAACGTGCATCTTCAGAGTATTTCAATCTGTTTCTTTGTTCGGGTCTTCTTCGTCTTTCTTTGGGTCCTGCTCCGTCCTTCTCCTTCCTCCCCTCCGTCGTCTTCTCCACGGCTCATACTCTCATCTTTCCGTGCTCTTCAAATCTCTCTGAGCAACTCATCTGATCAATTCTCCATTGTTCTTCTCTGACCTGTTCTCCCTCTGAAAACAAGAGCGTGCTTCTGGAAAACAACAAGAGGCAAGAAACGAGAGAGGCCAGAAGGCAAGAGAGAGCGTGTGTTTTCCGCGGTTCCGGGTTTTGACTCTCGGAGGCGGGGCTTACACTACTTTTTCAGCCAATGACATGCTTGAACTGTGTGCATGTCTCTGTAAGGTGATCTGTGCTATAGGGGGATTTCTGGATGAGACAAAGAACTCTGTGTTTCTCCATTACTCCCATCTCATAGAACATTTGTCTCGGTGATTCTGAAAACACCACATCTTGTTAAGATATGCAGATTAAAGATATAACATAGACTTGTAATATAAAGACATCAAAATAACACACATGATAAAGACAATTATGACTTTCAAAATTCAGATGAATATCTATGAAATCGTGACGTATGAATAGTGAGTCACACAATGCTAATTCTAACAATGGGGACACCAAACAAATACCAAATAGATACCGAAGGGACATCGTTAAAAGTTAAATTGTTGCATATACATTGTCCATTTTACTGAGTCCTCTGGGATTTAAATGTTCAACTAATCAACACTGCAGACCACTAGGGGGCAATGTGGTTCCATCAGGCAGGTTGGGCATTTTCCACCAAAATCAGTTCTTTGTCAATATTTAAGCCAGAATCGTACAAATTGTCTCTATATGCGTCTTGTGATCAAGCTGGAAACCTGAAAGAAATTGTACACGGTTATCAAACACATTTAATATAGTTTTAAGATTTGACTAAAAGTGAGTCTTCTCAGTTCATGTGTAGCCATCTGGTCGGTTTGCTGGTGAAAAGGGGTGTTAAAGTGTCAACTTTCGAGTTATGGTCTAGATAAGATAGTAAGTCTCCCACTTTTCCAAGAGTGAGTTCGACTCCCCAAAAGCTCTTAAGGGTGTTGTAAATTAGGCAGTTTCTGTCTCTTTTTCCTTTGTGGAAAGAAAATGAAGATCTGGTTTATATCCACATACGTAAACATCCCCCACAGGAATGTTGGTTTTGTCAAAGTTTGAAAAACTCTTAATCCACACGGCACTGTGACTGCTACATTTGACACAGACTTTTTTTTATTGTCAACATTTGTCTGAACTTCTCTAAATATCTTATCGAATATTGAAATTGGTGAGCGAAGCCTTGCTCGGACTGCAAGATTTTTCTGGCCGAATTTTCACGTTGTAGGCAAATATTGGAAGTTGCAAATAAATGGCCAAAATCTGAAACAAATCAGCGGGTCAATCAGTGCTCATCAATCACCCTGTGCAAATGCCTCAAAGACATGATTATTGAGGCCTCCAGACATGTATCAGGTGCCCGACTGATTATTACGCTTGTTTGAGAACCTCCATGTGTCTGATGTTTCCAGTGTGTGATACCAACACATTTAACAGTTTAACAGCCAGCTGATTAAAACAAAGCAAATAATATGGAGTTACTTGTATTCTAGTGTTGCATTTATGACCCCCTGTTGCAGATCAGGAGTGTTTGGTGAGCGCACTAGGACCTGAAATCTAATCACAAAAGAGGGAAAGTTGCGATGTGCGAAATATGCAATGAGCCGACCAACACTAAAGTCTTGCTGTCTGAACTTGGCAGTTGGAAACATCTTATTCAATGAAGTATCAGTCAGAGTCGATGCTTTTAAACTGTCATTTGAGGTTGGTAGCACACAAACCCAGCCCTTAACTTCTTTGAATGTTCTTAATCCCCCCTCTGGTGTCTGGAATGCGTGTGTGGAATGCCCCTTGGCTACAGAGCACACACTTGGTGTTGTCATGCAGTAAATCAAAAGCCCCTTTCACACTGCCGAATAACCCACATTTAATTCGCGAATTTAGCGTGTCCGCTGTTGCGTTCACACTGCCGACCCGGGCTGCCGCGTCAACTCGACTCGCCTTTCGACCCGCGTCGGACCCTAGTCTTTTTGCCGAGCCAAGTTTGATGTGAACGCAATCGACGCGGGTCGGACGTGGGCGTGGCGTAACGTGAGGAGTTTAAAAGACAGAATGGACAGCTGATTCAGAACAACAGCGACAGGTGAGGACAAGTTTTACTCTGTTTTAGCCTACATCAAGTTGGAGACATTTTTTAATATGGCCAACTGGGGAGACAAGGGCCGCGAGCTCCTCAGCCTCCGAGCAGAGGACGTTATTTTCCGCCACATTTCGGGGACGGTGAAAGATGGACCTCTGCTGGAAGGGCTGGCGAGAAAGATGGGAGAGCGCGGTTTCCCACGCACCCTAAAGTAACATCTCCATGAACTGCAATTGCATAAACGATATCTCAAGGTGTTCCGCCATCGTTTGTTTGAAAAATTTGATGCAGACAGGTGTATTTAACCCTACCTCCGACGCATGGCTTGTGCCTACGTCATTGTACATGCCCAGCATTTTATGTGTTTCGTGTGACGCTCTGCCACTAGGCAACGCCCCCTGAACTCGGCTTCAGGCGACACGGGTCAGCCCATAGACATCATATATGATGTCTATGGGTCAGCATGGTTGCCGCGTCTGGTAGCGCGAGCGGTGTTGATGACGTCACAATTTCGTGCCCGCCATGTATAGTGGTGCAAGTCGATGCACCAGTAGTTGCAATTTTCTCCGTCACAGAGGTGGCGCTGCTACGTGAAGGTTACCTCTACTCTACAACCACGAAAGTGGAGAAGAAAACAATGCCGCTGTCAAGAGCAAGAATACTGTAATTAATGATACTGCTGCAGTTTTCAGATCATTTTCATTTTTTAATTCAGTCAATAGAGGTAAAGGTCTGAAGCCCCCGGCATCAACAGAGTCTCTGCCCTCTTCTTTGCCTTCACGTATCTGTCCCGTAGCTTCTTCCACACATTCTTACAGAACTCTCCCTCTTTCCCCAAAGTTCTGCCCATCTCTGTGCAGCAGTTTTGGGAGTTTACGTTGGTCCCTGTGCTGTTTCACTGCAGTTTCGTACAGCTGCCTGTACAAACGCACCTCCTCACTGAGCCTGGTCTCACATCGGTCCATCCGGTTCGTTGTGGTCAGCGCCGCCAAGTTACAAAAATTGACTGGTGCACGACAACGCGCTGCGCCGTCTTTTCAAGGGAAGCGCCAGGCCTGAAACGTCATTTTGACGTCACGGTGCGACACCGCCGTGACAGACGCGGCAACCATGCTACCGCCAAGCGTTCACATTGCTCGACGCGGGTCGAAGGTGCAGTTTGGACCCGCTAAGGTAGCGGGTCTCAGTGTGAAAGGGGCTAAAGAGGGATTCTTTAGCAGGATTGCATGATTGTCACTAAATGCCTCTGATATCATTTTTTTTTTCTTTCTTTATTTCTAGGAGGAATTTGTGAAATGGAAAGGCTCTCTCTTCTTCCGCTTCATGGTGGCACTGGTAGACCCAGTTCCTGCTATTGCCAGGTAAACCAATTCTTTCTCTATTGTAAAGTCAATCCTGTTCTATTAAAGCTCAATGTTGTATTGAATGATTTTGGGAGAAAATCACAAAACATCACAAAGTGCTGTAAAACAAGCACACATTTGTAATCTCACAGTCTGTGTTAGTATTTTGGCTGACAATGTGCCCCACTTTTTGGTCAAAATGTAACAACCTTGTACATGTTAAAGTTTTATGTAACAAAACTAAGTCTCGAACACTTTTGGGATCTGCTAGAATGGATAAATTGGCATAGCAGCAAGATGTGAATCTGATGCAGAAATTCTGGAATCTTTGACTGCAGTCCTATAGAGTCATTGTGCGACTGCTTAGAGCCAAAAGGTCAAAAAGTGGATGAACCTAAATTTCCTTCAGTTAAATCAAGAAAAAACTGAGGTCATTGTGTTTGGCAACAAAGAGAAGAGGTTTGCTGTCAGTAAACATCTTGAGTCACTGTCTCTAGAAATTAAACACCAAGTCCGGAACCTCGGCGTGCTGATAGACTCAGACCTGACCTTCAACTATCATATCAAATCAGTCACCAAATCAGCCTTTTATCAACTTAAGAACATATCCAGAATTAAGGGTTTCATGTCCCAAACAGATCAGGAGAAGCTGATTCATGCTTTCATCTCCAGCAGACTTGACTACTGTAATGGTCTTCTGACTGGACTCCCCCAAAAGAGTCTCAAACAGCTGCAGCTCATTCAGAACGCTGCAGCCTGAGTTTTAACCAGAACAAAGAGATCACATCACATCACCCCAGTTCTCAAGTCTTTACATTGGCTCCCGGTCAGATACAGAATAGATTTTAAAGTTCTGCTACTTGTCTACAAATCACAGAATGGTTTAGGTCCAGAATACATGAATGACATGCTAGCAGAGTATAAACCCAGTAGAGCTCTGAGATCTACTGACTCAGGTCAGATAGTGGAGCCCAGAGTTCAAACTAGACACGGTGAAGCAGCTTTTAGCTGTTATGCTGCACACAACTGGAACAAACTACCAGCAGAACTAAAATCAGTCCCAACTGTAAGCACTTTTAAATCCAGGTTAAAAACATTTCTCTTTCGGTGTGCTTATGGTTGAGTTTATATTTTTCTTTTTCCCCTCTTCTTTGATTGCTTTTAATTTTTATTCTATTTTTTTTTTCTCTTTAAATTGCTTGTTTTTATGCTGCTTTATGCTGTTCTTTTAAATGCCTTGTCTTTATGTAAAGCACATTGAGTTGCCTGTGGTATGAAATGCGCTATATAAATAAAGATGCCTTGCCTTGCCTTTGACAACAAGTGAAGCTGTTGAGAGCACAAGAGCTGACCCAGAACTTTTATGCTCCTCTTTATGAAGAGTACAAATTTGGTCATATTATCAACCTAATCTAATCGTGTTTCCTGTTCCAGTCTGTGTGAATACTGCCTACTCCATCTCTTGCTCAAGAAGAACCCAGAAATGTTAAGCCAGCACTTCATTGAGTGCATCTTCCACTTCAACTCATACAGCAAGCACAAGTCCTATAACAAGTTCCCTCAAAGTGAGAGGTAGTAAACATCATTTCTAACCCAGTTTTTCTTTTATTTAAAAAAAGCACTGTTGCTGTGGAGTATACGAGAAGTCACATCTTAAATTTATTAGTGATTTTTGTTTTTGAGTAATTCTTTTTTTTATGTGTTGATTTATTATTTTGTGCAGAGAAAAGATTAGTTTCTCCCTGAAAGGAGCTGAGAACCGAGAGAAGCGCTTTCGGATCTATCGCTTTCTGTTAGAGCACTTCACAGATGCACAGCGCTTCAATATCACCAACAAGATCAACCAGACTGTCTTAGGTAAGCACACACGTGGACCTCTAAAGTGAAACTTAAAATTGGAAAGAACACAGAGACGATTCCTCATTTATCTGTTTCTGGTTCTGCTAGCACTACACTCTGCCCTTTATCTATACTTACATGCATGTGTAGACTAAGGTCCAGAGCATGTGAACGGAGCGAGCGAGGAGCGTACAAAATAGTAGAGTGTGGGGCGAGTTTTTATCAAATGGCCGGAGCGATTGCTCCAGTTCTGCTCTGATACCGCTCACACCACAAGTCAAGGACATGCACAAATCCACCCAGAATTCACCTGTGCCTTGAACAATTAACAAAACTGTTTGCCTACACTTCAAAAATCACTTCTGAATCAAAAGTAGTTTTTTTTTTTTTTTTTTTTTAAGTGAAGGTTTAATTACAGCAACCTTAAAAGGCTGAGGTACACATCCTGTCAACATCCATATTGGATTTGATCAATCTGTCTCTGTGTCAATTAAGGGAAAACCTCCTCTGGTTGGGATAGGGTCTAAAATACAAGTTGATGGTTTAGAAGAAGCTATTGTGGTTAGTTTGGAGAGCTTGACTTGACAGAAACTGTATACATATAGTTTCAATGCAAATAACATCAGGTTCTAAAGACTCTTCTGGAGTGTGCTGTACTTGGTAATATATCAGTAACAATAGTGGAAATGAATGTCATTTAATTATTAAACTATTTTATTTGTGAAGAACCTCATGACGTCGACTATTACTGCAGCGATATATTTTCCCTTTGGGGCTTAATAAAGTATTATTGAATTGAAAAATAGATTAAATGGTTATTTATGAACACTCAACATCTTGGGGCATCTTAAAATATTTAGGAATTCCGGACCATTACAAAGCTTGAAGAGAAGGCTTTTTTTTTTCTTTTTTTATCCCAGCATGCTTTGCAGACGAGGACCTGCCTCTGGATGCAAATGGTGCTGAAATTTTATCAGAGACCTTCAACATCTTGAGTCTGAAGGAGATGAAGCTGCGGGCCATATGTACTCCAGCAGGTGGGGCTACAGGAGAGGAACCAGAGGAGGAGAACATGGCCTCTATGGCCAAGGCTGTTCTGGAGGCTGCTAAAAAGAAGGTGGTGTCACAGGTGAGAAGTTCTGGCCTTAATACTTTTAAAAACTAAAAAGCAAATTGTATTCTATCACTAATTACTTGAAGTAATATAATGCAACATTTTTGTGTATGCATGTCCTTACAGCTCCAAAGCCTATTCAGTTATTTTCACAATTCTAATGATATAATTGTAGCATCTCCAAGGAGTAAACCCTTACTACTTATTATCAAATCAAATTTATTTGTATAACACATTTCATGTACAAAACAATTCAAAGTGCTTTACATAAAATAAAAGCATTGCAGCAGGGAGTGGAAGAAGCATTAAAAATACATAAAATAATATAAAGAGAAACAAACAAAATCATTTAAATTAATTTAAAAACAAGCAACAGTCCAGATAAATTAAAAGATATCGTGCAGATTTCATGCATAGACACATGAGAAAAGAAATGTTTTTAACCTGGATTTAAAAAGGTCTACATTTGGTGAAAGTTTAATCTCCACTGGCAGTTTGTTTCTGGCAGTTACTATTACTGTAATATATAGTCCCAACACATGGTTGTTACAAAATAAAATGCATGTATTTTGCCCCAAAAATACAAAGACAGCTGTTGTTAATTACCTAAAAATGAATTTAGACTGACGTGATTCTTACCTTCTCATCCTCAGGTCCAGAAGAAGACCTTCATAGAGAACACAGTTCCCTTAATCATTAGCCTGAAAAGCCTGTTGGAGCAAAAACGTTCTCCCATCCTCAGAGACCTCATGGCCTACCTGCAGGTAGTGTGGACATTTGGATGCTCTTTTCCATCATGAGGGAAGACCAGTATAAAAACACTGTAATTTTTCCAAACATACTGTACTTCTATTATTGAGTTGTTGCATCGACTTACTGAGGAGTAAAATGCAATGCAGTAGTTCCACAGGTTATGATCATATTGCTTTCAGTACAACTAGATCAGGTCGGTTTTGGGAAGGTGACTCAAAAAAAAAAAAGAGGAACACGGAAAGCACTGCAAAATTTTGCACGGCTTTGACGCTAGCAGCCTGTTGTGATTGCACTGAGCCTTTGGGTGTAATGATGCACTAAATGTATTCCATCAGGTGACAATGCAGGACTACCGAAACGAGGTGAAGGAGTTTTTCTCTGGTGATGAGCAGCTGGCAGCTGAACTAGAGTTTGCTCTTAAGACGGCAGAAAAGGAAAGAGAGATGCAGGAACAGATGGACAACTGCAGCCTGACAGGAGACACCAATACCGCCACTGCACAGGTCAGATCTTCCTACATTAGAGAAACCATCAGTGACAGTATACTAATTAGAAACTAAAAATAAGATGATATAAAAGGTTTGTGTTCATGTAAAATAAACATTATAAACAGCATGCGATATTTGCAAATTAGAATATATTTATAGAATAATGTTTTCTATTAAACTTGGTACAAAAAAAAAAATTGATCTATCCATTATCTATACCCCTTTATTCCAGTTCAGGGGCATGGGGGCGCTGGAGCCTATAAAAGCTGCTATTGGGCATGAGGCAGGGTACGCCCTGGGTTGGTTTAGAACAGGGGTCTTCAATGTTTTTCAAGCCAGGGACCCCCAAACTTATGGAGAGTTGGAGCAGGGACCCCCCTACTATTTATATGGCATACAATTGTGTTTTATATTTAACGGGGCCTAGTGCCGTGTATAAACATAGCTACTCTGTTATTGTACATTCAATATTAAGCTATTCAAATAATACACAGGTTAATAGATTCATGTTTTTATTTTAAACATGTGCAAGGTACAGGGTGGCCGTGCCACTGCCATTTATAAACAAACATCTTGCATACAACACTGAGCTATTCAAATAATCCACAGATTTTAACTTTAAAGGGACACTATGTAATTTCTTCCCCCATCTAGTGGTGCAATTTTATTTTGCAAAGTTGAATGAATTTGCTCTCTAGCGCCTCACGTTTTCAAATGTGCGCTGCAACTTCTTGGACTACGGCAAGCGGAATGTGTCAAGATTCAAGAAGCTATAGCTTCAGACTCAAGGTCCATACAAACAAAAAGAAATCAAGACACACAGTACAAAGGATTATATAACACACATACAACAACACTATGAATACAGATGACAGATAACATGTCAGATAACATAACATCTCCTTTGGTGTGCAAGCAATGCAATTAGTCATATTCCGGGAGTTACCGGAAGTGACGTCGACGCAGCGTTAGCATTAGCCTGTGTTAGCAATAGGAGCATTAGCAGCGGTAAATAAACTCCCGGTAAACTTACAAACTTTCTAATGCCTCGTTTTGTGAGTTAAGAGCCTATGTGTACTACGGCAGAAGTTTGGTAACAATCAATGCATTATTAGTGGGATAATTTACGAGATAAAATCTATTTAGCTTTTTTTTTTTTAAACTTTATTAGTAAATCAACAAAATAACAGTTTACAAATGTGAGCATAACGCCAAAAAGAAGATATCCAGGGGGAGCATAGGAATAATAATAAAAAGAAGAAGATGATGCACTTACAAAAAGAAAGCTAATGAACACAAAGACATATGTGCCAAGGAATAAAATCTATTTAGCATTAGCGGCTGTAATAAGCCATTTGGCGGAAATGACGTCACAATGACGTCATTTCTGCTTGTAGGCCTGGCGTTGGGGAAATCGCGATTCGAAGTGCTTTGTGTCCCTCTCGGCACTTCGTCATTTTTCATAGACCGGAAGGACATGGCAGCCTCCATAGAGCTTGCCCGCTCTATGTAGATACAGACTAGTTATTCTTCACTCAGGAGGATAAGTGAGATTTTTGACAGAGATCATTTTACACCAATGAGGACTAACTTATGAATGAATATGTTGATTTGAGCTAATAAATGACTTAATTTATTACATAGTGTCCCTTTAAACATGCATGTAGATGGGACAATGAATCCTCAAACCATCTGTGGATGGCACACGTTTGCACACAATTTGTGAGAAAAAACTGTTTTTAAATCGTCTAATCAACCAAAGATTTCGCGACCCCCCCTGCAGTACCTCCACGGACCCCCTGGGGGTCGCGGACCCCCTGTTGAAGACCTCTGGTTTAGAATCATCATTTAACCTAACATGCAAGTGTTTGCATGACTGTGGGAGGAAAGCGGAGTATCTGCAGAGAACCCACTCATGCACGGGGAAACTTTCTTTACTTTGTATGCAGTACAAAGTAGAGATGGAACTTTAATCTAAGAATGATAGTTCCAAACGTAATATTTGGGATTTCATCATCTGTGCTAGTGTCAGTAAAATTGCAGTGGCACTGCACAACAGACAATTCTGTAGTCACTGCAGCAGCTAAAAAAAAACAAACTAACAACTTGTACATACAAGATCCAGATTTTGCCGGGGCTGAGCTCATATGAGATGTACTGAGGTGAAGTGGAAGGGGTATTATGGGTAAGTTAGACATCTGTGCCAGGGTGGCATTAATACCGAGTGATGTAAAGGGTTTCGGAACAATTTACAACTGCGTGAAAAACAACAACAACTACTTCCTCTTTCAATTCAAAAGCTTAACGTATCAGGACAAAAAAATGTTTCACTTTACCAGGTCTTAAGAGTAGGTAAATGTCACCTCAGATGCACAGAATGTGGCATATTACACTGCGTGATTATTTATTTTATGTAATAACATTTATTCAGATATGTGGGCATGTATACACAGCTCTATTATGGTCAGGTTGAGGTCTGGACTTTGCCTGGACCATTGCAGCAACTCTGTTCTTTTCTTTTTCAGACATTCTGTTGTAGATTTGCTGCTGTGTTTGGGATCATTGTCCTGTTGCATAACCAAATTCCTCCCATAATTTAGCCGTCAGACAGAGCACCTCACGTTTGACTACAGAATGCTTTGGTATACAGAGAAGTTTTAATGGTTGACTCAATGACTGCAAGGTGCCTGTACTACAGAGCAGGTTAAACATTTTCAGGATATATTCTGGTTAACAAACTAACAGATTTTGCTAAGCAGTGCGATGGTCTGGTTATCATCCTAGCTTTTCTGACATTGTGTGCACAGTGTTGTAAAACAGGTGAAGTTGGTATCATCTGACCAATCAGTAACACATTTCTAGCAGGATAAAAAGTGCATTATGCAAATATATAAGTACCAATATATAATATTTAGGGCTGGGCGAGTTAACTCGTTATTATCGCGTTAAAGCATTGATTATTTAACGCCGATAATTATTTTATCGCGCATTAATACTTTTTTTTTTTAAATTAAAAAAAAAAAAATGTTTGTGGGGGCTTTTTTGCCTTTAATGGATAGGAAAGTTCAGAGAGACAGGAAGCAGGGGGCAGAGAGGGGGGGGGGAACGACACGCAGCCCCTTTTATTATTGTAAAAGTGTGTTGCTCACAGGCTTTTATTTTGTAAAAGTCTGCTGCTGTCTGCTGCGGAACCGGAAAAGAAAGTAATCGGCGGATCCACCAAACATGGAGAAGGGTACGGAACTTTTACTCGGCCATTTTCATTTTAAAGTTCTTCCAGACGGCGGAGTCGACAGAACCAAAGTCATCTGTAAACTCTGCCAAGTTGAATTGTCTTCTCAGCGTAGTAGTTCCAGTCTAAAATATCACTTAAAGGCAAAACACACAACTGATAGCAGCAAGTCATTCAAGGAAACAGACAGTGGAGCGAGGCTTCTACATAAAAACTACAGAAAGATGCTGATGTTAAAAGTGTGTTTGCACAACAAATGTTATGGCACTTTCATTCATATGGCAGCACATTTAAAATAAAACTAAATGCTAAAAGCTATACACTACTTTTGAATTAATTTTTGGATTTTGCGTACAAATGCGATTAATCGTGATTAAATCATGTGATTAATTAGATTAAAAATTTTAATCGTTGCCCAGCCCTAATAATATTGTCTGGTATTTTTAAGAAAATCTCGGATTTGAATTATTTGCAATCTTTTTTTAAATCCAGTCTATTTGACATTTTACACAGTGGGCCAACTTGTTTGGAAACGGCAAAGTCATACCAAAGTTCTTACAGCTGAGAAACAGATCATACTATTGGGTGAATACTCTGTTAGAGTGATTATGTGAAAACTGAAATGATTTTGACATTGTTTTTCCCGTTGCTCTTATCTTACGAGCACTTGTCCTGAGGAGGGCTTGGGGGCCTAAACGTTGGTAATCAATAGTTTTGTTAGTGGTGCCAGATTGCGCAACACTTTTGTTTGGAGGTTTTCAGTGAACAGCATCTTCTTACCTATGTGCTGTATTTTTTACAACTATTTAGTTTATTCTTAACACATTTGCCTTGACTACGATGTTTGGTGGCAAACTGGACTGTTTGATGGCCAATACATCTGAATACCTCTTTCTTCTTAAAAACAATAGCTTCTTGTTTTTGAAAAATCTCTTTAAATAATGAGTTATTCCCCCCAAAAAAATTTAATTTTCTTACATTAAAAAAACCGTGTGGAGGCAAGAGTTCTTTACTGTCATTGAAGATGTGATATTATTCTGATCTCACCTCAGGATGCAGTCCAGGATTCTTCAGTCAAGCTGAAGCCACTCCCACCATTTACCTTCTTTACACCACAGCCGCCTCGTGCAAACCCCCAGTTGGCGAGACTGGCACAGAGTGACCGGTAGGTTTTTATTTTGACTAATGAAAGCGTGAGTCTGAAAAATGTTAGTTGATAGAAGAATACAGGAAAAATGAAAGATATAAGAAGTTTAACTTTTTCTGCTTTCTCAAGTCAGTCAAAGTCCTTTTATAGAGAATTCGTGTGTTTTGTAGATGCATTGCAGACAGAAGTATTAACATTTTGTTCATGCATAACTGGACATTAGAATTTTTTTTTTAATTTTTTTTATTGATTCTGTTTTAACTGAGTTGATAAGTTCAGCTTGGATGTAAAGTATCATTTTAGTTTGTTTTGAAATAACAAAAGAAAGGGAAAGGTCAGTAACAAATAAAAAAATTCTGGAATTTATTCAGAGACATTTCATTTGTATTATCTACATCAGGCGAACATCGTTTTGCATTTTTAATATTCCTCTTTCCAAGAATCTATCTGTACATGTAAACAGCATTATTTATAAAAAAAAAAAAAAAAAAAGAGAGAGAAATAAAGTTTGTTTGTTTGTGGTTATCAGGCGTGTGTCCAGACCCAGGCAAGAAGAAGATGGCCAATCAAAGTCAATGGCTCTGGAACGAACAGGTATAACATCCTTCAGGCAAGAACTGCAGTTTACTAATTACCAGAGCTGCAACTGAGTGAAGCTGGTCACAGGGGTAAAACTCAAGAAATATTGATCCAGAACATATCTCATACCATGAACATGCTGCTCGTTCACCGCAGTGCTAACAAATGGCACCCAGAAAAATCCTTGTTAGCAACCGGTAAACCGCCATCCATCCATCCATTTTTATACCTGCTTAATTCAACTGTCGGGTCGCGGGGGGGGGGGGCTGGAGCCTATCCCAGCGGTCATTGGGCGGGGTACACCCTGGACAGGTCGCCAGTCCATCACAGACCGGTAAACCTACAAACGCCAAACAAAAAAGGCTCCAGCAGGAATGTTTTTGCTGTCAAACAACAGTTAATGCAACCACAGCCTTTCTTGCAGGAAAGTTAGCTGAATTTTTTTTCTCCATCTCCAGTGGTTAGGGATCGTCTTTGTTTTTACATCAATCCCTTCCACATCCATTTATTTGACGCCTAGTTTTTAACACAAGTGCAGTATTAGTGCTGTGTTTAAAGTTCGTTTCTGCTTCATCCAATAAGCAAAGCAGCCATTTTTGCAGTTACTTTAATAGAATACCTTAAAGACATTCTATGCAACTTTTTCATGGTCATAAAATTGCGTGGCAATCATCAGTTTGCTTGGCTGACCCGTTCAGATGAAAACGGTGACATTTCCATCTCCATCTGGTGGCCCTAGCCCGAAACAGCGATTGCAACTTTGCCTGTGGCGCCGCGGGCTTTGTTTAGCTCTGGAAGTCTCGCGACACACGAGAGCCGAGAACTACTGCTTCACGGCAGGTCGTAAAGGGCTCTGAGCCGAGCCAGGGAGCCTGACAGACACACCCCCTCTCCATTAGCTGTCGACGGCTAAATTGAATGCGGTTAGCTTCTAGAGTTGTAATATAGTTTGTAATAGATATCGTGATGGCAGAACCACCGCTACTTGCCCGTCTGACCGCTGAGTCACCCAGAGCCAGCGATTCAGCGGTCAGACGGGCAAGTAGCGGATCCATGCCAACTCGGAGCTTTTTAAGTTTCGATTCTGTCTCGTGACTTGACGAGCGAGAGCCCAGTCGGCAGCTACAGTAGGCAGCTACAGTAGGCAGCTACAGTAGGCAGCTACAGTAGGCAGCTACAGTAGGCAGCTACAGTAGGCAGCTACAGGCTCGGTTAGCGTGGCTTCATGCATCTTGTACAGTCGTTGAAAAATAATCATTTAGTGATATAGGGAGGGCAAGATCATTCCATGTTGTTTACTTGTAGGTCTAAACTCAGCATTGCCTCACCTAATGCTACCACATTTGTCGCTGTGTAAATGCACACACTAGCTGTTGTGTCTGGCTTTCAGATAAAATGGCATTGAATTATTACTTGACAAAAATAAATGAATGAACTTGTAGCCGTAGGCTGCTCTTTGATTTATTTTTTTTTTTTTAATAAGTGATTCAAGTGGTCAGTATAACTCGAATCCCCTCCTCGAAATGATCCAATCAGCCCGGATTGCCCAAGAGATTCGAGTTAAGCATCTCTACTTTTCCAACTCTCTGCCAGTGTCTTGAAAAATAAACCGTAAATTGCCTCTGGTGGGTTTACGACAGTCTGGCTAGACTGTCGCCTATTTTCTACGGAGCTCCCCCTACAGCTTTGGGGTGTGTATTGCATGGTAAACAAACCCCATATTACTGAGCCCTGCTTTAAACAGATTCATCTCTTGTTGTAAATTCAAAAATTGGAGTTTTAGCTGGAAAACCACAGCACATTATGCATGATTTTTAGGTGGCAGAAAATCTATAAAGTTAATGTAATGGAATTCCTTAATATCCATGTCAGGCAGTATGATATTGCAGAGGTCAGTCCTGCCACCTCACATCAAGGACTTCCTGGGTTTCTATCAGCTGGTCAGATGGGACCATTCTGCATGGAGTTTGCATGTTCTCTGTATGCCTATGCCTGTGTGGGTTTTGCTCTGTTATCCCCGATAGTCCAAAGATATGCATATTGTACGACTGATTCTCAACTGGATGTACTCCGCTACCTATTTGTCGACCTACCAATGTGATTTGACTCCTGGAAGTTCTCCCACCTGACATCTGTTTTGAGGTGACTGCAGTACATACTGACTGAGTATGCTTCTCTTTGACTTTTTCACAGTGATACCTAAAGGAGCTGTGAATGATAGAGCCTTCAGCACACCAAAAGGTAAGAACACATCAATGTTTAGGCACTAGAAGTGTGTATTCCTGCTTCAGAGTTGGTGAGGAAACTACCATTCAGATGGCAGTATTAATATTTATCTCTAAACATCGTATTGAACTTCCCCTTGTAAATAAGTGAAAGTTGTTGTTGTTTTTTTTTAAACACAACAAACTTTAAACTTGAAATAAATGTACATTACATTTAACTGAATTTACGTTTCTTGACTTAATCAGTATGGATCAAATCTTTCCATCTAATATTGCCTTGTAGAGAAAAAATGACCCAGCATAAACACACACACCCCTTAAAGCCTTAAATTGTCCATTTTTCCTCCTCCCTATGATCTAGGTGTAAATGTCAACTTAACGTTTAACGAAGGACTCAGTGCAATCTTCAGTGATCAAGGAACAAGTAAGATTCTCCAACTTTAAACTGTCTCAGTAATCTGGTGATCATGGAAATGAGAGCCTGTTAAAAAAATAAGCCTCAGTTTCTTCGAAATTAAAGCAGTCTGCTCGATACAGATGCCAAAGATAAATCTGTGTCTTCTGTGTCCTCACAGGTGTAAGTGGGGAGACCAGTGTCCTACATGTGCGGAGAAATGAACAGCAGTAAGTTTGTTATTTTGCCTTTAGTCCAACACAGTTTATGTTTGAGTTGCAGTTCTGGTTCTGCAATTTCATCTTAGTATAAATCTAGTCTTGGAAGCGACCGAATTGAAAAGATGGATGGCACTCGCCTTTCAAATAGTTGGACTGAATATATCTTGCTTTGGCCCTTTTTCTTTTCTTTAATCCCTGAACAGTCGCAACATTTCAACAACCAGCCTAAGCTGTGTAGTTAGCCTTTGTGCCTGCAAATCAGCTGTGATCCATCAATGCATGGACAGGGGTTATTCACAGGTGAAGTCTGGCAAAAGAACATTTGCATGAGATCCTTACTCCTACTGAAACTGTTATTGAGCCATTTTTGCAGCTTGGGAAGCACATTGTTCTGCTGGGGAGGCTACTACCAACAAAGGAGACTCTTGAATAGTGTTAAAGTAATACTACATGTCACCATTGCTGGCTTTTGGCATTTTAATGGGATTTGTTGACAATGATATAGTTAATTTTACAGATGAAATGAATACGGCGGTGCTTAAATTTGCCAACCCTTTAGAATTTTCTGTATGATTTCATACATATGACTTAAAACATATACTAAAGAAGTATTTATATTAGGTGATTTGTAGATTGAGAAAAATAAGCCAATATTAAATAGAAATAGAAGTGGGTGCACCTCCAGGAAAAGCAGATAAGTTTGGAATTAAATTGACCTGATGTGAGTAGGCATTGTCCTTCATTTAAAGAGCAAAGTTCTATCAAAGCCTGATCATCATAACTCACTGGGACATGTATTTTGCTACGCACAAAGGAAAACTGTGCTGTGAGCCAAGTTTTACGTATTCAAAGTTTCTACTAGTTATCTGGCTTAACTAATGCTAATAATGGAGATCTCTCTAAGAGTTATTACAATTTTATTGTTATTATCAACTTGGCAAGTCATCCTAGGTTTTCCAACTCTGGATCTGTCCTATCTACGGAGCCCCTAAAGGGACATGGAGGATTTTTTTTTTTTTTTTTTTTTTGCGAGATCTCGCAAAAGTATTGCGGGATCTTTCAAAAAGTATTTTTCCCACGTCAGTGAACTGGAAGTAAAACAGACACAGCGATGGAGGAGCCTACCCATCATCCGTGGGAGAAGTTTATTGATTTCTATTTTAGTATTGGCCTAACATATAAGACATCAAATCCGTTCTTGCACGTAGACATGGCTTTGACATAAGTGAGAGACATCTGAAATCGCTGTGTCTGTTTTACTTCCGGTTCACTGACGTGGAAAAAAAACTTTTGCGAGATCTCGCAAAAAAAAAAAATCCCTCCATATCCCTTAAGGGGCTCCGTACCTATCCTATCAATTCATTCTTTTTTTTTTATTTCTTTTTTTTTTATACCTGCCTAATCCAATTCAGGGTTGTAGGATGGGTCATCCAATGACAAATCAGTCATGTATTTCTAGACTTCTAGAAATACATGTAATACATCTGCTGAATGCTGCCAAACCAGCAAAGCTGACCGTGGAAATGTGCAAATTAATAACCTGATTAATATCACTGCCTCATCATTAAAGCATGAATTGACCGATAATACGATAATTATTAAGTAAAGGGGCTGCAGGTGTATTCTTGAGGCATGTGACAAAGTTTCCTTCTTATTTTGTTCAAGTGCAACACTGGTTTAAATGTTCTTTGTACCAAATGACAACAAACCTTAAGACCTATTAGTTAAATACCTAAATTAATTTTCTGTCATCCAGGCTCGTAAAAGTTTAAAGAAAAGGTTTCACTGGTTTCAGTTAAGGTCTTTTTAAACATTTTATAGGATGGATGTGGCAAAAAAAGAAAACTATTTTATCAATTAATTCGACTTTGTGGTTTAGGACAATTTCTTTTGAAAGAAAATTGGTTTTCTCTTTAACTTCCATTGCTGCCGCTACCTTTGGGCTTCTGTATTTCAGGGCCAGTGGAAAGCGGTTACAAATGCAGTCGTGATGCATCTTGCTAAAGTTATGTTAATTTATGTTGTGGAAAAGCTGGGGTTTATCCACATGCTAAAAACCTGGCAACCCAGGTATGTCTTACCAAGTCTGAAGTATTTTTAGTTAAATCTATATATCCCAGAATAGAAAGCCACTTTGCTTTTGTTCATATTTTTTGCTCAAATAACAACAAAACTTGTTCTAAATAATTTCTTTGTTGTTTGTAGTTTTGTTTTACACAAAGAAAGAAAAACAACCAAAAAGTTGTTTTCGGAGGAATTTGAAATTTTATTTCAGGCCTTATTGGGCAATAAGGGCCCTAGGATGTGGATATAAATATGAACATACATACATTACACTTGTTCGCCATCTAAGAAAATGGCTAAAATCTTTCGTTGTTCAGTGATGATTTTAATGAATAGAAAAAATGTTATTTAAAAGTCAGCAGGAGCAAGCTTTAGAACTATTGCTTTTATTTTAGGCTGCATAAGCATTCTTTTCTGCGAAGATCTATGCTTTTCAGTGAAAGTCAAACGGTGTAGTCTTTCTTGGAGAGAGACTCTCACTGTCCATGCACCAATATAATTTTTATTTCATTAGTCATTTTAGTCTAAAATGATTGATTAGTTGGGAACCGGGGTAGTTTTAAATTTGTGGATTAGCAGGACCTTAACAGGACCCCTAAACTGCTCCAGATTAGATTTCAAGCAGAAGTTGCCATGTTAATATGCCCAGTAAGAAGTGAGGCAGCTTCATGCTATCAAAAATCCAGATTTGAACTAGAAGTTACCTGGCAAAGCCACTAATCCTGCTCTTAAGTACAAGCCCCTGGTAGCCTCTGTTAAAGAGCAGGTATTGCTGCTAATCACCCAAGGAAGAATGTCGATTAACAAGCTGGCACCAAGGTCACTGCTTGGAAGTCTTTCAGGTTAGAAAGGAAGCCAGGGTAACTTCAGTGGAATTGAAAGCATGTGTCACACTGTGATGTGCCGTATGTATTTGTGTGGAAAGCAGACACTGAAACCAAAAATGAATCCATTTTAGATAAAATTATTCTTATTTACTTAGGAAAATTGTCTCAGAAAGTTGAAAAGGCTTCAGTTCAACAAATGACTCCCTTTTAACACTTGCTGGTATATTAGAAATGTGATACTTTATAAAGGATTCACAAACGAGTTTAACTCTACCACTAATGCAAATATTTGATGTCTTTTTCCAGCAGCACAGATGTGAAACCTGCCTTTGTAGTACTACAGGGCGTGTTCCCATTTCTGTTGTTTTTCTAAAAGCTTTCTGTGGAGAGAGGCCACAGTTTAAGCCTCAGCTGTGTTGTGTTTTTTTTTTTTTTTTTTTTTTCAGAGCTTCTGCAGCAAGACAGTGGAACGTACAGTCTCCTCTCCGTCAAAGGAAAAGACCATCCAGAGTTTAGCTGTTCAGCTTCACGATTGTTTCTATTTTTCTTTTTTTTCTATCTGGACTATACTATAACTACTTATTTCTATCTTGAATTGTTAATATTTTGACATTTATCTTTAATACATTTGTATCACTTTCCTTTACTCAATTACCCTCTTTTTGACAATAAAGTTGTTCTAAAAAAATTAGATCATCTGGCCTCAACTGTTTTTCAAGAGAAGTTTCACAGAATTACACAATATAAATTTAACATTAAAAAATGGAAGCTATACTTGAATTTTATGGCAGCAAGACGTCTCAAAAAACTTGGGAAGTGGTTAGCAGAACGCTAGAAAAGTAAGTGGTATTAAAAAGAATCTTTGAAGCTATAGGAAAATATTGCCTTATAGGTTAATCGCAACAGGTCAGTAATATGATTGGGTATAACAAGCACCTTAGAGTCTCTCAGAAGTAAAGATGGGCAGAGGTTTCACAATCTGCACAAAAAAAACCTACAAATTGTTCAGCAGTTTCAGAATGACGTTCCTCAATTTAAAATTGTAAAGACTTTTTATATTCCAATCTACAGAACGTAATATCGAGGGATTCTGAGAATCTGGAGACATATCTGTACACAAGGGGCATGGACAAAATTCAGTACTGGACTGAATTTATTAATTCATATGGACATAGAAGTCATTGCCTCTTGCTGTGAGCCGACGGTGCTAACCACCACACCACTGCACAGCCTCCAATCCAATTAATTAAATCTAAAATTAGTCCAATTCAGACATACAGAGCCAATTTAAAAAAAAATATTCCCAAGCTAAGGAAACCAACAGATTGAACCGAAACTTCTCTTCAGTCCAATCACCGTTCTGAGTGTCCCTGAGGCGACTGTGGAGAAACCAGGAACAGGAAGAAACCTCTGGCAGAACCAGACTCAGGAAGGGTGGCCATCCGCCTCGACCAGCTGGGGTTTGAGGGGACAACAAACACCAAAACACCATTCAAAGGATACCTGTTGAAAAAGAGAAACACAAGTTAATTACAACAATAATCCCAAATGTATATAATGTTACATACATTGGTTCTGTTGGCGTCGTCGGCGCCGTGACCTTCAGCTCTCACTGGAGCGGTTCGCAGCCGAGTGTGAAGCGGCTGGGATGAGAATCAGCACCTCCAAATCTGAGACCATGGTCCTCAGCCGGAAAAGGGTGGAATGCTCTCTCCGGGTCGGGAATGAGATCCTTCCCCAAGTGGAGGAGTTCAAGTATCTCGGGGTCTTGTTCACGAGTGAGGGACGAATGGAACAGGAGATTGACAGGCGGATCGGTGCGGCGTCTGCAGTGATGCGGGCTCTGCACCGGCCCGTCGTGGTGAAGAAGGAGCTGAGCCAGAAGGCGAAGCTCTCGATTTACCGGTCAATCTATGTTCCTACCCTCACCTATGGTCACGAGCTGTGGGTAGGGACCGACAGAACGAGATCGCGAATACAAGCGGCCGAAATGAGTTTCCTCCGCAGGGTGTCTGGGCTCTCCCTTAGAGATAGGGTGAGGAGCTCGGTCATCCGGGAGGGGCTCGGAGTAGAACCGCTGCTCCTCCGCGTCGAGAGGAGTCAGATGAGGTGGCTCGGGCATCTGGTTAGGATGCCTCCTGGACGCCTCCCTGGTGAGGTGTTCCGGGCCCGTCCCACTGGGAGGAGGCCCCGGGGAAGACCCAGGACACGTTGGAGAGACTATGTTTCTCGGCTGGCCTGGGAACGCCTCGGGGTCCCCCCAGAAGAGCTGGAGGAAGTGGCCGGGGACAGGGACGTCTGGGTTTCTCTGCTCAAACTGCTGCCCCCGCGACCCGATCCCCGGACCAGCGGAAGATAATGGATGGATGGATGGATGGTATATAATGTCATATGAGGAAATAAAAGGGGGGAAAAAAGAGAGCAAAGTGAGGAAAGATGTGTCACAGGAGGCCCCCCAGCAGTCTATGCCTATAGCAGCTTAACTATGGGATGTTTCAGGATCACCTGAGCCATCCCTAACTATAAGCTTGATTTTAAAAAAAGGAAAGTTTTAAGCATAATCTTAAAGTAAGAGAGGGTCCTTCTCAGACATATGCTGGCAGATGGTTCCACAAGAGAGGGGCCTGATAACTGAAGGCTCTGCCTCCCATTCTACTTTTAGAAACTCTGGGATCCACAAGTAAACCTGCAGTTTGAGAGCTAAGTGCTCTGTTAGGAAAATATCTTACAATGAGATCTTTAAGAAATGATGGAGCTCGGTCAGAGCTCGATATGTGAAGAGAAGAATCTTAAATTCTATTCTGACTTTAAAGGGGACATATTATGAAAAACTCACTTTTTGCGGGTCTTTGTGTTCATATTTGGGTCTCTACTGTTCCTTTAAACACTCCAAGCGCGAAAAAAAAAACCCATCCATCCATTTTCTGTAGGTCAGTAGAAAGACTTTGGTGTCAAGAAAAAAATGCTGCTGTGAGCCATTTGGATGGCTCCCCTATTGTGACGTCACAATAGGGGAAATTGCATATACCTGTCGAGTCCCCACCCACTCCCCACCCTCTACATTAGTTGAAGATCTTGTATCGAGCATACGAGCGCAATGGCTACGAATGGAAAATCACACATGAAGTGTTGTGTTGTTGGCTGCACCTGTGGTGCCTTTCTGGAGACCCAGGTGTCCAGCAGCAGCTCCAGTCTCTGCCGGTGATACCTCCCGGTGGTTTTCACAGCCACGAACAGGTCAGCCTGTGTGAGCTGCTCCACCGGCCGAGGGGGAGCGCTCCTCCGCGCCGGGTCGCTCACCGCTCTCCTCTGCTGGGCCAGCCGCCTGAAATGAGTTGAGAAAACATCCGCGCCCCCTGCAGCCGGCAGCTCCTTCTGGTGTCCGCCAGTGAGGACGAGCCTCGCAGCCACCAGCAGACAGGTGACCGCGGCGACAGCAGCGCGAGGTCCCGCTGTTGAGAAAACATGTGGAAAACATGTTTTTCTCAACAGCGGGACCTCGCGAGGTGAGCGGCCCGGCGCAGAGGAGCGCTCCCTGTTCGTGGCTGTGAAAACCACCGGGAGGTATCACCGGCAGAGACTTCTGCTGCTGGACACCTGGGTCTCCAGAAACGCACCACAGGTGAGTCAGGCTGGAGACTGCAGAAGCTCTGCACTGAAAACAAATGAACCCTTAATTCATAGGGGATAGATAGATAGATAGATACTTTATTGATCCCGAAGGAAATTAAAGCATCCAGTAGCAAGACATAATAAAGCAATACAAACGTTTATACAATTATAAACAATCTAAGAATTTAAAAAAACAGTTTAAAAATACACTCTCAGAAAGTAAAGTACAGAATTGTACCTTTAGGGGTATGATGGCTTGTCACTGGGGCAGTACCCTCTGAAGGTATAGTTTTGTACCCTTATACTGAAGTAGCCTAACACAGACTGTCTATTGTACCCCAGCATGTAGAAAAAAAAGGTACATATATGTACCTTTTGGACCCTCAAAACAAAAGGGTAAACTGTACACGGAGCCAGAGGCTTCTCATGAGCGGGGGGCGGGGGGGGGCGTGGCTTTATTTGCTTATTTGCATAAAAGTGACAGAGCCCTTTAAACGGCTCAATTTGGGAGAAACTGAAACTGGCAAGAATAGAGCTGGTGAAATCTCTTTATGTGAGAGTGATTTTGTGCAAAGAACTTCATGAACATGTTTTGTATAGCCCATAGACCAATTCTAACTTGTTTAAAGAGGTAAAATATGTCTCCTTTAACAGGGAGCCAATGAAGAGAAGCAAAAACTGGAGAAATATGATCTCTCCTGTTAGTTCTCATCAGAACTCTGGCTGCAGCATTTTGGATCAGCTGGAGGCTTTTCAGACAATATGTGGGACAGCCCAATAATAAGGAATTACAGTAGTCTAGTCTTGAAGTAACAAATGCATGGAGCAGTTTTTCGGTAAATAATCGTTTCAAGCATAGAACCCTGTGGAACTCCAGGACTTACTCTGGTGTGTGTGGAAGATTCTTTGTTTACAAGAACAAACTGGAATCTATCAGATAAATATGACTTAAACCAGCCTAATGCAGTTCCTTTAATAACATGTTCAAGTAATAAAATAATGTGATCGACCGTATCAAATGCAGCACTGAGATCCAACAGGACAAGCACAGATAAGTCTGTCTATCAGAGGAGATCATTGGTAACTTTCAGCAGTGCAGTTTCTGTCCTATGATGCACTCTGAATCCTGACTGAAACTCTTCAAGCAGATTATTTGTGTAAATGATCACAAAGTTGAGCTGCAACTATTTTTTCAAGAACTTTAGACATAAAAGGGAGATTGGATATAGGTCTATAATTAGCTAACACTTCTGAATCAAGAGTAGGTTTTTTTAAGTAAAGGTTTAATTACAGCAACCTTAAAAGGCTGAGGTACATATCCTGTCAACAAAGACAGATTGATCAAATCCAATTTGACCTATTGCTACATATAACATACATGTAAAAATATTTCACAGGCAAACTCTGCATCCACTCTGTGATGATAATCATACAGCCTCTGCAAACACATGCATTATTATTTTCTGCCACATTGGGGCATCCTTTAAAATGTGCAACAATTTTTTTTCCCTGTTTTTCCTCTCGTTTGTTCTAACGCTAACATGGGGAAAAAGATAATTGTGAAAGGAGTATGCCTTTTAAAGCCAACTGCTTAAAATGTGGACCAGTGGTAGATAACTTTGTCAGAGGAAATGATTTTGTTTCAGCGATCTGAAATAGAAGTAAAACACAAGATAATCAAGTCTTTGATCAGTTTTATTTTTATGTTGTTATTTCATATTTCTTCCTTTTGATGGTGACCTATGATGATGCTTTTTCTCTTTCTGATTTACATAAGTTTCAACCACAAAACATCATCTATGGAGGCTCTGCCTTTTTAGCTTTTCAGAGGGCTGCATGCAAGTCCATCCTTGCTGGTTAAATATCCACAATCTATCACTCTGCTGGGGCAGACAGAGGTATCTGACAACATCCCTCTAAGCTAAGTGGTAGAATAATTAACAAATTGAACAAATATGTAACCAAACATTTCATGTTAACAAAGATGTAAACTTAGTAAATGAATGTGTTCCCTTAGTAATGGACACATATCTAAGCAGGAATTCTAAGTTTAAATAGATGTATATTTGTTAAAATCAATGTCCCACATGCACTTTGATTCTGGATATACAAATGAGAAAGAGGAAAGGCTGTATCTGACATCCACCACAGGCCCAGAAAGAAAAATAGGTGCCGCCAGCTGTTTTCACACATGCACCACAGCCTGAGTTTGCATGTCTGGACTATTTGTATCTGAGGTATCAGCAAAATATACAATCAAAAAATGTGTTGCTCATAGTATTGACTTCATAAAATTAAATTAAACCTTTGAGATTCAGTTTTGGCAACTTAATGCAACTGTTCTCAAGTACCAGCTAGGCAACTCATGTTGTCAGTTTTTGAGTCATATCAGTCATGGATTACAAAATAATCAGAATATTCATGGCCATTATCAGAGGCATTACTGTGTTAAAATGGTGTTGCTGCTCCTCAGCAGAAAGGTTGGTAGTATGAATCTACAAAATGCAGCCGCAACACATCAGTTCAGTCTTCACTTTTTGACTTGTAACAAGCATGAAGGATTTCTCAGGTAAATCCACAGCTTCTTTCTTGGGTCAAAGTAAGGAATCGCTTTCATTCTTTGAAGTATTTCTGTTGTAGATTTACATGAATGTTTGGGGTTATTTTACCATTCCATTCCCTAACTTCACGAAAGCTTCATTATCGTGGAAGATACTGCTGAGAACTGGGGTAGCAAAACAGACATGATGCCAGCTCCAACATGCCACACCTTTGGGAAGGTATTTTTAATGCCAATATGTACTTTCCTTTTTACTTAATTTGTCTTGCTCTGTGTTCTTCCCATGCAGGTCACGTTTCTTCAAACCACAAGTGCTCTTTCAATGCTCTTTGGCAAAGTTGAGTTGTACAGAGAGCTGCAGATTCCTCTATGGTGTCCAACCATTAACCCAATGATTGTTTAGTGATCCTAAACCTTTAAGAAAATCCAGAACCTTTAAGAAAATAGGCCTACATATTGGTACAAACACATTCACACTCACCAGTAAACGCTTTGTTAAAGTTATTTTTATTTTTTTGTAGTGTTTTTGTAGTGCTGTAGTGGGCAAAGGGAAATAGGCAACATCCGTGATTCTATCTGACAACTCGAGTAAGAGGAATTTCCTAAGGAGCAGTTTCTGACAATTACTGGATGGACATAAAAGGTCCTGAGAGCTGAGAATAACCCCATTTAGAGCAATTTAATATGGTGGAAGGGAGGATAAGACCGGAAAGTTGTTAAAATGTTTTGATTACCCTCCCCCACATCCCTCTGACCACTCATCATCTTTACTTTAAAGCTGCAGTCTGCAAGATTTGTTGTTGTCATACGTAAAGTCCTACTTTTTGGCATTTTAAGAGTTTACATGATCTATCAGAACGCTTGAAGTTGAAAACGGTGACCTCCGTAGTCGCAAAATGCAAGAAATGCTTATTTTTTAACCGAAAAATAAAAAGTTATTCAACTTCCTGTCCCGCCCCTTCAAAACACATGAGAACTCGTGCACGTAGACGTGCACGCCAGATGCGCCTACACGACTCCTCATTCATCAACTCACCTGTCATTTGCGATCATGGAAGACACAGTAAGTAGACTAGCCCGTAATGAAGTTCAATAGTCTAGATAAATAAGCGTGGGGACGAGCCTACCTTGTATCGCGCGTGCACAATCGGTGATTGACAGGCAGCAGAGCCCAGCTCGTAAACCTGATTGGTTACCTTTTACCGGTCTGGTCTGCAATTTTGTAAACAAACCTGCTGGCTTTGGAGGGACCTAGCGGGACATATAGGGGACCTAGAGAACTCTTTTTTTTTTGTATTGGGGTATTTAATGTACTACTTTCAGAATCCCCGGACAGTTCCAGGCATTATGCTTGAAAAAGAGTTGCAGACTGCAGCTTTAAAGTAGATTTGTGTTGTTTGTCCAGATTGAGTTATGTCAGTTCCTTTCACTGATTTAGAGGATTTCTTTTTCATGTTTACACTAAGCTCCCACAACTTGTAAAGATAGAGAAAAATAAAGCTTTCACTGAAAAGCTAGACAACACACATACAAGGGAAAAGGGAAAAATAGACACAGTGGGGAAAAAAACACCTGATTTCTCAGGACTCACAACAATTTATTCATAAAAACAACTTTTCCAATGCCACTTTGAATTGCCAGTTATTAACATAACTGATAAGTTACAGTATAATTATGCTAATTTGTTTGTTTAGCTATATTTGGATCTGTACTGCACTTAAGTAATATACATAATATATATTTTTCTACTCTTTGGTAATGACTAACTAACATACAACTGGAAATTTGACTTGCTACATATAACCCTCCCCATGAGCTGTCACTTTACCGTGGTGGGGGGGTTTGCGTGCCTCAATGAGTCTGGGAGCTATGTTGTCTGGGGCTTTAAGCCCCTGGTAGGGTCACCCATGGCAAACAGATCCTAGATGAGGGACCAGACAAAGAACAGCTCATAAAACCCCTATGACGAAGAAAACAGTTGGACACCGTGTGCCCTTGCCCGGACGCGGGTCACTGGGGCCTCCCCCTGGAGCCAGGCCCAGGGGTGGGGCCCGCCGGCGAGCGCCTGGTGGCCCGGGTCTGTGGCCGTGGGGCTCGGTCGGGCATAGCCCGAAGAAACTACACGGGTCCCCCTTCTGACGGGCCATGGGGGTCGGGTGCAGTGTGAGCTGGGTGGCAGCCGAAGGCGGAGACCATGGCGGTCTGATCCTCGGCTACTGAAGCTGGCTCTTGGGATGTGGAACGTCACCTCTCTGCTGGGGAAGGAGCCTGAGCTGGTGCACGAGGCTGAGCGGTTCCGGCTAGATATAGTTGGACTCACCTCGACGCATGGCTTGGGCTCCGGAACCAGCCTCCTCGAGAGGGCTTGGACTCTCTTCCACTCTGGAGTTGCCCGTGGTGAGAGGCGTAGAGCAGGTGTGGGCATACTTATTGCCCCCCGGCTGTGCGCCTGTACATTGGGGTTTACCCCGGTAGACGAGAGGGTAGCCTCCCTCCGCCTTAGGGTGGGGGGACGGGTCCTGGCTGTTGTTTGTGCTTATGCTCCGAACAGCAGTTCAGAGAACCCACCCTTTTTGGAGTCCCTGGAGGAGGCACTGGAGAGTGCTCCTCCGGGAGACTCCCTCGTCCTGCTGGGGGACTTCAATGCTCACGTGGGCAATGACAGTGAGACATGGAGGGGCGTGATTGGGAGGAACGGCCCCCCCGATCTGAATCAGAGTGGTGTTTTGTTGTTGGACTTCTGTGCTCATCACGGACTGTCCATAACGAACACCATGTTCAGGCATAAGGGTGTCCATATGTGCACTTGGCACCAGGACACCCTAGGCCGCAGCTCGATGATCGACTTTGTGGTCGTATCGTCAGACTTGCGGCCGTATGTCCTGGACACTCGGGTGAAGAGAGGGGTGGAGGTGTAAACTGATCACCACCTGGTGGTGAGTTGGCTCCGCTGGTGGGGGAGGAAGCCGGTCAGACCTGGCAGGCCCAAACGTATTGTGAGGGTCTGTTGGGAACGGCTGGCGGAATCCCCTGTAAGGAGGAGTTTAAACTCCCACCTCCGGCAGAGCTTCAACCATGTCCCGGGGGAGGTGGGGGACATTGAGCCCGAATGGGCCATGTTCCGTGCCTCCATTGTTGAGGCGGCCGACCGAAGCTGTGGCCGTAAGGTGGTCGGTGCGTGTCGTGGCGGCAACCCCCGAACCCGCTGGTGGACACCAGTGGTGAGGGAAGCCGTCAAGCTGAAGAAGGAGTCCTATCGGGCCTTTTTGGCCAGTGGGACTCTGGAAGCAGCTGATGGGTACCGACAGGCCAAGCGGAACGTGGCCTAGGTGGTTGCTGAGGCAAAAACTCGGGCTTGGGAGGAGTTCGGGGAGGCCATGGAGAACGACTTCCGGACGGCCTCGAAGAGTTTCTGGTCCACCATCCGGCGGCTCAGGGGGGGGAAGCGGTGCACCGTCAACACCGTGTATGGTGAGGGCGGGGCTCTGCTGACCTCAACTAGGGACTTCGTGAGTCGGTGGGGGGAATACTTCGAGGGCCTCCTCAATCCTACCGACACGCCTTCCGATGAGGAAGCAGAGTTGGGGAGCTCGGACGTGGGGCCTCCCATTTCTGGGGGTGAGGTTGCCGAGGTGGTTAAAAAACTCCTCAGTGGCAAGGCCCCGGGGGTGGATGAGGTCCGTCCTGAGTTCCTCAAGGCTCTGGATGTTGTAGGGCTGTCATGGTTGACACGCCTCTGCAGCATCGCGTGGACATCGGGGGCAGTGCCTCTGGACTGGCAGATCGGGGTGGTGGTCCCCCTCTTTGAAAAGGGGGACCGGAGGTTGTGTTCCAACTATAGGGGGATCACACTCCTCAGCCTCCCTGGCAAGGTCTATTCAGGGGTACTGGAGAGGAGGATCCGCCGGATAGTCGAATCTCGGATTCAGGAGGTACAGTGTGGTTTTCGTCCTGGCCGTGGAACAGTGGACCAGCTCTATACCCTCGGCAGGATCCTGGAGGGTGCATGGGAGTTCGCCCAACCGGTCTACATGTGTTTTGTGGACTTGGAGAAGGCGTTCGACCGTGTCCCTCGGGGACTCTTGTGGGGGGTGCTCCGGGAATATGGAGTGCCGGACTCCTTGATATGGGCTGTTCGGTCTCTGTATGACCGGTGTCAGAGTTTGGTCCGCATTGCCGGCAGTAAGTCAAACATGTTTCCTGTGAGGGTTGGACTCCGTCAGGGCTGCCCTTTGTCACCGATTTTGTTCATAATTTTTATGGACAGAATTTCTAGGTGCAGCCAGGGCGTTGAGGGGGTCCGTTTTGGCGACCTCAGAATCGAGTCTCTGCTTTTTGCGGACGATGCAGTTCTGTTGGCGTCGTCGGGCCGTGACCTTCAGCTCTCACTGGAGCGGTTCGCAACCGAGTGTGAAGCGGCTGGGATGAGAATCAGCACCTCCAAATCTGAGACCATGGTCCTCAGTTGGAAAATGGTGGAATGCCCTCTCCGGGTCGGGAATGAGATCCTTCCCCAAGTGGAGGAGTTCAAGTATCTCGGGGTCTTGTTCACGAGTGAGGGACGAATGGAGCAGGAGATTGACAGGCGGATCGGTGCGGCGTCTGCAGTGATGCGGGCTCTGCACCGGCCCGTCGTGGTGAAGAAGGAGCTGAGCCAGAAGGCGAAGCTCTCGATTTACCGGTCAATCTATGTTCCTACCCTCACCTATGGTCACGAGCTGTGGGTAGTGACCGAAAGAACGAGATCGCGAATACAAGCGGCCGAAATGAGTTTCCTCCGCAGGGTGTCTGGGCTCTCCCTTAGAGATAGGGTGAGAAGCTCGGTCATCCGGGAGGGGCTCGGAGTAGAACCGCTGCTCCTCCGCATCGAGAGGAGTCAGATGAGGTGGCTCGGCCATCTGGTTAGGATGCCTCCTGGACGCCTCCCTGGTGAGGTGTTCCGGGCCCGTCCCACTGGGAGGAGGCCCCGGGGAAGACCCAGGACACGTTGGAGAGACTATGTTTCTCGGCTGGCCTGGGAACGCCTCGGGGTCCCCCCAGAAGAGCTAGAGGAAGTGGCCGGGGACAGGGACGTCTGGGTTTCTCTGCTCAAACTGCTGCCCCCGCGACCCGATCCCCGGACAAGCGGCAGATAATGGATGGATGGATGGCTACATATAACAAACATGTAAAAATATTTCACAGACAAAACTTACAAGTTACTATTAATTTCTTCTAAGAAAGAAAGAGATGTGTGGTAAAGGAAGGGCAGTGTGGCCGAATCGATCAGAACTTTTAAAGAAGTCAATCGAGTAAGTCGGATGAAGTCCAGAAAACCACAGTCCGAAGGATATCAATAACACAGCTACAGAGGGAGAGGAGGAGGTTCTAAGGGATGCAGCTGATACTGAGGTGAACAGGCCAGTTATAGAAAGAAATATGGAGCAGAAAGCAAGAGTTAAGTGGCCTAGGGCAAATAGTAACAAAGAATGGGAGGCAGCCAATAAAAAATTGTCGATAATATTGGGTAGGTTAGGAGGAAATGCAAGCGATAGGCTAGAGAAGATGGGAGATATAATTTACTCCTATGGTGTAGAAAGATTTGGGGTGCAAGATAGAAAGAGGGTTGAAAGAGTACATTTAGTTAAGTCTAGACGGCAAAAAGAGATGGAAAAATTGGTTAAGGAAAGAAGAAATTTAAGAAAGCAGTGGAAAAGAGCTACAGAAGAAGAGAGAGAGGGAATTGATGTTTTGCAGGAAGAATTGAGAAGCAGGCTAGCAATACTCAGAAGGGCTGAATGTCTTAGGAAAAAGAGAAAGCAGAAAGAATATGTAAGGACGGCATTTTACAGGGACCCGTTCAAGTTTGTTAAAGGATTGTTAAAACCAGGAAAAGGGAGGGCAGCTTAAGGCAACAAAGTCAGAGGTGGAAGATTATCTAAGAAATACATATTCAGATCCTGAGCAGCGTAGAATAGTAGGCCTTCCACCTGACATGCCACCATTAGGAGAGATAGCTCATAAGATGGATGTTAGACCACCTAGGTGGAAAGAGGTTGAGGAGGTAGTCAGGCGTGAACGCCTGTCCAAAGGAGAAAGAGTCCTCGGACCTGAGTCAGTTCCGGATGATCTCTCTCCTAAATGTAGAGGGGAAGATTTTCTTTAGTTTAGTTGCACAGAGATTAGCTAGTTATTTAGAAAAGAATAGCTTGATAGATACTACTGTGCAGAAGGCAGGAATACCAGGTTTCGTGTTTAGAGCATACTAGCATGATTTGGCATCAGATTCAGACAGCCAAGATTGAGAAAAAAGACTTGCATGTTATATTTCTGGATCTAGCAAATGCATTTGGTTCAGTGCCACATAGCCTTATTTGGAAAGCGTTTGAGTATTTTAGAGTGCCCATAGTAGTTGTTAACTTAGTAAGAGCATATTTTCAACAATAAACAAAGGGGGCTTAAATACTGGCTTATCAGACCAGTCTGACACACAAAGGGAAACAAATACTAACAGATAATCTAACAGAGAACCAAAACAGTTTAACAGTTACTTTAAAATAATTCTAATCAAACAAGAGGTCAACTGCTAAACAGCCTCCCCAGCACAGGTAAAAGAAAAAGAAATGAACAAAACTGAACATACAAAAGTCAACTAAATGGGATCTACAAATAAAACTACCAATAAAACAAGAACATCAAATAAATATAGATAAAGAATGATGTGTCACAACACATGTTCTTGGTGTTGGTTTGGTTTATAACAGCCCAAACTCTAATTATGCAGTGCATAATTATAAAGACGTGCTGCGTTCATGTAAAAAATGCTTCAGCAGCTGTATACCACTATCCTCTTATCAATCTTTGCATATAAAGGGTTAGTGGCATCCTTCTCGATGACTTCAACATCCAGACAGAGAAGCTTCACCCTCTTGTTTCTTTTCTCTCCTCCTTTGACCTAGCTCTCTCCCCATCTCCTCCTACCCACAAGGCTGGCAACATACTGGACCTTATCTTCACCAGGAAATCTTAAAAAAAGACTTTGAGAAACTGTTTGAGAGTCTTGATAAAGTGACAATACCAACATTCATAAGTGGACCTCTCCCAAACATCGACAGGAGGATCAACAAATTCAGCCGGCTGCTTCAGTTGAACACATGGCTGTCCAAAGTCTGTGAGTCCAGAGGACCTCATTTCATTGAGAACTTTAATCTTTTCTGGCAAAGAGATGATCTCTTTCAAAGAAAAGGCCTACACCTGAACAGAGGTGGAGTGAGACGACTGACGGATAATCTCCTCCACGCTCTGAGGCATCAGAATGGGCCAGGGCCAGGACCAGGACCGGGTCCTGTGCTGCCGCCGAGAGAGAAGACGAGCCAGAGAAGAGCTCCTGCCTCGCCACCCAAGGACCCAGCAAAGGATTCAGCCACAGCAGCCACAGCAGCACCTCCAGCATCCCGAACACAGGATTCAGCAGCTCCACCATCGCCTTCACCACGGGCCTCACCACAGGCCTGGGACCCACCTGCTGCATCTACACCCTCCAGAGATGTTTCACCATCGTTCTCTTCTCCACCGTCACCCAGGAGATTTCCTGATCACCTTGAAAGCTTGGTGAAATCGGGGATTAAAATGGTTCCTCTCACGCCAAACATGGCAAGATCAAGAATTCTATCCTCAAAGAAGTATCGAGCCCCTCTCCCTCCCCAGCCTACTCCATTGACCAAAGCCCCCCCAGCTTGGCCCGCATCACCGGTGCCCACAGCTGTCATTTCCAACAGCGTCAATGCTGTTGTCTAGGACGCTAAGGGCCTCTGTGTTGGTAAACACCATCTCAACCAGAGGTCCAAGGATGGAGTGAAGAAAGAGACAATCAGACTGTCCAATCAGATAAATCTTATCCATATCCCTTGCAAGAACACAGCATCCAGTTCAACTATAACTAATCTCAAACACGCAGTACTCAATGTCAGATCTTTAAGTAACAAATCATTCTTAATTAATAGTTTTATTTCCTCTCACAATCTTGATTTTATGTTTTTAACTGAGACGTGGCTCGACAAAAACACAGCAAATGCAGTCCTGATTGAGTCTAGTCCACCTCACTTCAATTTTGTGTCTGAAACACGAGAAAACCAGAGGGGTGGGGGTGTTTGTGCCATGTTCAGGGACAACATACCCACCCACAAGCTGTCATTTGGGTTTTTTTCATCATTTGAGTATGTGTCATTCAAAATGGAGATAAAACAATCTTCCATACTTTATATCACCATTTATAAACCACCACAAAATTGTTTTATTGATGATTTTACTGAACTACTTTCAATTGTGTGCACTGCTTTTGACTGTTTAGTCATAACAGGGGACTTGAATGTGCATGTGGACGTAGCGCATAACAAGGAAGCTAAAGAGCTCACTGCTGTCCTTGAAATGTTTGGTCTAACTCAGCATGTGACTGAGCCCACCCACAACAGAGGGCACACTTTAGATGTGCTCATTTCAAGGGGTGTTGTTATTTCTAACGTGAATGTCGTCGATGTTGCTTTATCTGAACATTTCTGTGTTTTCTTCGACCTATCTACTTTACCCAAATCAGCAGCTGGGTCTGCAGTTGTTCGGGGAAGACTCATAAATGACAGAACAGGGACACAGTTTATGGAAATGATTAGGTTTGAGAACACCCCGTGTTCTGCTGTTGATGATCTGTTGAACTCTTACACATCAAGTCTCTTAAATGTTTTGGATACCATTGCTCCTGTCAAGGTTAGAATGGTTAAAAGTAGGCAAAGGGCGCCATGGAGGAAAGAAGAGTCGGTCAGGGCACAGAAAAGGGAGTGCCGGAGAGCCGAACGGAAATGGCGCAAGTCAAAGCTCCAGGTTCATTATGAGACTTACAAAGAAAAGCTGTGTGTGTTCAACCAGACTTTGCGTAGAACAAGGGAGAGTTATTTTTCTGAAATCATCAAAAACTGCAGTAACAACTCTTGTGTCCTGTTTGCTACAGTAAACAGATTAACAAACCCTCCAGTTTCACTGCCTTTAGGCAAGGCAAGGCAAGGCATCTTTATTTATATAGCGCATTTCATACCACAGGCAACTCAATGTGCTTTACGTAAAGACAAGGCATTTAAAAGAACAGCATAAAGTAGCATAAAAACAAGCAATTTAAAGAAAAAAAAAAAGAAAAAATAGAATAAAAATTAAAGCAATCAAAGAAGAGGGGAAAAAGAAAAATATAAACTCAACCATAAGCACACCGAAAGAGAAATGTTTTTAACCTGGATTTAAAAGTGCTTACAGTTGTGGCTGATTTCAGTTCTGCTGGTAGTTTGTTCCAGTTGTGTGCAGCATAACAGCTAAAAGCTGCTTCACCGGGTCTAGTTTGAACTCTGGGCTCCACTATCTGACCTGAGTCAGCAGATCTCAGAGCTCTGCTGGGTTTATACTCTGCTAGCATGTCATTCATGTATTTTGGACCTAAACCATTCTGTGATTTGTAGACGAGCAGCAGAACTTTAAAATCTATTCTGTATCTGACCGGGAGCCAATGTAAAGACTTGAGAACTGGGGTGATGTGATCTGATCTCTTTGTTCTGGTTAAAACTCGGGCTGCAGCGTTCTGAATGAGCTGCAGCTGTTTGAGACTCTTTTGGGGGAGTCCAGTCAGAAGACCGTTACAGTAGTCAAGTCTGCTGGAGATGAAAGCATGAATCAGCTTCTCCTGATCTGTTTGGGACATGAAACCCTTAATTCTGGATATGTTCTTAAGTTGATAAAAGGCTGATTTGGTGACTGATTTGATATGATTGTTGAAGGTCAGGTCTGAGTCTATCAGCACGCCGAGGTTCCGGACTTGGTCTTTAGTTTCTAGAGACAGTGACTCAAGATGTTTACTGACAGACCTTTAGAACTCATCTCTACATCTAAGTGTAATGAGTTTGCAACATTCTTTAATGACAAAGTTCAAGGCATTAAAAATGCAATAATTTCTACAACACAAATAACTACTCTGCAGCCAGCTAGACACCTAGAGCTAACACATTTCACACCTGTTACTGACAAAACAGTCGAAGAGATCATCTGCAGTCTGAGTTCATCAACATGCTTCCTTGATGAGTTGCCCACTAGATTCCTAAAGTCTGTGCTGAGCAGTTTGTTACCACAACTCGCTCATCTAGTCAACATCTCACTCCAGACTGGAACATTACATTACATTACATTACATTACATTACACTTAGCTGACGCTTTTTATCCAAAAAAAGGATTTTTTATCCAAAAAAAGGATACCACAACTCGCTCATCTAGTCAACATCTCACTCCAGACTGGAACATTACATTACACTTAGCTGACACTTTTTATCCAAAGCGACTTACAGCTATTTAGATGCAGGGTATTGGTTACAGCCCCTGGAGCAATGTGGGGTTAGGTGCCTTGCTCAAGGGCACTTCAGCCATGGATAGAGGTGTAGGGAGAGGTAATGGCGGGATTTGAACTTGCAACCCTCTGATCTTAAGTCCACCTCCCTAACCACTAGGCCACGGCTGCTCCATTTCCAAAGGCCTTAAAAACTGCTGTCTTTAAACCCCTTCTAAAGAAGAGCAATCTTGATGCCACAGTACTGAACAACTACCGGCCCATATCAAACCTGCCATTCTTAGGCAAAGTCCTAGAAAAAGTTGTATACCAACAGCTTAGTGACTTTCTCCTGTCTAACAATGCTTTTGATACTTTCCAATCAGGCTTTAGGCCCCACCACAGCACTGAGACAGCTCTGATCAAGGTGACAAATGACATCCGCCTGAACACAGATGCAAGTAAAGTCACAGTCTTAGTTCTGCTGGACCTGAGTGCTGCCTTTTACACAGTTGACCATGCGACCTTATTACAGAGGTTAGAAGACTGGGTGGGAATCTCTGGTCGTGCTTTAAACTGGTTCAAGTCCTATCTGGAGGACAGGAAATATTTTGTTGAAATTGGTAACTGTGTCTCAGACCAAATGGCTATAACCTGTGGGGTTCCCCAGGGGTCAATCATGGGACCTGTATTGTTCAATCTGTACATGCTTCCACTAGGCCAGCTAATACGCAGCTATAATGTGTCCTACCACAACTATGCAGATGACACTCAGATCTACGTGTCACTGACGACAGGAGAACACGGGCCTGTAGATACATTGTGTCACTGCATCGAACAGATCAGTGTGTGGATGCAAAACAATTTTCTCCAACTAAACTCAGACAAAACTGAAATAATTGTCTGTGGCCCACAGAAACAAAGAGAAAGTGTTATCAGTCACCTTGAGACTCTCTCTCTAAAACCTAATAATCAGGTTAGAAATCTCGGGGTAATATTGGACTCAGACCTGAACTTTAACAGCCACATTAAATCTGTAACATCAGCAGCTTTTTACCATCTAAAAAACATTGCCAGGATCAAAGGAATAGTGTCTAAACCAGACTTAGAGAGACTGATCCATGTGTTTGTCTCCATTTGGTTAGACTACTGTAACGGCCTGCTCACTGGGCTCTCTAAACAGGCTGTAAGACAGCTGCAGTACATCCAGAATGCTGCTGCTCGAGTCCTGACTAGAACCAGGAAATGCGACCATATTAGTCCAGTGCTCAGGTCTCTGCACTGGCTTCCTGTCGCTCAGAGAATAGAGTTTAAAACAGCTCTGCTTGTGTACAAGTCTCTTCATGGTCAAGCGCCAAAGTACATCTCTGACATGTTAGAGCCATATGAACCAACTCGGGCTCTGAGAACCTCAGGGAGGGGTCTCCTGCTGGTGCCCAGAGTCAGGACTAAACAAGGTGAGGCTGCGTTTCACTTTTATGCCCCTAAAATCTGGAACAGCCTTCCAGAAGATGTGAGACAGGCCTCAACTCTGACAATGTTTAAATCCAGGCTGAAAACAGTTCTATTAAGCTGTGCATATGACACCTGAAAGTATTTTATCTGCATTCTTCACTTTTTAATTAACTAATGATTATTTTAATGGGTTTTTAATTATTATTATTTTTTTTAATTTCTTTATTTTTTTTAAATTTCTTTTTAATGATTTTATTGCCTTCTTGTGATTTTATGTAGCTGTGAAGCACTTTGAATTGCCCTGTGTATGAATTGTGCTCTATAAATAAAATTGCCTTGCCTTGCACTGTTCTAGCACCAACCTCTGTCACTCCTCTTCACCTCTCTGACCACTACTTCATGTCCTACACCCTCTCCCTCTCCTCTCGGACCTCCTGACCTCCCCCCACCCACATGGTATCTTCTCGTCCCAATCTACGCTCTCTCTCCCCCACTGACTTCTCTTCTGTTCTCTCTGCTCTCCCTGACCCTGAATCTTTTTCTCTTCTATCCCCTGACACTGCTACTGATCTTCTTCTCTCCACCCTGTCCTCCTCTCTGGACAAACTCTGTCCCCTCACCTCCAGGCCTGCACGCTCAGCTCCACCTGCCCCATGGCTGTCGGACTCAGTGCGTACTGAGAGGCGGAGTTTGAGGGCGGCTGAGCGCAAATGGAGGGAGGAAGTAAACTCCCTGAGGACCTTCTTGCCTTCCAGTCTTTGCTTTCTACTTTCTCCTCCTCTCTCTCTGCTGCAAAACTGCCTTCTTCTGTAACAAAATTCCAACTTCTCCTTCCAACCCCAAAAAACTGTTTCAAACTTTCTTGTCCCTCCTCCAACCCCCACCCCCTCTCCCCTCCTCCCTCCTCCCTGACGATTTCGCCGACTTCTTTGACAAGAAGGTTAACGACATCCGATCTTCCTTCCCTCACCCCCCAGCTGTCCACACCACCCACACTTGTCGCTCTCCCACTCCTCCCTCTCTACCACCTTCTCCCTCACCTCCCTCACCTCCCTCTCTGTCCCACTTCTCTCCCCTCTCTGCAAATGAGGTCCTTCACCTTGTAACATCTAGCCACCCCACCACATGTTCCCTTGACCCAGTTCCTTCCCCTCTCCTTCATTCTGCTGCACCTAATCTTCTTCCTTACCTGACCCACCTCATTAACACGTCTTTGACATCAGGCTCTTTTCCTTCTGCTTTCAAGACTGCCAGAGTCACTCCTCTTCTAAAGAAACCAGCTCTTGACCCTTCAGAGATCAAGAATTACAGACCGGTATCCCTTCTACCCTTCCTGTCCAAAACTCTTGAACGCTTTAAACAACTGTCCTCTTACCTCCACCAGAACAACCTCTTGGATCCCCACCAGCCAACTGAGTCACTCCAAACTGCTCGAGCTAACTCTCTCTCCTCTGTCTTGATTCTCCTGGACCTGTCTGCAGCATTTGACACAGTGAACCACCACATCCTTCTCTCTACCCTGGAGGGAATGGGTGTTTCTGGCTCTGCACTCTCCATGTTCTCATCCTACCTGACAGGTTGCTCCTACCAGGTAACACTGAGAGGGTCTGTGTCAAAGCCACGTAGGCTCACCACTGGGGTTCCGCAAGGTTCGGTCTTGGGTCCTCTTCTTTTCTCCCTCTACACATCATCTCTTGGTTCTGTCATCCACTCCCATAACTTTTCCTACTACTGCTATGCAGATCACACCAGCTGATTCTGTCTTTTCCCCCTTCTGACACCCAAGTGGAAGCACGCATTGCTGCGTGCCTGGCAGACATCTCAGGGTGGATGTCGATGCACCACCTTAAGCTCAACCTGGACAAGACTGAGCTGGTGTTTCTCCCGGGGAAGGGCTGCCCGTTCCGAGATCTGGCCATCACCATGGATGACTCCGTGGTTTCGTCAACTCGGACCGCGAGGAATCTGGGTGTGACCCTGGACGACCAACTGTCGTTCTCGCTAAACATCGCATCAGTGACCCGTTCCTGCCGATTCCTCTACAACATTCGGAGGATTCGCCCTTTCCTCACCGACAAGGCAGCACAGGTGCTCATCCAGGCTCTTGTCATCTCCCGCCTGTACTACTGCAACTCGCTCCTTGCTGGCGGAGCTCTGAGAAGATGGGAAAGTTTCAGACCTCTAGAGCTTGTTCAGAAAGCTGCTGCTCGTCTGGTGTTCAACCTCCCAAAGTTCTCCCACACGACTCCCCTTCTCCGCTCTCTACACTGGCTCCCTGTAGCTGCTCGCATCCAGTTTAAGACTCTGGTGCTGGCCTAAAGGGCAGTGTAAGGAACAGCTTCTTCATACCTCCAGGCTATGATCAAAGCCCTACACCCCCGCCCGACCACTTGGCTCTGCGGCCTCCAGGTGGCTGGCTGCCCCGTCACTCAGCGGTCCCTGCGCACGATCGACACGGTCACAGCTTTTCTCTGTTCTGGCACCCCGATGGTGGAACGTTCTCCCGACTGATGTCAGGACAGCTGAGTCGCTGCCCATCTTTCGCAGCAGGCTGAAAACCCATCTCTTCAGGAAACACTACCCAGATCCGCCCTCTTAGGACATCACCTGCTTCGTCCTAGCTCCTTACGCACTTATTTGTTTCCTAAATTGTCTTTGTTTTCTACATTGTCTTCCCATTTGTCTAGGTACCTAACTTACCGCACTTACTCTAGCACTAGTTATGCTCTTAGCTGTTTGGTTTTCGGAAGGAAATGCCCTTATGATTTATTTTGCCTACCGATGTGGAACACACTTATTGTAAGTCGCTTTGAATAAAAGCGTCTGCAAAATGACCGTAATGTAATGTAATGTAATGTAGTGATCAAATAAGTGTACGCTCATAACACAGCCTAAACCTGAGGTAAATGGTTATTTTATACCTAATCCCGAAACATCCTTTCTTTGCCTCTCTAGACACTTTTCTTTTTTTGTGAGTTGCTGTTGATATATTTTAGGTTGTCTTAAATATTTCTACATTCCATGAAGTTGGTAAGTGAATGCCACTTGAATATAATTTCCTTTGTCCTTTCCTGGGTCCAATAATGAATATTTTTGGACTATGCTAAAGTACACTAAGGAGATTCAGCCAAGATTCAAAACAAGAAATTTCTTTCTGTGTGGCGACAGTAATAACCACTGCACCGCTGCGCCACCCCTTGTCTGATTATTGTGTGTGTGTTTATGGAGACCTTCAGTAAAATATGTTGCTTTTATCGTTTAATTGTTCTGGTTGCAGGATCTAGGCGATACCTATGTGTAATAACACAACTGTTTTAAGTTGAAAGCTTTGACAGAAGTGAAATGAGAATTTAGCAATTCATGTTCTAGCTCTTGCTATTCCCTGTTCACCTTCAGGCTGATAGTAAATCTCATTCCTTCTTAGACTTTTCCCTCCAACTACACCTCTCCCCCCGTTGCTGGCTGCTACTCCTCCCCCTTCTCTCATGACTGTCCCACCCCTTTACTCTTCTCAGCTGGAGGAATTGGCTGTATTCACACACACGCTTACAAACACCCCACAAGTCCAACGGGAAAGTGGACACAGATGTCACGATGCGTGTTGAGGACAGCATCCATAAAGAATCTTTCTTAAACAGTGTTTTTTTTGTACAACTGAACTTGAAATCAGAATAATCTACTTAAAAACCCAATGAGATATCTCTGAGGAAGTTCTTTTTCTTTTTCCTTTTTCCTTTTTTTGTTTCTAAATAGAATTTTCCTGAACATCTGGAAAATTTTAGCAACATGAGTTTGAAAAGGAAAAAGGCTGGGCTGGTCATCAGCTGGCAAAAGTCCTTCTCTATCCTGGCTCCTTGGAGGAAAGGTAAAGTGATCTCTTTCTATATTCACAAATTAGGGCCACCAGCCATTTAATCATACTCGCATATGTACAAGTTGTAACACAAGTATGTCTTTTGTGAGATTAGATGGAGACTAAAATGTCAATCACAGGATGGGTTTTATTTCGTATTTCTGACTCTTATCACCCCACAAATTTCCTCATAATCCAGGATCACCTCTGGACACTTAGAGCCATTCCACTCTTTGATATCTGCAAGGCATTCGTTCCCGTAAACAGTGGGTCCCTGCTGTGCTTACCACCATAGGTGGCTGACATTTGTACTGAGTTGAAGAAGTGTGAAACACCGTTTGAGTCTAATTTACAGGGACATGTGGATGGTAAGTTAATGTATTGTTAGTCAAGTGAAATCATCGCAAGTCTATCGAGATTTTAAATTAGTTCCCAGACAGAAGGTAAAAGTTTCTTTGTAAGAGACAAACAACATTAAGGAGGTTCCAAAACCACCTCATAAAATCTGATACTTCATTTTGCTGTCATAAAACTTTTCTCAATTAAGTTGACCTGAGAACTGTAAAAACCGCATCTGCTGCGGTTTCCTAAATATAAAAGAAAGATAGCACATGTTTATATCTCCTGTTCCATGTGTCTGTTTTAAAAGGAGAACTGGATGGTATGTCATCTTTATGGAAAAGCAAGACTGATTTATAATTCTCAAGGAAAGTAGAGTTATAATTCTGTATGTGTCATAAATATAATGTGTAAACAAATATTTCTTGAATAGGAAAATAAGAATTTAATTTAGCATGAATTACATGGACCACTTTGAGGCAGCATTACTAGTAGGTGCTATTTGGTCTCATGGGCTTTCAAAACAAAACAAAAGAGCTAACAGAAGCTTTCATTTGGGGTCTATTCAGGAACATCCATGTTCAAGAAGTTAACTTTCACACTTTTACACTAAATCTTAACACGTAAATGCTCATAACTCATTGCATTGTTACTGGGATTGTAAATACTGCTCCCAAAGACATCTTGTAGATTGTTACAATAAGAATAGTTAGCATTTAACGATACAACAGTCTCTGGAGGACCATAACCTCTGATAAAAACACAATTTTCTGGGAAGAATAATGTTTTTGACTGGACAGTTAGAGCCCTACACATTGGGGCTGAGAGTGAGCAGACAGCTATTCAGTTTTCCTTTAGCTCTGGTTTGGTCTCGCACACTACTTAAAATATATTTACCAGTTTTGCAAACAGCAGCCCTCTGCTGCAACACGTCAGTTCAGTGAAATGTGCAATTGAAAAACCATTTTGCTGGAGAACGAACATGATAAAAAGCAACATTAGCTGAAAGAGGCTTAAAGTGTTGATGATTGTGTGCATTCGTTAGCGTAGGTAAAAAGTTCATGGCTCAAGTAGAAAATCTAATCAAGTGAAAGCTAAATTTATTCAATCTCTTAAAAGTATCAGTTTCTTTGACAACAGTTTCTAAAAGCAAAAGACTTCAATCCCACACAGTCACCTGACCCACTGTAATAATAAACATACTGGCGTAAGTTTCAGAATGCAGTATAAGACTAAACAGAGGTTACCATTTCTTAAGCAGCAGTCAGTTGGTGGTACAGCTCACTATATGATGCCTTTAGACCAAATCATAACTTATATGGACTTTGCAACAACACATTGAGTATTGCTTGTCTCAACCCCCTTCCTTTTCTAATCCTGGCATCAGGTTGCTCTGCATTCCAGACCTGAGCCTTGCTCAACTATCACTGTCAGCTTATTTACAGTATGAGCCTCCACACCTGCCTAGGAGAAAATCCCACAGTTGTTTTGTAGTGGGAGGGAAGATAAATATGCACATTGTTGCTGCTGTGAGGGAGCCTCTTTATTCTGTGTGACAGCCATCACAATGTTTGCCTTGTTACTTAGGGTAGAGAGAAAAGGCCATTGTTAAGATAACACAATGTGTATCAGCAGGGAGCAGCTTCTGAGTGTGCCCTTGTTATTTTATCACAGTATAGATTTTGGGAGGAAGTGGTAGATTCTGTAAGGAACTGACCCTGTAAGAAATAACAACCTTTCTTTGACATGTAACTTGACACAGTTGGCTGGAATCCGATACTTTTTGTTAAATGAGAATACAGACAACTTGAGAAGAAATTAGTCCGTTTTCTTTTCTTTTTCGAAATCTTGTGTAGTTTGAATAGTTCCTGAAAGTTGCAACACAGAAACAGATCCAGTGGAGTTCTGTTATGGATTGGATTACTCGGAGAGGAGTTGTCAGACATTACTCAGATATAAGGAATTTGAGTTGCTGAGAAGAATGAATTAGTGCCTGAAGTACATGTGACATTTCTAAAGGGGAGTCTATTTTGTCCTCTGACTAATATGGAGGATTGAGTGATTTGCTCAGAAGAAGTTGTGGTGTGGCTGAGTAGAGGTTATACCAAACCTTCCTGGCTCTCTTCCATGAAAAGGAAAACAACTTTTAAAATCATAATATCAAGATATACGAGTGCACATTTCACTATAGAGAAAAAAAGGTTACCATGGAGCTTCTTTATAATTTTTGTCCTGCTCTTAATTAACGCCACTCCCCACAAGAACCCATTAAAACCAAATACTTTAAACATGACAATAAAGCATAAGGGCAGATATTTTTGGAAAACAAGAAAACCACTGAGTCACAAATTACACACTTTGTAGATGTGGTAAGGCTATGTATGACATAAAAGCTCAATGCTGAAAAAATAGTCTGGCTACAGGCAACAATAATAAAAATAAAGAGCAATTGCATGTTATTAAAATTAGACATTGTTAAACTTTTATAAAATGTTGCTCTAAGTGAAACTGTAACCCATGCCATCTCATCCCTCTGCCCTTCCTGTTATATCAAAGGCTCAAAACTGGTAATACTATGTTTTTGACTGGCATCTTGATTAAAAGTTTTCCTTTACAATGTAAAATGAGGAGATCTATTGGATATTTTTCTCTTTCTGTTCCCTCAAAGCCTAAACTTACATCTCCGGAACTAGTTTTGCCCACCTGTCAGTGGTCCATAGCTTTGGGACGTGTTCTTGACAAGATGCTGAACCCTTAAGTGACATCTGTATTCACTGGTTTCTGAATGTGTGTGTGGTAGAGAAAACTCTGTATGTATATTAGGGGTGCGCGATCTGACGATATAAAATCGTGACTGGCGGGAAAGAGTTGAGAATCGCAGGCGATCTACCAAATTAGAGAAACCGTATAGATCGCCTTTGCCAATCAGCGCAATGATGATTATTATTTTTTTTTAATGCTGGTGTATAGTGTGTGTCCCCGTTAAAAGACACGGATACAGATGTCCAGTTTGTGGTGGATTTATGTGGCTGTGGTTCTTCTGGCATTTACACACAATAAACCCAGGGTGTACAGGCTAATGTTAGGTGAAAACAGCAAAGGGAAAATTACAAGCTGTTCACTGCTGCATCAGAAACGAAACTTTACAGCGACATCGTCTCAAGCACAGGTGCGGTACATTCAGGAACATCGGAACGTCTATGGTGCGTTCACGAACGTTGGACGTATGAAAACTCACCGTAAAACACAATATAAACTAGAAATGCACTCAGAGAGTGCAGACCTCCGCCAGGTCGCGCCACCTTGTGGCAGGTCGCAAGATTGCAGCACGAACAGACGAACATCCAGACAGACAACCAACAGACTCGGGCGATCACATAACCTCCTTGGCGGAGGTAGTTAATGTATTTAACTGAAAATAACCAAACAACATGGGCTTTCTAACAGGTGGAGTCAAGTTGTCATCAGTGGTTCGTTTTTCTAGTTCCGGTTGCTTCACTCTCACTGTGTCAGATGTCATTAATTTAATCATGATTTTTCATCTTGAATTGGCTTACAGTTGAATTACAATGTGTTGATTGCCAAATTCTTTCTTTTACTCCTTAGCTCTTCTGTGGTTCAGCATGTCGACTTTAACTCTACTGTAATTGGTCTTTCTTTTTTTTTTTTTTTTGGATGGAAGATCGTGATAAAAAATCGAAATCGTGATTTTATGCAAAAAAATCGTGATACAACATTTTTTCCATATCGCCCACCCCTAATGTATATAATCAAACGCTTTCAAATGTAGGTGTAGAAGGCTTAATGTTGAATGTAGTGCAAAGCGCTTTGGTCTATGAGAAAAAACAAGTGTCCTTTCAAAATGTGTCCATATCTGACTAATTCAAATAAAATAAAGCAGTTAGGGCTTGAAAGTTTCAGTAAATTGCTACAAAAATGCCCAGTGTGTATACACCTTGTTTGTGCCTGGACAGGGAAAATTGATAAAAGTTCAATGGCCTTTACTCTGAGGGGATGAGAACCATAAACTGACAAAGGAAAATAATACAAAGGAGTTTTAACTTGTGTTACAGTGCTTCTGCACATTCTTGTGTTATCTTAATGGTTTCTGATAGGACAGAGCAGAGCTGGAAGGCCCCATTAACTGATAACTAGAAGTAGTCTGGGTATCATCCTTAGGTTTTGAGGACACTTCTCTCAAGAACCCAGCTACACCACGTGTTGAGAGATGAGACCACAGGGGAGAATGATGCAAGTGGGCTATGCATGTGACACTCTGGAATGGAAGCCCTTAATAAACTATGTAATTCAGGGGAATTCTTATGAATATTTGTGCTTGGAGTACATATATCTGGATTTTTATGAATCAGCTTTGTGACAGTTGTAAACTCTAAAGTAAGATTTCAGATGACCTGTAACAGCCTATTATGAATTCTACATTCTCTATAGTGTGAACTTGATTAAAATAATATTAACATTGCATAATTACTGAGACTATCAGACAGTATTTCAGAAATAGGTAGCTGGGTTCAGCTTCTATGCTCCACATGTCTGGAACAAACTCCCAGAAAGCCTCAGATCAGCTGAAACACTCAGTGTGTTTAAGTCCAGGTTGAAGACACACCTATTTTCAGCTGCATTTGAATAAAGCTCAAAACTTAATCCCATTTTAACTACTGATTTTATATGATTTTATCTATTGTTCTTCTTTCTTTCTTTTTTGTTTAAAATTTAAATCATGCTTTTTATTTCTACTGTTTTAATGTATCTGTAAAGCACTTTGAATCTTGCCTTGCCTTGCCTTACATGATCATTAAAGTTTAGCAGAAGATTTAGGGGTTGTGGTTTGACTATAATCAGTTTGTGACCTCATTAAAGACAGATGATTGCAGGTTTGATTAACCAAGGAATATTATTTGATCTAAATAGACAATATTTTGTCTTACTAAGCAGGCGTTCTTTCCTGAAGCATTCAATAATTATTGGCTTCTTCCTTAAAATCTCTTTCACGCAGCCCCTGAAGATCAATGACCACACTAAATGCTTACTGACAGACCCACAAACCATCTGGGCAGTAAAAATACCAGGCTCGTCCCAGCTTGTTTATGACTGTGCTCAGTATCTAAGAGGCCAACAGTTTTGCTCGAGGGCTTAGACATCTGCATGTGCAACCCTAAAAAACTTCCAAGAACTTCACACAAACCCTTAACTCCAACTAAGAGGCAGTCAGAGTGCACATGCCCGCTGGTGAGGGGGAAGGCTAAATCTGTAAGATGGCTAAATGCTTGAGGAATATTCCTCTTTTGTGGGTTAGGATTGTATCAATTAATTAGTAGGGGTGGGCGAAAAAATCGATTCTTGTGCGTATTGCTTTTTTTTTTTATGGGCTGATTTTAAAAATCGATTTTTCTCCCCTGAATCAATTGTATTACGTCATATCCGTGTCCAGAAAAACTTCATCAATTCATCACATTAAGTTATGTTAAAACTAGCCCACGTTTGTGCTGTGTGGACATTTCAATTCATTTTGTGACTGTAAACTTAAAAAATGCCTCTTTTTGTCTCAGTTGAAATAAATGTCAGCTGCTGGAATGACTGACACAGACTGATGTGCATTGCTTATGGGAACGACATTCATTCTAGAAGTGTATGATTCAACTTGTTTGTTTTTTAAGGAGGAAGAAAATTGCAATTACTGATTATATTGAATCGCAATACTTGTAGAATCGCAATTATCAAGAATCGTGATAGAAATCGAATCGGCGCCTTAGAATCGTGATACAATCGAATCGTGACCAAAGCACATCGTCCCACCCCTATTAATTAGTGATTCAAATAGTGTGTTTTAATCGAAGTACAAATGTATTTTTACTCATGGGAAAGGCAGATCATTATTACATCCTGCTTCCAGTCTTCATGCTAAGCTGGGCTACTGATGTCCTAACCGTTACTCCAGATAGAATAACGATCAGTCTACTTCTTGCAGGTCATAGACATTCTTTTGATCCAAAGTCCTCTGGCACAGTGGCAGAACTTGCATTTTCTAATGTATCATTAACTCTGGAGCTGCTGTCTGAAACATATTCATGATATCAAAATGGATGCTGCAGAGACATGATCCTGTTTATTTAATACCTTCTTTCAACCTGGTGCCTCCATTGGCCTCATTGCTCCGTGATTGAGATTGTCTTATGTCCAAGAACAACTACATGTTATTTGTAAAAATGACATCCTTAGTCTTGTGACTTAATCATATGGTAAAGATCATTTATTTTAGTCCTAATAATGATCAATGTGACAAAGTTTTGTCATATTGTTTTTGAATTGGCTCTATATGAGGGAATTGGATTATTTTGAAATTAATTATGATTACAATGATTTGAACTCCAATTGGCTTGAATTGGACTATATTTTTTAAGTGCCTTGAGGTGACATTTGTTGTAATTTGGCGCTATACAAACAAACTGAACTGAATTGTAATTAAACTTACATGTAACCAAAGCAACCATGACACAAAGGTGATGGTCACATTGTAAAAAAGAATGTATTTAAGCCCTAATCATGAATTTTCAAGCCGTAACTAACTTTATTGCTTAACCCAACCATTAAGTCACAAAAGTGAGTAAGGTCTTTTGTTTTTGACTGAACGTAACTCAGAAAGGAAAAGGGTTCATCATATTGGTTGGTCTTGAACCCATTTTTTTTTAATGAGATTTGTTTTTGTTTTTGAGTTTTCAGTGGCTGATACTCATAGAGGCTAATGATCTAGCCTGTAGGTCTACAGCCTATATTCATTAATTCATTAAGTCATTGATATTCTTCAAGGCTTCCCAGACTTTGCTATGTTAAATTGGTGGAATTCACCTTTAATGACACCAAGTGTTAGTCAAGTGAGTGAAGGCAAGGAAGGAAAAATTATTTCGATAGCACACTTCAGCAAGGCTGAAAAAATGACAGTTTAGATAAAAAATATCTTGTACGAGTGGCATGTTTTTTAATAACTCAACACCTTGGCCTCTGTAAAGCCCAGGATGAAGGCTGTGTTTTCCTTCCAGCTCTCTGGGCAGCTTAGAGCTTTTTTTTTGGAGTTTGAGCTCAATACTTCAGAAGAAGACTGCAAGACAAGCTACTTACTCTACTTTAACTGGTCCTGGAAATTCTGACTTTGCAAGAGACTAGTAGCACTACCTGGAATGTGAAATGTATACGATGGGAAATGGCTGAGGGATGTTTTTGGACAGAAAACAGGCTTTAGGATGAGTAGGGGATGGGCTGGGGGAGGCAAACTGTCTGTAATGATATGTTGTCGGGTTTAGTCAGGCACAGAGACTGGAAATAGGCTGAGTCAGTCTGTGTGGACAATTACAGGATAGAATATCTGTTTGCGTTGTTTGTGAAGGATAAGGACAACTAGTTCAGGGCAACACCTGTACAGCTGACGATGACTGCATGGAGAGGATTAAGGAACAGACGGGGATTGTATCACAATAGCAAGCAGTCAGATTACACGCTTGAGTCGGCCAGATGACTTCAGCGTGTCATTAAAGTTAACTTGCTTGCCTTCTCATTGTCTGCTGGTGCTTCACAAAAACAGGCATGCTTTGAAAACCTATGTAACAAAATAAAGCTAATTCTCCACGTAATAATTAGAATGGTGTGGCAGAAGTAACATTTCTAATATTTGGTCTCAAGAGGAGAAAAAAATAAATATAATTATTATATTCTGCTGGCTAGCACTAATAAGCCATTTAATTAACTTATGGGCTTTCACAAATTGTATGTCATTTTTGCAGTGTCACAATCGTGGTTAGTGGGAATTAATTATTGGGCTGTTATGTCACTAACAACACATCTGCTTGTTGATAATGCTGCTAATTGAGAAAATATGTGTTGAACAATCGAAGGCAGCAGATGAGCTTTTGAGAGCTGCATTTAATACAGCTTGGTACTGCTGAGGATCACTTTCCCATTGGACTATTTGGTACATGATCTACATCAAAGACTACAGTTCAGTGTCTATGCAGAGTACCTGGTCTGACTTTTCTTTTTAACTGCACTTGTGATGATGCTTTAGATATATGTGCCTTGTATTTGGCTGGTGCAGACAGAACATAAATACAGCACCTAAACAGATAATCATTTCTGATTGGTTTTCATGAAATTTGGTTCTTGCAGGGTCACACATTGACCCAAAACAGACCAATAAAACCCTTACAGTATAACAAAGCCATCTGATCCCCTTACTGTAGGAGTCATGAATAAGATGAAGGATGACTCATTTGACCATACTTTTTCACATTTCTGGTGGCCAGTGCCATATGTTTTTGCACCACTGCACTCTTAAAAAAATTAAATAAATTGCATTAGTTGTTGTATTATAGGGCTTATCAAGCTTATCAGAGCTTTCAAACTCTACTGTGAAATGCACCAATTGTTGACAAATCTTATCTCTGAGGAAGAGTTTGTCTTTTTAAAAAAAAAATTTGCACTGAATGTGAATTTAAGATGCATGGTACCTTCATTTATTTGATTATTATGCTGACATGGATTGTCAGATATAATCTAAATAGAATGATATAAAAATAATACATTGCAAATTGAATGAAAATTGTCAATGGTGTTTTTCCAGTTTGTATGCTACAAAGGGAAAATATGGTTGCTGTTTGTTATACAAAAGAGCTGAAATGACAGATCTACTAACCTACATCGTCTGGTTAGTATTTTGCTCAATGATATTCATAAGTCTGTAAACGTACAATGCAATGCATACATTATCAAGATTCCAGGCTGTTCAGTGACTCACTGTTTGATCTGAAAATACCTTAAATCCTTCAACAATGACACACACACACAAAAAAGCATCAAAGTGTCCTCGAACCTTTGGGGCCTCATTCTTGACTGGGGCCCTTTGCAGCCTTGTCTGAATATTGGTTGAAGTGGAGACACAAAAGTTAGTGCCTACAAGGGTCAGAGCAAGATTACGGTTTTAGTCAAACAAACATACTGAACGTAATGTTCACTACTGGCCTTTAGTTATTTATCTAAAACAACATTTCCCTAGCCTTCCCTTGTGTAAAAATAAACATTAAAAAGATTTATGGAGTTATTGAACAGTTGCAGATGTTAACAGCTTTTGATTTTTTGCAATAGTTAGTCACATGACCAAACTATCGCTAGATCTGTGATTTTTCTTTAAAGTACGAGTGATACGGATATAAATTTGTGTTCTGACGTCGTCCCATACAAACAAATGTGTTATTAATCAACCAAACAAATAATTATGATCAAAACAGCCATTGGTGGTGGTGAAAGAAGTACCAGGTGTGTTAAGGTTAGTTTGGTTTTCACTTGCTTGATATACTCAGTCCCACTGCATCTTGGAATTGTAATTCTAGTTAGCCCTGGAAATCGTGAATGAATGAAAAACAGTTGCAGGCCGATTTCAAAATTTAGTCAAACACAGTCCTGAGCTTTTCAACAGGTTTCAAGTAGCTACTGTCTAATACATTTGTCCTCATTGTTTCTTCAAAACTATCAATTTTTGGTTTGCATGGGTCATGGTCACATGAAAAGAACTTCAGAAGTGAAAAGTATCCCCATAACATTTAATTTGTTTGTTTCTGTGAGTACTCACTTGACTGTGGCAGTTATTTAAATCAGTTAATTCAAGTTTATTTTACACGGATCATAGAACAGTGTAATACATGTAATACAAGTGGTGCTCTGCCCCATGGAAACATTCATATTTATGCAGGATATGTTCCAATTGTAAGAGCTCTGGGAAAACCAGCAAATCCCAGACAAATCTTTCTTTTTAAATAATGGCATGAATTCCATAAGTCTGGGAGATAAACTCGTTGTGCTTTATATGTCATAACCACTGTTTGCAAGACAGGTTATTCTAAATCAGTGTATAGTACTCTGACTTTAAAAGAGATTACGTAAGAGACAGTAAACACTAATTTGTGCCACCATAGACATAAATACACAATGAATGTTTCGCTCAAAGGAACCAGTGAGGCCAGTCGGAAAACAATAGGACATTTGATGAAGTGACAATGAAAAACATTCAACTATTTCAAGATTCTCAGGTTTTTTGTAGAACAGGGGTTGGCAACCCCCGGCTCCGGAGCCGCATGCGGCTCTTTCATCCTTCATTCCCAAGCTCTGCGTGGCTTGGGAAAATAAATGAAAAAGTATCCAATTGAAGTGTATTTTATTTGTGTTAGTTTTTTATTTTTATTTTAGTTCTAAATTGGAAGATTATTGTGATCTTGAAATATCAAAATAAAATTATATGTATTATTTTTAGTCGCTCAAAATATGCGTCACCCCCGCTGAATATGCCCGGTATGCCCGCCAAAACGCTGGGCATTTATCAAGACTTTCAACCCCAGGTAGGCCAAGTGTGGAGAAATGTGAGAAAAGAAAAATATCTGAAGAATATAGAACATTTCATGATGCCTGGGCAGATTCATTTGCATTTACCTCTGACGAGAATGGCTTCAAAAGTTCAAAATGTTCAAAATGTGTTCATTACATAAATAAAATTTCTCTGTAGCACTTCATGGATTTTGTAAGCAACACACTATAGTTGTTTATACAAAGCGTAAAGGTAAAAAAAACAATATCTTCATTTTAGTGTTTTCTTTTCCGTGGAAACCAAATGGCTCTTTGAGTGTTAAAGAGGGGTTGCCGACCCCTGATCTAGAAGCAGCATAATGGACAACAAAATTTCATGTTCAAGTATGAGTGTTAATACATAAATACAAACATATACATACCTTTGGTTGAATATAAAATGTTGTTCTCCATTGTGCTGCTTTTAGAGAAATCTTGAAAATGTAATAAATGTGACTGAAATGTGAAATTTAAACCAACATGAACACAAAAATAAGCACTGTGTAAAAACAGACAAAGTTCCTGTTGTTTTTTTAAAAGGTCTGAGTTCTCTGTGTTTGTGTTGAACCAAGGTAAGAAAACACAGACCTTGTTTAACACAGGAAGAGACCTGGCTCAGAGCTTTCAGAAACTGACATGGTACCACCAAACACTGTATCACTGTATACTATATCAGTGTTTTGTCAGACCTGCTCACATCAACATGTCAAAATAATGGTTTTTTTTCAAGGATTACAGGTGTGTTGGTGGTTTGATGAATATGGCCAAAAATCTTCTTGAAATTAATCTTGCAGCTTGTCTTCATGAATCCAAAGTAACCTTATTTAATTACTGAGCGAATGTTGTGTGTATTACCAGTGGACCAATTTGTGATTTCCATTTGTTTCAAGTTATAATCAAAAGTGAATTTTGAATAATATCCCACACCTTTCTATGTACTTGAGAATGATTCAACACCATTCTGCCTTCCACCTTCCAGGGTCACATCTTCCCCTGTTTCAAATAAACCACACAGAGGGAAATGAGTGCCCACATACACACACATCTGCTTTTCTGTGCCTACCACCAATAAGTTTGACCTCCACTTTGGAACAAATTTGCCTGAAAGTACTCTTGCTTCCACAGTGGAGTTGAAGTTCCCCACAGATTGAGGATGAAAGTATCACCACTTAAAATAAATTTTAATCTCTTTTTTTCCTTGATAAAATCTCCAAATCCCAGTGCAGGAAGTCACGTGCCCACCGCTCCTGTGAAGGTGTGATCTGGAGGCTGTACTTAGATTAATCTAAAGTGCATATGATATTAAAGTATGTGACCAGCCAGGCAAAGCGACATCTAAGCATAACTGGGATTTTTGCTTTTCCTTTGGGACAGAACAAACAATTTATCCCACCCGTTTTGTCTTAAAATGAAAAGTTAAGCATGGAAGAAAGAATGTAATTTGACTGACAGCGATACATATCAAATTACACAGACTAAAAAAGACAAGAAAGACACATGACTGCTCCCTGTAATAGTCATAAGTGGAGCTTCAGATCAAAGCTGGACATGCAGGTAGGGGACCCTGAGAAATAGTTCTGTATATTAGTCCTGTGGTATTTGAGTGAAATAATTGAGGATTATTTAAAGCTGCAGTCGGCAGGTTTTCAAAATTGCGAGTATAAAGTCGGAAAATTCGAACTGATACAACTTTCAGGTCCCTCCCCCAACCTCTAACAAGCTCCGAATCGCCCCCCAAACCCCTCCCCCTCTGTGGACGAGGTTGTGCACGTGAGTTCACACCAGTGTGAGCGCACACAAGCTGCGGGCAGACTCACCACAGCCCTTTTACAGACAGCCGTTCCACTTCCTATTCGCCCCATTATAAAAAATTTGGCTGCAGTTCAGTTGATTTTCTCTGGGGGCGCTGGCGAGCGAGTGCAGAATGACCATTTTCCATAGGGCTGGCGCTAATAACTCAAAAAATGTCCCCGCTAGCGGCTGAAACCTGAAAATAATACTGTGATTTCTGACAGAGGGATGTGGATTTATATCGAAAGTACAATAACCTGGGAGTTATAGCTTTCTGTTTTCTTACAGGTCTGGCATTTGCGAGTCAGTATCCGCTAGCATCTAGCTAACGGAATCTGAAGAACGCACGGCTGATTACGACCGGCTGCTTTACGGCACTCGTCCACTGTGCCAGAGTGCTAACCTGGTGCCGCTAACAACAACCAAAGCTAAACCAAAGGCTAGTCAGAGAGTATGTAAAAGGGCTGTGCTGAAATCTGTAACTATTTGAGCTAACACCTCTCTGCTAGCTCAGCGCTAGGACTGACCATGCCGTAAAGTGATGCCACATGTGTGACGTCACTCGGGATGCAATACTGACAATAAATGTGTATTTTAAACAAATCTAGTGAGTCTAAAAAATCAAACCAAGTGCCGTTTGAAAGGATAATTTATCCTGCCTTTCATTAAAATGAAAAAATATAAAAAATTCTATCAAAAGCAATGGCTGCATCTAAGGTGGATTTCATAGTACCACCATAGAGTTCAGCGTGCTCTGCACTGCTTCGTTGGCGGCCCTAGAGTGCAGTACCACCCGGAAATAGCCGCCAGTTTTCCCTCTCCTCATAATAGAGACTCTCTGGACTCACGCTCAGCAGCGTGTGCACAAGCTGTGATTGACAGGTAGGATTCCTCCACCCTAACTTGATTGGTTAAAAACAGCCGGGAGCGCTCGATTTTTGCAAGCATGATTACAGGCTTCAGAGGGAGCTACAGATTTCGTTATTTTTCCTAAACAGCCTATTTAATATTCTACTTCCAGAATCCCATGACAGTTCAAGCTAATATGACTAAAAAAAAGTTGCCGACCGCAGCTTTAAAGACTAGTCTTTGGGTTTCACTTAAGCATCAAATCGCAGATGGTGCATGCATGCTATTTTAATTCAAACAAATAAATCCACTCCAGCATTAGTTGACTGATAGTGACAAAAAGATAGAATATCTGTGCTTCTACAGAATGAAATATTGACCCTAAAATGCCCTTTAAATTAATTATACTTATATAACATTAGCCCAGCATTATATAATCTAGTTACAGTAGAAAATCTTCCAGTCAGAAAAACCAACACTCTTGCAGCTCTAAGCTTCACTGAACTTTGGATTAACTCAGGTATTTCAAGGTCTTTTATTTCCTTTGAGTATTATCAAGGACATTACTGCCTGTGTGAAAACATTATGAACAGGAAGCGGGGGAGTCTTTTGGTCTTTGACACAAAAAATGCAGCTGGCAGTCAGTGGAGGTTCCTTTGACTACAGTTGTTTCTAAACATGATGTTGAGTTTCTCATTGCATTTTTCAGGTCATCAATTATAATTAAAGCCATGAACATTCACAGTGGTGTCAAACCGTACAATGTTTTTCATTGTGTTGCACTTATTCATAGTACTATACTGCCAACAAATCGGATGAGAAAATACTAAAGTAAATGCGTATTTCTTGATTTTTGTTACAGGAAAAGGAAACAGAGATACAGTACTGGACAGAGGGGTCGTCCTGACAAAAATGAAGCTCTTCAGAAACTTAAATGAAAGGCTCCTGATGGCTGACGACTCTGTCTCAACTATTTCTACAGGGTCGGTTTCTGACCAGGACATCTTGGACCTCACCAAAGCCTCTGTGGTAAACTCCCATCTTCAAGACAAGTCAACGCAGCCTCAGAAGGAGTGTGGTTCAGACTACCTATCTTCCATTTTCTCACACTCTCAGCTCCCAAAGTTGTACAAGTTCGAGTCAGAGGACTCTGGAGTGGAAATGCCCAGTGGAGCAAACTCTCCATCCACCCCAACCGGCTCAGAACATAGCTTTGTGGTCCACAGTCGAGAGTCATCTTGCGATTCCTGCAACCTAAACTCTGATCCTAATCGTCTCCCTAATAGACTGGGTTTAAATTCACCAAGCTCTAAGATTAAGAAGGCAAAGGACTCAGTGGATGATAGTTTGAATACAACAGTGGATACTCAAGACAATGTGTTCATACACAAAGAGGAATTCAGTTCCTCAGCCACGACAGTAGAATTGAACAAAGGTAAGGTCATGGACCAAAGTGAGGTTTCAGAAGGTTTCCCTGAAGAAGATGGGGAGAAATTGGGACAATCTGAAGAGACCATTTCTTTGACTGAAAGATCCTGCTCAGAAAATATGAGGTCTACGCAGCAATCCTCAACAGAAACATGTGATGTAACGATCGGCAAAGATGTAGAGCCTCTAAGGCAGAGTGCTACTCGTGGGAGTCTAGAGGAGTATATGGACCAATGCTGCAGACTTAGTGAGGTAAGAAAAAATATAATGTATTCATTGGTTCTATCAATCAATCAAGCTCCCTACCTACCAACCAACCAAGATACCCTATTCTGTATTGTCACTTTTATGTTCAAGGTGCCAAGGGAACGTTTCTATCTCCGGTAAAATATTCCAGTCTGAAGCTTAAGGGGTGTCTTAGTCCAAACAACTTTGCACATGACCTGTCCAAGCAAGATATTTCATTTTCTTGCGAGTGATTTAAAAAAGAAATACTCAGAATTCAAACCCTGATACCAATGTTTTGCATTAATGCTGAATTAATGCAAAACATTGACATGTTTCTTTTTGTTTGTAGTGTATTTAATCTAACTTAGTTAAAAAAGGACAATTTTTGCTTCTCCACAACTGAGTAACAGTCAGTTTTGGGGGAGGAGCAACAAAGACATTTTTTATCCCTTGGTATGACTTCTAATTTAAAACTTGTCCCATTTTTTATGTCACCAGGTAAATTAGTATCATGAGAACACTTAAGTTTGATTTTTTTTTTTTTACCTGGTAGCTAACAGAATGATGAACTCATTGAGCTATACCTGTGGCAGAGTGATGACAAAAAAGTAACAGACGTACCAGCAGGGCCATTTTTCATTCATGTTATGGGAACAATTATTTTTCTAGTTCACATCCAAAACGAGAGACCAAAGTATGTTCTGAAGAGAGCACCTGGCAGCTGTGAAAGCTGCAAAGTCAAAATCACCTGTTTGATGTTACTGAAAACATCACAATCATACTTTGAGACACTATTACTGGGCATGTATTGTAATGTTTTAAATACTTGAACGCAGTTTTTCTAGAGAAGATTAATTGCTTTGTATATGGGATTATCGTCCATCGACTCTTTTGGGCTTTCACATGTGCGAGCGAACCAATAACCGGTGAGGGACATGCTGTTTATAAAGTTGTTTTGTAACGTCCCTATGCCAGTAATGTGAGAACCATGCATATGGTTTTGATGGTAAGGCTTGTGACTTTATTGTCGGATGGTTTATAAAGTGGTGTGACGTTTCTGCAGTGTGCAAGTTGTTGTTTTACGTGGAAGGGTTAGCGCTTGCCCCTAGCCACCACGTATTAGCCTCGCATGACAGGCTGCCCAAACAGCGCTATCTCCACACAGGGAGCGCAGATTTGCACCTGTCTGTGTCCTACTATCAGTATTTGACAACCTCTAGCAATGGGATTGCGCTTCAAATGCCCCGGAGTTTTCCTTTAAGCTTTTCCACATGAGTACCTTGTGTTGTTTTAGACCAGAGAGGGATATATTGTGGACTATATTAACAAACCTTTAAACCTTTACTTCCTAAAGGGAAGTTCATTAATTCTTAGCATTAATACAACTTAGTCCATATTTACCTGGAAATGGATTCAATTTGTTTTTGTTTTTATTTTAGCTGTGCAATAAAATATATGTGGTAGATAATTAGATAATTAACTATACATGTTATGACTTGCAAACTTGAAAATAAGCAGGTCAAACTTTTCAGGCTGCTGAGAAGTTCCAGGTTCTTTCCCAAAAAAACCATTTAAATCAATGTCAAGCTAAGTCTATCTAAAGACAGGGTTTATGTTTACTGGCACATGGGTCACACTAAAACACGAGAGCCTGCAAGCCTTCAGACAGAGGCAGTTGTGTGGGTGGGGCATGTGTTACAGTGTGCAGCAGTGTTTTCATGAGCAAGCATGTCATGCAACACTTGTTCATCTTTGCTGAGGGACTGGAGATTTTCCAGGTGATACTGTTGTTGACCACTAGTCCCTCTCTCATCTGGATCCCCTCTGTTTTCCAAGCCCAGAGCTTGGCAACCTACCTGAGTGTATCAAGTAGGTGTCGAATATCTCAAATTACTCACATATTTACAGAGATAAAGGGTCTTTGGTAGTTCTTGCAGGCCCCAGGGAGGTATGTGGAAAAGGCTTTTAGGGGCCCAACCTTTTTTCATTGATGTACCCCCTGTGAAATATGTTTTCAGCCAAGTACCCCCTAACCAACTCAAAGCAAAATTAAAAAAAATAAAATAAAACACAACACTGTGCCATCAGAGTCTGATATATGGAACTTATTAACGTTGTAACCGAGAGACTCAAATTTCCACATGAGACAAAAAAAAATTTAGAAAAGAGACCAGAGAGGCAAACATTTAGAATGTTTTCCATTATGCAAAATAGTTGATCATTTGTACTGGTCTCTCTTGAACTATTTGGAAATAGAAAGATCTAAAAATAACTAAAGACATGTTTAAAATAGATAATGAACTTAATTATAAGTGAAGATTTGTGCATATGAAAAAATTAGCAACTGAAAGTGCCCTCTTTTGGAATCATAATAAAGATCTGTTGTAAAAGCGAATTCAATAATTGAATTAGAATTAAATAAACATTTCTTCAGAAAACAAAAAAAAAGTAATTAACATAATTATACGTAGAAAATGTTCACGAAAATATCTAAAGTATCTTTTTCAAGGATCAAAAAGAAGACTAAAATCTTGAAGTTCCAAACTGTAACTTTGAATATTGAATTTGTGCATTGAACTGAATGCTTTTGTATTTACATTTGAGTGAGAAACTTGGGCTTGTGCTTCACTGAGGATCTTTGTGAATCTTAGTGATAGGGAGGCAATAATCAATCTCTTCTCAATCAAGCTCTTCTCTTCTTCGTTTCTTTGCTTTGTTTTGATGACTGTTCTTGCAGAGAGTGAGGCCTCACATGAATATGTGGAGGCAATGGGTATTACCTGCTCCAAAGCTTTCTGTCTCAGGTCAGGGTGCTTCTGCTTCACACACACACACACACACACACACACACACACACACACACACACACAAAACTGTGTGAGTGTGGATGTGGCAAACAGAAGGCTGGAGGCTACAGTCAGATGACACTTCAAAGATTTGCTTCTATTTGCTTTGGACAAGAGAAAATAGTTTCTCACCCAATTCAGCTGTACATATTTCTCCTCCATGTCAGGAAAGTAGGAATGAAAATATTGAATCAATCAATGGTTGGTCAAATAGTGGCAGCAGCAGTTGTGTGATCAGCTCCCATATTTTCACATAGGCGGTGAAATAGCCATGCATTAAAGGAGAATTCTGGCATTTTTAAAAACATATCCCATCTGTTGGAGACCAAGGAAAGTTGGCCAAAGGGAAAAACGCGAGAAATTTTCATGCTCGCTGCGCAAAGTTGTCCGATTGCGCTGATTTCCATGAAAGCGGGCTCTATCGGGCAAGCTTTTAACCTTTCCTGAGGCTCTTAACGTGTATCCAAATACTTTTTACCAAATTGGCCGTGTTCTCAGTAGCAATACAATTCAACCCAGGGGCTAACCATACCATTAGCTAGCACAGACATTATACATTTTGAGATTTCAAAAACAGCGTACTTACCTTTCTCAGCATCTGTGTTCCACAGGCGTGCGCACAAATTAATCGATCGCCGAAGTCATACACTATAGTATTCCAAAGTACTGTCTTCCTCTGTGGTCAGTGCAATACAATGTCCACATCTGCACCCCCATGTCTCCCCAATGCGTGACCTAGCAGCAGCTCCCGTTTCTGGATCATCGTTTTGAGCCATCCAAGCTGCATCTTGTGCCAACAACTCTTCATCAGTGTATTCTGGTTCAAAAAGATAACCCCGACCATCAAACTCGTCAAACTCTTCCATTCCAACATCAGAATCTGACGAACTATCCATCTCGAAATTGCTTCCAATAAAATCCTGAGGGTTCTTATCTCCTGCAGCTGAATAATGGGCGAAGGTGCACTCTTTCAAGCAGTCATGTGACACGTCATGACATCACGGCGAAAATGGGTGTTGAAACGAGTCAGTTGTTTGATAGGAAACAATAACAAACATGGCAATGTGTAGTTCGGTTCCCGAGGGTCGTTTTTGGTGGACAAAAAGACAATTTTGGAATACTATAGTGTATGACTTCGGCGATTGATTAATTTGTGTGCACGCCTGTGGAACACGGAAGCTGACAAAGGTAAGTGCGCTGTTTTTGAAATCTCAAAATGTACAATGTCTGTGCTAGCTAATGGTATGGTTAGCCCCTGGGTTGAATTGTATTGCTACTGACACCACGGCCAATTCGGTAAAAAGTATTTTGATACACGTTAAGAGCCTCAGGAAAGGTTAAAAGCTTGCCCGATAGAGCCCGCTTTCATGGAAATCAGCACAATCGGACAACTTTGCGCAGCGGTCATGAAAATTTCTCGCATTTTTCCCTTTGGCCAACTTTCCTGGGTCTCCAACAGATGGGATATGTTTGTAAAAATGCCGGAATTCTCCTTTAAGTAGCCTTGACTTTACGAGTTTGATCACTTTGATGCAGTCATTCAAAATGTCATGTAACACTCTTTGTAAGGCTCTTTTTTTTGGACACCAATATCTCCCTGTGTATGACACAGCAAGTCCATTTTACATCCGGGTTTTCTTTTTTAATGCAAGCCATGAGTCCTCTGGTGTGGCGTGTCATTGACGCAGCTGCGTCCGTGCCTCTAGTGCTTTGGCTGATGCCGATTTGTCTTTAAAAAATTCAGGTAACTTACCAACGTGACATGCATGTTTTGTTTTGAGATGCCGCCGAAGGTGTGCTGGCTTCATGCTACTGTTGGGTAATTTTTCCCGGTAGAAAAAACACAACGCCTTGGGTGGGTTCCAATTGGTTGACGTAACTCCAAAACATATTCTTTTGAATACTGGCAGTGATTAACAAGTGTTACCAAGTGGCACGTAAAACAAACCATCGTATATTGGATTTTAGTTTTTTTTTTAGTACACATGTATTTAGTTGAAACAATTAAATAAATTCCCATGTCCTATGTCATAAATTACTATGTAATTTGTCCTAGGGACAAAATGTATGGTGCTAAAACTAACACTGGATGAAATAACAGCCCCTGCACATGGTGTCTCATAGTTCCTTCCTGAGTGATTTGAAAGATATACTGCAGGGAGCTGAGACAGAAACACTATCTGTGTACGGAAAAGACTGGCTGGGAGAAGCAATGTACGTGATCTGCTCATACCTTCCTCCCTATCTGGATGCTCCAAACACATCTGGCATTTCATTCCTTTACAGTACTGTCATGTTTAGGAAAGTATTTTGGTTCTAGCACAAATATTGGAAAAATTTACGAGAGTGAGGGTCAAAGACTATCTCTGTTTCTACAGTGATTTCAGATGTTACTTACTTTTGATGCCTCTAATTTCAACGTGATGGAAATAATTAATATTTTAATTATTCTAATTACATATATATGTGTGTGTGTGTGTGTGTAAAGACACTATATTGCGAAAAGTATTCACTCACCAATCCAAATAATTAAATTCAGGTGTTCCAATCACTTCCATCTGTGAAAGAATGGGTCGCGCTCTGGAGCTCAATGAATTCCAGCGTGGTACCATGATAGGATGCCACCTGTGCAACAAGTCCAGTTGTTAAATTTCCTTTCTATTAAATATTCCACAATCACCTGTCAATGGTATTATAACAAAGTGGAAACAATTGGGAACGGCAGCAACTCAGCCACAAAGTGGTAGGCTACGTAAAATGACAGAGCGGGGTCAGTGGATGATGAGGTGCATAGTGTGCAGAGGTGGTCAACTGTCTGCAGAGTCTATCATTATAGACCTCCAAACTTCATGTGGCCTTAAGATTAGCTCAAGAACAGTGCGTAGAGAGCTTTATGAAATGGGTTTCCATGGCCGAGCAGCTGCATCCAAGCCATACATCACCAAGTGTACCATCCACTTATACCGTCCACAGTATTTAGGCTACGGCTACACGGAAACGTTTTTCACTGTAACCGATACTTTTGCTTATCGTTTGGATGTCGCGGCCACACGGAGCCGGCGTTCCCACTACCCCAAAACAATAGTTTTGGAGAACGGGTTCCAGAGTGGGAAGATCTGAGAACGGCATTGTTTCGTTTCCATTGTTACAGCCAAAACGGATTCGTTTACATCTGCGTCACAGCCACATGGCCAACGCCAGTGACGTATACACATACGTCAGTGACCAGAACAAAAAGCGGCTTCCATTCAAAATCCGGAAGAAGAAGACAACACAACAAGGACAGACAGCGATCATCATGGACCCCACAACATTGATAGTAGCACTGCTGTAGACACTGCTAACTACAGCGGCGTTGTTGAAGGAACATTTACAGGTGATGCGCTGGTAGAAGTAGGGGCGTACACACATGCGCATTGCTTCTTCTATTGTTCTGGTGTAACCGGTGGGGGTGGCTTACAGCGCACATAGAGGTGTGGCGTGTGTACTGCATCGTTTTCAGCGTTTTCATCGATTCCAGCTTTCCTGTGTGGTCGCAATAATTTTCGTACCCGTTTTAAAAAAAAACCTTGTTTCGTTTCCGTGTAGTCTCCCGGTTTGTTCATGCTCATTGTCAGATCCTCACCATTATGTTGAAATCAGGTTTGTCCTTGTCACTGTCACTGATGTTTTTTCATGTCAGGTTTTGGCAGGTTTGGGAGGTCACCGTCACTCATGTTTAGTCAAGTTATTTCATAGTCATAGTCAGTTTTTTTTTCAGTTTAGTTTTTTTTTATTTTGGCCTTTAGCCTACCCTGCCTTTTGTTACAGTTCTTTGGAATAAATCAAGTTTTTTTTTTTACTATACATCTGCATTCGGGTCCTCTCTCATCACCTCCACGCCACACTTCGTGACAAGTGATATTTAAGACTCTACATACTCTGGTGATAACGCAATTCCCTTCGTCAGTAAAGACGGGACATTTTGGTCAGTCGAAGAACCATCATACAGGGTTTTGAAGATAAACTTTCCATTGAAAAGAACGTTTTCACTATTCATTTAATTTCTGCTTATTTATCCATTTTTGTTAAAATACTTTACACATATTAATGCCAAACATAACTGGGGGGCAAGGGAAGAGGGAGAGCGAAGTAAAATAAATGGAAATGAGACTGAGATACAAAGAAATGATATGAGAAGACAATGAAAAAAAACAAGACAGAATCGGACAACTAGCTGTTACACCTGTAGAAAGACTAAACAGAAAAACATCCTATGGCCTCTGGGGATACCAGGCGAAGAATCATCAGGAGCACCTGCAGAAGACAAACAGAGAAAAAAAAAACACAAACAGCAATGACAACACCAGCAGCAAGTACATTGAACAAAACTGTAGATACCGATGGTTTGAAACCGCAGGACGACACAGCAACTGTGAGTGAATGAATGTGTGTGCATAAAAATGCAAAATACAAGTTTTACATGAATTGTGCTCAATCATGGGTGCAGAGGGCAACTGCTGCTCCCCCATGGAATCTGGGAGGGGCCCAGGGATCAAGGCAGAACTCAGGCAGCCCACCGCAGGGATAACTACGCATCCACACTGAAGACAGCAGGGCCCCGGACAGATCCCCACATCCATATGGCAAAAGCCCCCTGGAAACCAAACATGAGTCGAGTGCTTCCCAAACCCCCGGCAGAGGCTCCGCTGATACCCAGGAAGACCAGGCACCCCAGACAGCGAACCAAAGTGGGTTGGGGCACACCCCAATGCCCCCAGCCAAGCAGTGCCTTCCCCCATATATTCATAGAATGTTCCTATATCAATCATGCGTCAAAACAAGTTTTGATGTTCATTAGCTTGTCAATTTTGACAGCCTGAAATCAGGCAATTCTGAAATCAGTTCAGCATATCAAAAAAAAACAAAAAACATATTTTTTCATGCTAACAGGAGCACCCAATTATAAAGTCTCAATCCTCATCTAAATTATCTTTATTTTGTGTGTTGGAACTGCCACTTTTTCAATGCCCCCTCAACAATTCTCTGTATGAGTCATTATTATGCCTATGACTATGAACGTGATCTACGGAAACTCTGAGGAAGTGCAGCAGGGTGTGTGTGTGTTTAGATGTAGTTGCTCATTTTAAAATGGGCCTGTGCACGCAAAATCCCACTCTTACTTCCCAGCTGTGAATCACTCAGTGGTCTCTGTGGGGTCATGGATAAGATCAGTGCTAGCCCAGAATGATTACTGACCCTCCCCACCTTCTCACTGACAGCCACTAAAGAAATGAGCGTCATTTCCTGAAAGGAATGCCCATCCTTATCTTAATTAGGAACCAGTGAACTACTTGTCCGATAGTCCTACTGCAGACGAGGGGCTCTGGGTAGTCACTAGAAGAGGATATACGTTTTACCTAATATCCTTGAATGTGTAAGAGGAATTTCGTTATAAACTCAGCACTGGACAGCATAGCTTAAATCTGAACGTATAATGAGACTGATGTACTCCCTGAAGAGGCATCACTAATTAATGTAAAGTACCTAAAAATCACCAAAAGATTACCGATAGCTTACAACATGGCAACTACCTTGGCATGTACTATAATTAGCCAGGTAACAATGCAATCTCATGACAGATTGTGAAATACATACATTAGGTCATGGAATATATCTATCTATCTACCTATATATATATATATATATAGATATATCTGATATATCACAATTAAGGAAAAAAAGTTGTATAATGCGCATGTTTTGCTTCCACATTTCCAAACAGTTGGCATCTCTTGACTTGATCAAAATATACATTATTAAGGGAAAGATTGAGATGGTGTGTGTCCCCCGAGTCTCAAATGAAATTGCTGGTTCAAATCCTGTCCTTGAATGTTGAACCATGTTAAAAAAATAACATGGTTTTGGCTAAAAAATTTACACTATCACAAACTATGAAGATTTATGCCGATCGGTTTCCATCATATGACTCGATGCTACTTTTCACAAAAGAACTGCCCAACAAAAAAATTATTTCACATTTCTGAAGCCTTGATTGTGAAACTACTATCTATTGGACAGGTGAACATGACATGTTTAGATTTCACAAATTCTGGTATTAGGCTTCATAGAAATGCACTGACAAATTGTAGTGGTCCTTTTTTTTCATTTCCCTACATTTGTCTGACAGAGTTGCTAACAGCTTTTAGTCTCAGAGGATGGGATAGTTTATCCCCACAAATGACCCATTTCATAATACACACAATAATTTGACTCACTATTAATGAAGATAAAAAAAAACATTCTCTGAGAATAGAAAACAGATCTCTGCAAAATAGCTCATTTGGTTGTAATTGAACAGAGATAATGATAAATGTCTCCGAGTATTAAAGCTGAAAGATGTTAAAAGTGCACTATAATCTGACATGTGTAGAGGGGTTCTTCTTTGGGGGGCTTTGTGGTCTACAGCACATTTGTCAGTCAGAGGAAATGAGTGATGTCATCCCACAGCTTGTTTGGCCATTGTTTGGTTAGTGTTTCCATCCCAGCTCTGAGTTGCCTTTCTGGAAGTTTAAAGTCAATAGCATGGGAATGAGGGGGGAAGACCCCAACCTGAGCTCATATCCTGCTTTTGTTGGGTCACTTCAGGAATGTTGATGATTGGATAAATATTTGCTCAAAATTTCCTTTTTACATTTGCTAAAAAACATGAATGTCTGCACCTCCACTTACACAAGCAGAACCAAAAACACAATCCTTGGATGAACTTAACTCAGGTCTCAGTTGGTTGTGTAACAACTCTTAATTTATTATCACTGGAATCTGGAAAACAAGACAAACAAGCTTATTTGTATGTTTTGAGACACGAACAACTAAGGCAAAGGAATGCTTTTACAAGTGCAGCTTGTGTGGTGGGATCATTATAGAGCTTGGGAAGACCAGAACAAAAACGTCCACAGTTTATTTTGATAGCTGCTTACTGTAAAAACTCTTTATAACATCATATATGAATTTAGGGTTGTAGCATGGGGTGGTGTAGTGATTAGCAATGTTGCCTTAAAGCTCAAAGGCTTTTGATCAAAATTTTAGCTGGAGCCGTTCTTTGCGGAGTTTAAATGTTCTCCCTGCCTCCATGGGTTCTCTCTGTTGCTGCGACGTCCTGTCATAGTCGTGCTTGGTGAATTGGGGATTCTAAATTGATTGTATAATTATGAGAGTGCATAAATGCTTGTCCCTTTGTTGTGATCGACTGGCATCATCTCCAGGGCGGAGCCTGCTTCTCAGCTGGTGGCAGCTGGGATAGGCTCCAGTCCCTATGACTCCAAAAAAATAAAGTGGGTATAGAAAATAAATGTATATTTGATACAAACTTTTCTGAATAAAGTAGATTAGGAATGGTCTCTCAACATCAACACATACTGAGATGTATGAATGAACTGGTGATCTTTTAAGTGATAAATGACTTCTCTACTGTATGAGTCACACCTGCCCTTGCATCAAGTTTCCTGGAGCTGGAGAGGTAAAGTTTTTATGTGCCACTTGTTCAGGTTCTTATTGCATCTATTACAAAGAAATCAAATATTATTACGCAAATTCAATTTTCAATTCAATTCAATTAATTTTTATTTATATAGCGCCAAATACAACAAATGTCATCTCAAGGCACTTAGATAATAAAGTCCAATTCAAGCCAATTGGAATGCAATTGATTGTAATCATAACTAGAAAATTTCTGAAGAAATTTAGAAGGGGCCTGCAAAAGTGTGCGTATCGCTCAACCAATTCTATGGTATTCTTCTATGGTAATTAATCTCCCTCCATTAACTAGTTAAGCTGCCCCAGCTGCTGCTACACTAATTATATGAGACTCAGGGCTTCTCAGAGCCAAAAAACCTCTACGAACAGATGCTTCCCATTCGGAAACCGTAAGAGCTACAGAAAAAATTCTCGCAGGATGAGCGAGGGACGCCTTTGGACTTCAATATTCCCGCGTTTCAGATCTGTAGGACATTCACAGTGAAAGCACGGATGAGAGAAAGAAGGGCTGCAGGAGCTGCTGAGATTCTGAGAATTGGATGAATTAAAATGGGGATTTGAGGTCTTTGAGCCCCGACATCACTTTGCTCTGAGGGGCTCTGAGAGCAAACGGTCCGCCCTAGATGAAATATGAAAACATTTTATGAATCCCAACATGCGTGCCTATATTATGACAGTACATAATGGCATTGGAGCGATATTTGTAGGCGTGAGGGCGATTCGAAAATTAATCTGAGGTCAGAACTCTTGCTCTTCCCACACTCTAATGAAATGGCAGTTGTGCTCTAAAAATTCAAATTTTGCAGATTTTGGCCAAAACTTTGGGTCGCTTGGAGGCATGCTGTGGGAAATCCGTAGCAGGTATCGACATGGCGTCTTCACTTCTGAACACAGCACGGACGTATCTACAAACTGACATTTGAATGGCGTTTCTAGGTTAATGCATGATGACACAGTAACTGCTCAAAATTTTGGGTTTTTTATGATTTTTCCAGGTCATCCCCCTGTTTATTCCTAGGGGGGCATTGGGGGGCTGTTTTTTGCTTATTACGTCGCCATGGTAACTCCAATCTTCAATAAAAGTAATAGCCCGCGAAAACTCATCGAGCCGGTCGTTTTGATATATATATTGTTGGGATATGCGGGCCCAGGGGCGGTTCTAGAGGCGGGCCGACCGGGCAGGCGCCCAGGGCGGCATCGCGAGGGGGTGAAAAAAAAAGAAGAAAAACATCCAAAAAAATAAAAAAATAAAAAAAACACCTGTCAAAAAAAAAGAAGATGATGAAAGAAGGCAGTCCTAGAAACCTGTTTTATATGCGAGTCAAATAATAAATTCTGGTCAAAAATAACTCCAAGGTTCCTCACTGTAGAACTAGAAGCCAAGGAAATACCATCTAGAGTAACTATATAGCTAGACAATTTCTCCCTGAAGCGCTCAGGTCCAAAGATAACGACTTCAGTTTTGTCTGAATTTAGAAGCAGACAGTTCTGAGTCATCCAGGTTTTTATGTCTTTAAGACATGCTTGTAGTCTGACCAACCTACTGGGTTCATCTGGTTTTATAGATAAGTTCAACTGGGTATCATCAGCATAGCAATGGAAATTTATGCCATGCTGTCTAATAATGTTACCTAATGGAAGCATGTATAAAGTGAAAAGAATCAGTCCAAGCACAGAACCCTGAGGAACTCCATGACTTACTCTGGTGTGTGAGGAAGATTCTTCATTTACGAAAACAAACTGAAATCTATCAGATAAATATGACTTAAACCAGCCTAATGCAGTTCCTTTAATCCCAATAACATGTTCAAGTCTCTGTAATAAGATACTGTGATCGACCGTATCAAATGCAGCACTGAGATCCAGAGAATGCTGGGGTTGAGAATTGTTTTCTCTTTCACATTTGAAAATAGCTCTAGTCAATACACCAATGAGCCACTGCATCAGAAGATAAAACTTGAAAATGCATCTGAAAAAGTATACATTGTCAGATGTAAGTTACCGAGTGCTGCAACTTTATAAGGAGCTTATTATTTTTTGTCAGAGGCTGAATGTTGGAAACCACTAGTACTTAAAAGTTAGTGAAAACACTTTTTGCAGAATGTTTCTTCCTCAGGTGGCTACATGGATCAGTGACATCAATCAAAAAATCGGACTAGCGCAGTGTTTCTCAATTCCGGTCCTCGGGACCCACTGGTACGGTGGCCAACACGTGCAAACGCGCTGCAAACGGCGAAACAAATCCACAAATAAAATGCTGCAAGAGAAAAATGCGGCAATAACAAAAACAACTGGAGCACACGCGCTGCAAACCCCAAAACACATGCAAGACAGAAACGCTGCAAACATCAAAACACATGCTAGACAGAAACGCTGCAAACATCAAAACACATGCAAGACAGAAATGCGCTGCAAACATCAAAACACTTGCAAGAAAAAAATGCGCTGCAAACATCAAAACACATGCAAGACAGAAACGCTGAAAACATCAAAACACATGCAAGAAAAAAACGCTGCAAACATCAAAACACATGCAAGACAGAAACGCTGTAAACTTCAAAACACAACGGAAGTTCGCCAGGCCAGTAGGGGGTCTTGACCTGTGGGATAGGGGATCGACTATGGGAGATGGATCTACCATATTAATGAAAGAGAAGAAAGTCAAAAGGTAGTTGTCATTTATGTCATTTTGAAACACTTGGCCGTAATCTTTTACTTTATTATAGAAGAGCAGCGGAGTTATGTCGCTATTATAAGGTAAAAGATTACGGCCAAGTGTTTAAAAAAGACATAAATGACAACTACCTTTTGACTTTCTTCTCTTTTATTAATATGGTAGATCTCCCATAGATATCCCCTATCCCACAGGTCAAGACTGCGTAGTGGCCTGGCGAACTTCCGTTGTGTTTTGATGTTTGCAGCGTTTCTGTCTTGCATGTGTTTTGAAGTTTGCAGCGCATTTTTTTCTTGCATGTGTTTTGAAGTTTGCAGCGCATTTTTTTCTTGCATGTGTTTTGAAGTTTGCAGCGTTTCTGTCTTGCATGTGTTTTGATGTTTGCAGCGTTTATGTCTTGCATGTGTTTTGATGTTTGCAGTGCGTTTCTGTCTTGCATGTGTTTTGATGTTTGCAGTGCGTTTCTGTCTTGCATGTGTTTTGATGTTTGCAGTGCGTTTCTGTCTTGCATGTGTTTTGATGTTTGCAGTGCGTTTCTGTCTTGGATGTGTTTTGATGTTTGCAGCGTTTCTGTCTTGCATGTGTTTTGATGTTTGCAGTGCGTTTCTGTCTTGGATGTGTTTTGATGTTTGCAGTGCGTTTCTGTCTTGCATGTGTTTTGATGTTTGCAGTGCGTTTCTGTCTTGCATGTGTTTTGATGTTTGCAGTGCGTTTCTGTCTTGCATGTGTTTTGATGTTTGCAGTGCGTTTCTGTCTTGGATGTGTTTTGATGTTTGCAGTGCGTTTCTGTCTTGCATGTGTTTTGATGTTTGCAGTGCGTTTCTGTCTTGCATGTGTTTTGATGTTTGCAGTGCGTTTCTGTCTTGCATGTGTTTTGATGTTTGCAGTGCGTTTCTGTCTTGGATGTGTTTTGATGTTTGCAGCGTTTCTGTCTTGCATGTGTTTTGATGTTTGCAGTGCGTTTCTGTCTTGGATGTGTTTTGATGTTTGCAGTGCGTTTCTGTCTTGCATGTGTTTTGATGTTTGCAGTGCGTTTCTGTCTTGCATGTGTTTTGATGTTTGCAGTGCGTTTCTGTCTTGGATGTGTTTTGATGTTTGCAGTGCGTTTCTGTCTTGCATGTGTTTTGATGTTTGCAGTGCGTTTCTGTCTTGCATGTGTTTTGATGTTTGCAGTGCGTTTCTGTCTTGCATGTGTTTTGATGTTTGCAGCACGTGTGCTCTGGTCGTTTTTGAGATTGCCGCATTTTTCTCTTGCAGCATTTTATTGTTGGATTTGTTTCGCCGTTTGCAGCGCATTTGCACGTGTCGGCCACCGTACACTGGCCTGCATGTTTTCGATGTTTCCCTCCACCAGCACACCTGATTCAAATGATCAACTCGTCATCATGCTCTGCAGTGGCCTGATCAGGAGCCATTCATTTGAATCAGGTGTGCTGGAGGAGGGAAACATCGAAAACTCCTTTACCCCACCTCTTGCCCAAGCTGAGATAGGCTCCCCCCTGTGACTCTGAAATGGAATAAGCGGGTATAAAAAAAAAATGGATGGATGTGGTACTGTGTCTTTCTGCTTTCTCCTTTTTACAAGAAGTCAGAAGTAACAAAGAAGACAGGGTTGATGTAAATAATGAAATTATAGTGTAATAGTGTAATTATTAAAATCATGTCTAAAAGTAGGAGCCCATCATTTTCTAGGGGAAAAGTTTTTGTTGAAGTGTTGAAGACAATTTGTCACAGTTGTCTGTGTCAGTATTTGGTGGAAATATCTTAGATAATGTAAGGAAAAAACAATCTTATATATAACCATATCTTACCAACCAGTTGAACAACTAATCTGCATGATTCAAGGCCTCAAACAACACACCTGCCCTAAAAGTTCTGCCGCAGTCTGAAGAACAGAAGAGCTCTGTGTAGAGTCGATCGCTACTAGGCAGCAGGCCATATCTGGAGAGTGATTGAAGAATTTTTTTTACAGACATCTTCAAAACCTTACTGCAGCAGGCTGTTGTCCCAAAATGCCTTAGGTTTTTTTAATTATATTTGTTGTCCCAAAAATTCCCCTGTACAACATTAAAATGACTATTGGCACATAGCTGACATATGTTTGATAAAGTATTTTAAAAGAATGGTCATTAAACCCATCAAAAACCTTTTCCCCTCAATTGTGGACGGCCCCAATTTGATTCTATGGCAAAAAGATCGGTAAATAATGCTGGATTTTGCACCCTGCATCTGGCAATCACTCACCAGGAGAAAAAAAGGATGTATATGCTAGAATGTTGTTCATCAATTTCAACTTCACGTTCAATACTATGAACCTGTAACAACTGATTGGGAAACTGGGCACCTTAGGCCTCAACACACCCCTCTGTAACTAGATCTCAGATTTCTTTAATTGTAGGCTGCAGTCTATCATGGCCTTTTTTGTTAGACTCTTGTTGGGGCTTTAAGTGATTTTTCAGCTGTGTTTAAAAACTAAAGTCCCCTGCTTTATTTGTGTTTTGGGCAGGAGCAACAGCCTTGTTTAACATTCCATACAGAAATCTTTGTTTATCATACCTGGTATCTTATTTAATTTGCACAACTTCTGTTTATAAAGGCACAGCAACAGAGTTCCAGCCCTTTGGGCTCAGGCCTTGGTTACTTGAAGCACATCTGCCAACTCATTGAGAAGATTGGTCAGCTACAGGAGACAAACCTACGGCTGCAAAGGCAGATTTGCAGTTTGCAGAAAGATGACAGAATGACAAAGACAAACGAGGTGAGTGAACGCTCTTTCAGTTCAACTTTAGGCTGTGATATTCCATAGGTCAAAACCAAGTGCAGATGAATGACATTAAATTCCTAACCTAAACCCTGGACCTCTACAGTACAGGGAGTTGGTAGCTCTGTGTAATGTGGGGGTAATTTTATTGTATGGTTGGGTATATTGATCAATTAAGATTCATGTTGCCACTATGATACCATCCACTAGCTGGTTGGCTGACATTTGGAAGCACTGAGTTAGATAACACTGGACTGTAAGTGATAGATCAGGATGAGAAGCAAAATACTAATATTCGAATATTGTACATTGACTGTACAATAGTTTTCACTTCATTAATATTGTCCCTTGGAGGTTGCTGTTTGTTTGTCCCATCAGGGTATAGTCCTGCAATACAATAAAATGTTGTATTGGCCAGTCACCCTATTGTTCATGTCCTATTTGAAGGGATCTCTACAGAAGATGACAGTTTGCTTTCTTGTTAAAGGCCTTGTCACATTCTGTCAAGTAGGCTCTTAAATATTCTCAACACTAGTGTGGTTCTTTGTAGTTTTGGAGACTGAAACAACATTCCACTGGACCAATGTATAATGCTAGCAGTTGTCAAGGACTTTAAAGCAAAGTCAAAGAGCGAGAGAAAGAAAAAATGAAGGCTCAGAATTAAATGTTTAATTCATATGGCTTGGATGGGGTAAATTATAACCCAAGCGGAGGTTAAAAGTACTGACTGTACATGACAATAAATCTGATCTTAATCTTAATATAAGCTTGATATTAGCTCTCTTTCAGTTGTCATATCTTTACAGAATCAATAAATATCTCTATACTTTAAAAGAAAACACCTCTGAGAAATGGACCACAACAACAAGTGCTATCTGAAGCATTTTTTGTCTCATTTGCTCATGTCATATTTGCAGTGCCGAGATCAATGTCAATCTTGACAAGGATGACACATCTAAAAAAAGGAGAGAAACTATCTGAAACCATGTGTTAGATCTGTGGATGGATAATTCATGATAGCTTTATGAATGTGTGACATAACTGGTGCACTGTTCACATCATTGATGCCAGGAAAAGGACAAACAAAAATATTTACAGTAACTCTGAGCCCCACCAAATAAATGTACATGATGACTAGAGCAGTATGATCACTTTTGTCAAGCATATACAGTTCTCTGTTAATCTCTTATTCAAATTCATCCATCCATCCATTTTCTACACCCGCTGAATCCGTCGGTCGGGTCGTGGAGGGGCTTGGAGCCTATCCCAGCGGTCAATGGGCGAGAGGCGGGGTACACCCTGGACAGGGCGCCAGTCTTATTCAAATTCAATTCAATTCAATTTATTTATAGATCGCCAAATTACAATAAATGTCATCTCACTGCCTTCACAATCTCCTTAAGGTTTTCAGCAAAGTCTCTTCAGTTATGTAAGGAAAGCAAGCAGTTTCTCCTTAACTCGTATACTGTAAAATCATTTATTTTCCTCTTGACTTCAAGGATGAGATAAACTGCTGTGTGAGGCATCAGCACACAAATAGGGTAGCTCAAGGTGTACTGATTATAGTTTCAACTGTGGACAGTCACCTTGAAATAAAACAATGGACCCACATGAAAGATGTAGATTGGAATCATTGGCCTGTCAGTAGCCTGTCTGAATGCATGCTGACATATTATGATGACATTGCTAATAGCAGAACTCATGCTCTCATTATGCTTTATATCTGCTATAAATACAACCCAATTTCTAAATAAGTTGGGTGGTGTGTGTAGTATAAATAAAGGCAGAACAGAATAATAAAAAGTCCTAACAGAAAATCATACAAAGAAAACAAATTAAACATTGAAATGAAAAAAGACATCAAATAAATAAATTGTGTGAGGATATGTGTGTAATGTACCTTCATTAGTTTCCTTCAATTCCGAACCAGTGGTTATGTAACAAAGCTGGGAGAAAGATCCTATGGTGTCATCAGGAGGTAGAACGTATCAGTATAGGATATTGTTAAAATGTTGTTAAAATGTGTTGTTGTAGAGGCCCATCTGAACCCTGCCTACACACTAGTTAAAGGGTAAAAAAGAGATTATTTGTTAAAAATTCAGTTTCATACAAACGAGCAGGAAAAAACATGTTTCATCCAATTGCTTTAATACTGTCTACTCAATGCAGCCACTGTAGGCTCCATTTTTAAAGTTTGCTGTATTATGGGAATTTATAATTCACAAGCTTAACAATGGCATACTTACAACATACAAACACACGCACTAAACTATATACTGAACTACGACCTAAATATACCCTCATGATGTATGCAGAGGGCTACAGAGTGGCGTGGTTAGCACTGTCACCTCACAGCAAAAAGGGTTCCTGGTTTTACTTCCAGCTGGGGTCTTTCTGTGTGGAGCACGTTCTCCCCAAACATGCTCAGGTTCTCTCCTGCTCCTCTACTCCTGCTTCTCCAACCGCCCAAAAAAACGTGCATGTCAGGTTAATTGGTGACTCTAAATTGTCCCCAGGAGTGAGTGTGCATGATTGTTTGTCTCTGTGTAGCCCTGTGATGGACTGGCGACCCATTCAGGATGTACCCGGCCTCTCGCCCCATTGGTAGGTGGGATAGGCTTCAGCCTCCCCCACATCCCTGAATTGGATTAAACGGGAATAGAAAATGGATGGACAGATGGATGTTGCATTCATTTGTATATTGGTGATACACTGCCTCAAACATTAACTTTACCTATTTACTCTACCTAATAAGAAGTGTTAACCAATAGCTGTCTTTACACTCAAAAAGTTCAAATATTAAGAGGAATTCACTGAATTAATTGGCAAAATCTTTAATCTGTCTACCCGTCTTCAATTTATGCTCTCTTACTTGTGTCAAGGTAATGAAATAATACGTATGCAGGCTGTCATTGCTATCTGAACTAATTATTATATGTTTCCTAAAAATCTAGCAGCAAACTTACCTTGTCAGTAAGGTGTGACACGCATCACCAACAGTGATGTTGTAATTATTTGTCTAATTATATATACACACAGTGGAAACATATTGTGGATATATTGACTTTGTTTTGACTCTGACACATTCCAAGTTCCCTGGTACAGTATTTATTTCACATTTTCAGTGAGTCCTACCCCTTCCAATGCATATAAGAGTGGGATCATTTACATCTAATTCCGTCCGGACAGGCAAAAGCAATAAAAACCTATAGTATAATCTAAATGTGGATGGTTCTTTTTAAAAGTTAATCTCAATCTGTGCAATGATATAATTACCATAATTACTTTTAGTTAAAACACCCTTGTTGTTTCCTCACTGAAAATTCTTCACCTACAAATCCTTGAAAAAAATACTGTTATATAAAACTGCTGTGTACTTTCTTTTTTTTCTTCTTTTAATTCCAGGACTTTTTCCAGCAGCACTGCAGCTGTGGTGCAGCCATGTTAGCCTTCCAGGAGATTAAAAAAAGGCTCTCTAAAAATGAGTTTTTGTCCCCAAGTGGTACTCTCTCTGATCTGTCCACCATCCCAGAGGTCACCCGGCACCCTCTAATATCAAACAGAAGAGGTAATGTTAATACAAATTCAAATGATAAGCATAAATGTACTTATTGTCACACATTCTCAGTCTTTCTTTGAAGTCAATCATCATGTTGGATGTGATTTATACTTTAAGTGAAAAGTGACTGATGAGAGCACATCTTTACATACCTGGCCCTAAACCTTTTCAAGGTGATTCTTGTAAATATGTTTGATTGATTTGGAATGGTATAAAAAATACCTTATTGCTCATTTTCAATTTTACCTCCACATTGAGGTTATTTTAGAGATTCATGACCAAACTGTCTGCTTCTTTGCTGTGTCAAAATTATAAGCTTTGCTTATTGCAATGTTAAAACATCATAATTGGTGGAAATGACGGCAGTTTGCATGTCTGAGGGAATAGTGACCAATCAACAGCTACAGGAATGAATGTATGGTTGGCACTTTAGATAGAGCTAGTTTAGACGGGCAAGTTTGAATATATCCTTTTCTTAATCACAGTGAACACACTTGGATGCTGTGCTTCTATAAACCTTGAAGTTAAGATATTCATTCTGTACTGAATTGGGCCAACACCAGAGTCTTTGCTGTGAGGCTGTAATATACAACTGCATGCCTGGAAGGGGACTGAAATTTCCCTTAGTTAACTTAAGCATTTAATTACAAGTATTAGTATTTAATGACCTGCTCCAGTGGGATGTTTCATGCACACTGGTGTATTGTATTAAATTCAAGCAAAATATAGCAATGTTTTAACTGCACGGAAGTTTAATAGTCTGACACAGAAGTAACCCCAGCTGTTTTTCAGCCTCAGTGTTTACCTTTTAATCAGATGCAAACTCCAGGTAACGTTCATCAGTTGGGACCACCGCCATCTTCCCAAATGTTATTATTACTGTTGTGTTTTCAGAGGGGCTCTCAGTGCCTGAGGAGTTGGTGGTCCTGCAGGGAAGATTAAATTATAACTCATGCAGGATACAGGCCAAATTCCTGGCATCCTGCTCAGGAGAAATACATTTAGTGTCCCATGAACTCTGGAATGCCTAATTCTTCTTCTAAAAGACAGACAACTAAATCTGGAGAGGAGGTTGAGAATTCAGTAAAGATTGGAGGCCCACATTAAGGGTTGTGAATATGAGTGGGGGGGGGTTCCTCATCCTGCAGTGTACTTTGGTCAGTAGAAACTGTGAGCCCATGTGATAAGGAGAGTTGTATTTACATGGATGTGGAGAAGTGGGAAGAGGGAACATGGGCAAAAAAAGGGAGGTCTCTTCTGTTTTCTTTCATCATTTGTCATAACAGTCATAACTCCCTTCTAAACATATAAGTAAAGACTTCAAACTAATTACCGTATGTCTATAAAGCAACAGTAAAAGTACAACATGCAATATTTTCGACATGCAAATTGTTTTAAGTTAGAGTGACCATTTGTAGCGCTTTATTATAACTGGTTCTGTAGTGATACTCATAGACTGGTCAAGCCCAGACCAAGTTTTTATCGTTTAGAGATGAGGGCCTCATTGTTGTTTTTATGTAAACATGTGGATAATTGGTCATGCAGTTAAAAACATGGTGCTATACATGTGATAACGTTTTGATCCATGTAACTTAAATGGATTTCTTCCAGTTTTTTAGCATGCTGTCACCACACAACCTCAGCTGAGTGGAAAAAAAACCCCACCTGTATCTCTAGATGACAATAATTACCAGAATGTCGTAATTTCCAGCTGTCTTCAAAGAAAGCATGTCCAGATATGTAATTAAAGACACTTGCTGATGGCAAGATCACAACACCACTGAAACTCCAAAGCTTCTAAGATTTCCCAAGTCAGTAGTGCTCACAACCTAACAGTAGTGGTCTATGAACTAGTTACAAGATACAGAGGGATGTGTTAGATACTACAGAGCACTTTTAGCTAATGTGTCGTCTAAGAAAGGTGGGCATAAGGCTGTTTTCTGGGCCTAACCTGATCGTTACAGGATTTCAAAATGAGTCAACTGCACTTGTAAATAACTGTAAAAAAAACTACTTTGAAGTACAGACAACCTGTCTGACCATTTCAGTTAGAAATTTAAAAGTTTTTGTTGCTGTGTTCTATGTTTCAGGTACGAGACGTGAAGGTTTGACACCCATTCCTCAGTGGAAGAGAAGCCTGAATCGAAGGAGTTACGCTGAGGAAGAGACCCACTTCCTCGGGGACATGGAAGGGCTTTTCATCCCACAGTGCAGGGTGAGGATGCACATTTTACAGGGATTACGACTAAAATCACAATCACTGATGTCTTGGTGTTATTGTCTTTTCATATGACTATAGAGAGATAGGCCTCCTCATCTGATCCATGAAATTTGTGTAAACCTCACTTTTCATTTTTAGATAACTCTGTAGCTTAGTAGAAACCATCCAAAAATCAATTAAATGCAATATCAGCAAATAGTGCCTTTCCCTTCAAAATGGCCCAGGAGTCAGCCAGGATGATTTTACAAAAATTTTAGTATTTTGTAGTATTTTAGTATTGCAGGCATATAAAGAGACGGAGCACTGGATTTGGACGATTATTGCCACCTGGGCTATATTGCTGCTCCAAACACAACAGGTCTTGTGACTATGGCTATGTTCTTAAACTGCTAGAGAAGTTAAACATAATCTATGCTTTGTATTGTTGTTTGGTATGGAGCTTTAATCACTTCATAACATATCGAAAGAGAGTTATCTTCCTCTAAACATGACCACCTTGTATCACGAGACTGAAGTTCTCTATCAAGAAACTGAAAGTAAATAATGAACTTTACCTCAGAAATTTTTCCAAGGCCTTAAGGCCTATATGTGTACACACTACATATAGTTTGCAGTCTATTTACTGCATTTGAAAAGAGATAGATACATAGATATATTGAGGTTACGCTAACAGAAATCTTCATGAGTTTTGAATTCATTCAGAGCCTGAGCAGTCACATAAGCACTTACACACACGTCCTGACACTGTTGGTGAATTAATGTGGAGCCAGTCAAACTTTATCTGAATGACACCCCTTCAGTAATTGTTCGTGAATATTTTGCGCATTCTGTAGTTTTTTTTTATGCTATTCTATGCTTTTCTCTGAACTTTAAATAGAACCCTCAAAACAAATCTCTTTTTATTGATATTACATATATGTATGAAATAAATTTGGGGATAAGTGAGTATGCAAATTATCCCTGCCTCTAACCTTTCAGAGAAGTAAAGCAGTCATAGAATCTGTCATAGTGAGTAAGTAACCATGCAAAAAAAAGTTGCAAAGTCCACTTAGCATAGAAGACAAAAATGTACTTTAACCTCTTTTCCAGCACATCGAAATGAACACAGAAGCCAGTGTCCCAGTCAGCTGCCCCACTCTTCAAAAGAACAATGGGCGTCTTTTACCAATATCTTCTTAAGAACGTTATTAAATTCTTTCTTAAGTTGTACCTCAGATTTATGAAGGTTTTCTTAGACTGCGAAATAACAATAAAATGAATCATAATAAAAAGCCGAACATTTTTATTATTAAAAGATACATACCAATGGGCCATGCGTCACTAGCTGCTCCTTATTTGAGGCGCATGCAAATAGAGCTGTTCTCAAAGATGAGTTGTGTGCTCCTCCTGGGAAGCGGGAGACCACAATCAGTTGGTGGTTCTGGGAGTCGCAAAGGAGTTGGACATTCATATATTGATATCGCTTGCGGCTGAGGTATGGGAATGGGTCTGGCGAAGGGCCTCCTGCAAGTCGTGGAGTTGTGTACACACGAGAGCGTGGCTAATAGGTCTCCCAGCTCCCACTGAAATTTTCCAGTGGTCAAAAAGCCCAGGGTCGAGAAATCCTGCACATGTGGTGGAACAGAGTTGGATAGTTATATCCCCAGTACTGGCTCTGCAAAGGTCAATGAGAACAGCTCTTGATAGCCTAAAGCGTCCAAATAGGTACTCATCACTCTACAAATAAATCTGTATGGTCATGAAAGCTTCGTTCCCTCTGTAGGTCACGATCTACAATATCTTGGAGCAACAGTAAATATACCATTTTGTGAGCAGGCCGAGGGTGAAGAATGGCCACTATGGTATAAAAAGATGGCAATGAATTAATTTCCAATTAACTTAAATGGTAAATGAACTGTTCTTGTTTTTCTAGTCTAGCTGACACTACAAAAAGCTTTCACAAAGTAAAAGTAAATTAAAGCGTTAGTGTACTTTTTAAAATAATACAATTGTTATGATCACCATCTTTTTTGTTGTTTAGTCAAAGTCATTGTTGTTTAGTCATTTAGTCATAGTCATTGTGGTTTAGTCATCTGCTGCTCTCTGCATCAGTCAATAATTACCTGATCAGTCTCAGATCATTACCTGTTCCTCTCCCTTCTTAAGCCTAGTCTTACCAGCCCAGTTCGTTGCCAGATTGTTTGCTATTCTGACCTCAGTTAGCATCTGTCCAGCATTCTGTATCCGATTTGTGACTACAGTTTATTGTTCCTGTTCTGGAACTGATCATGATCCCAGCTCCTGGATTCCACTTGTATTAGATCAACCTTGCTTTGATCCTGGACCTGATCCCATTCTGCTTCATTCCTGGAGTAACTGATCCACAGATCTGCCCATGTGTTTTGAAGTTTGCAGCGTGTTTCTCTCGCACGTGTTTTGAAGTTTGCAGCGTGTTTCTCTCACGCGTGTTTTGAAGTTTGCAGCGTGTTTCTCTCGCACGTGTTTGGAAGTTTGCAGCGCGTTTCTCTCGCACGTGTTTTGAAGTTTACAGTGTGTTTCTTTGTTGCATGTGTTTTGACGTTTGCAGCGCATTTCTCTCTTGCATGTGTTTTGATGTTTACAGTGCGTTTCTCTCTTGCATGTGTTTTGAAGTTTACAGCGCATTTCTCTCTTGCATGTGTTTTGACGTTTGCAGAGCGTTTCTCTCCTGCATGTGTTTTGAAGTTTACAGCGCGTTTCTCTCTTGCATGTGTTTTGAAGTTTACAGCGCGTTTCTCTATTGCATGTGTTTTGAAGTTTACAGCGCGTTTCTCTCTTGCATGTGTTTTGAAGTTTACAGCGCGTTTCTCTATTGCATGTGTTTTGAAGTTTACAGCGCGTTTCTCTCTTGCATGTGTTTTGACGTTTGCAGAGCGTTTCTCTCCTGCATGTGTTTTGAAGTTTACAGCGCGTTTCTCTCTTGCATGTGTTTTGAAGTTTACAGCGCGTTTCTCTCTTGCATGTGTTTTGACTTTGCAGAGCGTTTCTCTCCTGCATGTGTTTTGAAGTTTAAAGCGCGTTTCTCTCTTGCATGTGTTTTGACGTTTACAACGTGTTTCTCTCTTGCATGTGTTTTGACGTTTGCTGCGTGTTTCGCTCTTGTACGTGTTTTGAAGTTTGCAGCGCGTTTCTCTCTTGCATGTGTTTTGACGTTTACAACGTGTTTCTCTCTTGCATGTGTTTTGACGTTTGCTGCGTGTTTCGCTCTTGTACGTGTTTTGAAGTTTGCAGCGCGTTTCTCTCTTGCATGTGTTTTGACGTTTGCAGAGCGTTTCTCTCCTGCATGTGTTTTGACGTTTGCAGAGCGTTTCTCTCCTGCATGTGTTTTGACATTTGCAGAGCGTTTTTTTTCCTGCATGTGTTTTGACGTTTGCAGCGCGTTTCTCTCTTGCATGTGTTTTGACGTTTGCAGAGCGTTTTTTTTCCTGCATGTGTTTTGACGTTTGCAGAGTGTTTCTCTCTTGCAGTCGTTTTGCCATTTGCGTCACTTGTTCTCCGGTCGTTTTTGTGAGTGCCATTTTTCTCTTGCAGCGTTTAACTGTTGGATTAGTTTTTGCCGTTTGCAATATGTTTGCACGTGTCGGCCACCGTAGTTACCCCATCTTTCACTCCCACGTACTCTGCTGGGATTATCCATTTCACCAAGTCATTGGTACTCCTGTTGGCCACAGTTGCTTCATAGTTCCAGAACTCATCTCTTCACTTCGAAAACTATTAAATCCATCCATTAAATCCCTTTAATTCTGTGTCACTGCCCTTCTCTGAGTCCATCATACTCAACTGTCACAACAATACTTTGTAAAATCCCAAAGGTTATTTAAAAAGTCTGACAAAAGTTTTACTGTCATTTTATTATGGTATTTTGATGTTGCACAACAGAAGACAACTCAAGCGCTAATTAACATGTCAGCACTCAGATGTGTATAAAAGTGTACTCTTGAGTGTTCATATGATTTGCTCTTAGGTAAGAACAAATCCTGTATGGTAAAACATTGGTGAATCTTCGTAAAAAATGCACAAGTAGCTAGGGATGGGAATTGATAAGATTTTTATGATTCCAATTCCATTTTCGATTCTGCTTAACGATTCGGTTCTTTATCGGTTCCCTTATCGATTCTCATTTGGAGAAAAAGGACAACAAACCGGTCGATTAGCATCAACTTTGTTTAGTTTAGAAGTAACAGGAGTCATGACCTTACAAAACCAACAACGGTGAGGTCCACATTGGTCTATCATGGCCTGGGTAATTTAACTCTTCCCTGCTCTGGTGAAAGGAGAAGCCGGAGGTTGACGTGAACTGGGGGTAGTACCACCAGCCTCTGGCCGAGGACATGCTAACGTTGCTGGGTTCAGATTCACCAACGTTAGTCTGGAGCAGATCGAAAACGCGACATTCATTCATAGTTATTGCATGTTGGTAGTATTTTCTCCCTTTGGTGAAATATTCACTTTGCAAGTTGCCCTGTTGTCGTCTTTTTTTAGGGATGTGTGATCAAACTTTCAAGCGTTTTGTCTTGGGCGCCATGTTTACTGTTGACTGCTGGCTGCACTGGACTCGCCACGCAACGTTGCGTGGTGACGTCATTCGCGCCCACTGGAATCGATAAGGGAATCGTTTGCAAAATCGCCAAACGATTCTATGGAATTGAAACACTGGGAACCGGTTCTCAACAAGAACCGGTTTATCGATTCCCATCCCTACAAGTAGCACTTAACAACACATTTGTTCTTAAGGACTGTTGGTGAATGAGGCCCAATGTAAGTAGCAGACTCAAGTCATTTTTAACAAAATTGATGTTCCTGTGTGTCTTCATGTTCAGCGGAGTGAAAACAACACTTGGGGGAGAATGAAAGACCTTGTCAGGAAAACTACATTGAGGAATCATGACAGGCTGGGACTAACTTCCACTTCACTAAAGATGTCTTGTCCACAACTCTACAGGTGAGGAGTACACAGATTAATGTAACTTGCATATGGGCCATTTCCTCACTCACACTCAGATTTTCCTTTATTTGTATGTTCTCTGTTTTCCCTCAAATGTACATGTAATCTACTTCACATTTGGAGAGGGTATTGCTTAATAAGTACAGTGCTATGTTTCATGTGGTTTGGATGAGATTATATTAAGCTTTCTCATTGGTTAGACCTAGAATGGATCAACTGGAGGGAAGCTGGCCTTTTATCAAAATAGTATTCTATTTCAGACTCTCTGAGGGCATTTTTTTAGTAGCAATACACAGAATCAGCCAGTGCCAGTTTGTTCAATTCCTTACAGCCAAGGATGAAGCAGGGCCAGAAGCTAATTTGACTGCGCTATTTTGCAGGTCAGCTCCTCCTCCTTCCATATATTATTAATAAATCATAATCATAAATCAATGTATTGTATAGAAGCAATATTTATACTTTCTCCAGACTTAGAGAGGGCTTTTGTACAAATAACCCAGATGGGACACAATTGCATCTTTTGACCTCTAAAATAGGCCAAATTGTCAAATATGAATCATTTCAATGTATTTCCTTCCCAATCTAAATAAATATAAGATGTTGCAAGTTGTACAAAGGAGTGTCATATTTATTACAAATGGACTGTACTCTACTCCTATAGCACTTTATTAACTGTTATACTGATATACAGAAAATGGATAAAAGGACTGTAATTAACTGTAAATTAACACTATAAAACTAGATTGTGGAATTATGTTCAGCTGACTTTGTGTGTTTGTCAGACTGATGTTCCGAACTCTTTCAAATTAAAAACCGCAGCACTACTTTTCCAAATCTGTCATTATTCAATGAAAATAGAAGTTTGTTTGTTTATTTTTATGATGTAGAAGTTTATGTTTTTTCCATACTTAATATGATCAGATGAATGTGGAAATCCCTGTCAACCAGTGATAAAGATGTGAACATCCAGTCACCTGAGCCATGGCCACCCTCGCGTTCCCCTATAAGATTCTCCAAAATCAAAACATTTGCACGTATTTAACAATGTTGTTGTGAATTCTATGAAAAAAATCAACCTGTTACCTCTTTTGTTGAGTAAAAGAAGTGTGAATGCTAAAAAAATTCAAAAATATAAATCTAACTGGTTTCTAAACTTTTTAATAAAGCCCAAACTTGTAATCTCGGTTCGGCTTTTTGGGGCGAATTGTCACCATTCTAAAACAATTGAAAAGAAGTGTACTCTTTACCCTTTTTGTTGAAAAACTTGGTCACAAGTGGTGACCGCTGTAGGGACTTTTAGGCAAAAGGCAGAGAGGGGCAGGTTCCTAGATGGACATAAAACAAGCTATTAGCTTCCTTTTTGCCTCTGAGTTGAGGGGTCTGACAGGATGAACAGTGGCTTTTCTTCACTTGAGAGCTTGTATGATGTAGCAATCTGATGGAAGGTGGATAACTGCTGGCTCTTCAGTTTCTCCCTATGTCCTGACTAGAGTTTGGCACCAGCCCAGACAGCCAGAGCAGGGGTTAGAAAGTCAGATCTTAGGTATGCTTGGAGGAGTGGGAGAATATCCCAGTGGATTTGAGCATGTTGAGATATGGCAGCTATCCAGGGTTCATTAGAAAGAATACCATCCTCCTGCTGAGATGTGTACAGCAGCAAGGCGGAGCTGCTGTGATGCAAAAGCAAGAAGTGTCTACAATAAATACTGTAAAAAAAAAAAAAAAAAAAAAAAGCAAAAAAAAAGCAATAATTCTTAAAATCAACTGTACCCTCTTCTTTACAGGCCTGATCTAGAACCAGTAGAACATTTTGGCAGAAACAGGAACTCCATGATTGCGTTGGGCCAACAGAGCAAACTGGACATATCCTGGCTTTTGTGAATATCAAGGTAGTAGGTACTTTTTAAAAGAAATGTTTCTCACCCATGTAATGTATAATTACGGAAGAGTATTAGGGCCAGGCATGAGAAAAAATATTTATATTTTGCCTGTCGAGAATAAAGTTGAAATCTTTATTCTCGACATTTCAACTTTATTCTCGACATGTTGACTTTAATCTCGACAGGCAAAATATTATTATTTTTCCTTATGCCTGGCCCTAATACTCTTCCGTATATAATAGACAAAACAGCAATGTCACAAAACTTTACGGCCACTCCCAGATAAACAAATAACAATTATTTCTACATAGGTTCAACTCTTAGTCAATAGGCCAAATTGCTTTACTATGTACAAATGCCATACTCAAGGTTTCAAACCGCAAAGTGTTGGGTGATATCACTCTAACTATGTCCATATTTCATCCACAGAGTAACCCACAATTCCACCCCACATTACTAAATTAAATTTCACTGTGATGACAAGTTACTGTAAAAATTGCCTTTTTTAATATTCTGCCCTCCTTCTTATCTCTTGGTCCAAATAGTGAGATCCAAATAGTCTTACATGGGGAAGAGGACACCTAGAAGTTATAAAGACAAGGCTCAAAGAGTGCAACAAAACATGAGGGAAAAGAAAACTGTGACTGCAACAGACGACAGAAGAAGAAACTTTGGACTTGAGTTACTCTACTATGATGAGTGACATAGCCTCGCATATGGCAGAGTGAGAAGGTTTACTGTAAGACTTGTCATATTGTATATTACAGTGTGCATGGTAAATATAAGCATTGTTCTCATGAAATAAAGAAAATGAGGCAACCACTGTACTGTGACACAATTTTCACATGTGAAAATCACATGTGAAAATCACATGCGAAAAACCACAACCCGTCTCTCTGGTGACTGATGACCTAATCAAACTGTATCAATGTACAGCAGTCTTGATATATTTAGATTGTGTATTGTTTTAAAGGTATTTTTAACCATATGCTGATTTGTGTTTGACACATAATGTTCTGTAATTTGCTTTGTTTGTTCCAGACAAAATAGAAGAAGTCAGGATTTATAGTTGCAATCCTTTCTTGCTCTTCAATTATAAATCAAGGATGGCCAGAGATGTTGAGGTGGTTCCTCTACAATAAATATGAACACCTGTTTCCATTCTTCACATAGTTATTCAGTCATCCATGCTATTCTTTACATGTAAACTGTATTAGTCATTTACGTCTTTGTACCAGTGTTACTGTGTTGCCAACTTTGTTGTCATCAACCTGTTTTCAATCATGACACATACAGACTCTTGGTCAGGACTCATATTTTCACATTTTAGCAAACATGTAAGATTAAATGACTTAAACTGACGACCCTGAAATCTGAAAAAGTCATCATAAGACTAGCCAGTTATTCTCAAGTGGTAACATCACTGCAACCCTAGAAAAGAAGATGGTGCAGAAACATGTTATAGAAGAGAAAAAAAGTGTGCCATTAAATAGTCAACATAATAACATGAACATATTGGCCCTCATTTATCAAGCCGTCGTAGAAAGCATCGTAGATATGAGCGGAGAACTCGTCGTACGCAGAGGCTCAAGTGAGATTTACAGAACATGCGTACCACACCAATCCCATCGTAAGACCGAGCGGCTGTTGATAAATCCGGTGGCTGAAATCCATCGTAATGATCCTAACCACGCCTTCTACAAAAGGGGGCTGAGAGGCCGCACCTCTAGAATTTGCGACATGGATAGACGAAAGGCGGCAAAGAAACGCTGTCAACAGCGTTGACAGCTGGGACGGCTGTCAACAGCGTTGGCGATGTAAATCGCAGACCGGACGAGGTATGTATTTTCCCCTACTGTGATGGTCAATAAAATGTGATAAACTCCAGATTAAATTAAATCTAAAATTGAGCGATGTTTTACTTTTTCTCCAATAAGATCAGGAAGAAGTGGTCCGATATGAAATTGGCCAAAAAAGAAGGTCGCAGCTCTCCGACGCAGCATGTCACAAACGGGGGGGGTGGGGGGGGGGGGGGGTAATCCAGGTTTGGATTTGAGTGCCTTGGAGGAGAGGGTGGCTGGCGTGATCGGAGCTACCTGACCCGCGCAACGAATACGCGGCCCCGTCAACATCCGAAGCCTCTGCCTCTGCCCCCCGGTCTGCAGCGTCACACCGGCCAGCCGTGTTGACCACAGAGGTCCTAGAAAGACAAACAGAGATCGTGAAGTGGATGATGGCTTTAACACACACCATGCAATCTATCGACAGTACATTGAAAGACATAAATGAAACACTGAAGTCACAGAATAAATGCTGAAAGAAATCGTTGTTCTCCTTTCATTTTTCCTTGAATAACAGAATGCTTACCGAAAGTCAGAATCGCTGAATAAGTTCCTCTCTCCTCCTGAGCGCTCTTGGCTGTGCAGGCTGGTGGAAGGGATCTCTGGGTACGGGGTCCTCTGGATGTACATCTGGAAATGGCACTCCATTTTTTTGGGCAATGTTATGGAGATCCCCGCATGCAATAATAATATTGCATACCTTTTTCGGGCGGATAGGGTTCCCCCCGCAGCCGAGAGACAGATCCAGCTTTAGGAGCCCTATACACCTCTCCACAGTGGCACGCGAGCGTGAATGCGCAGTGTTAAAGCGCCTCTCCTGTTCGGTGTGAGGGTGCACGGTTGAATAATGAGCCATCACTCTTCCAATTACGGAGTTGTACTTGTTTAATTTATTTAATTTGCGTTTATGTTTATATTTATGTTGAAGTCAAATAAAACATGGGCCTTCTTTAAAGTGATAAGTCTGTCATTTTAACCAAGGGATTTGTTGCGACTCCTGAGCACGCACTAGTGACGCTGCTGTATTGCAGTCACCGCAAGTCAAAATGGAAAAGTGCGTACACGGCCTCAGACCTGTCGTGGCGATTTCATCTTTCCTGCGTTCACGATGGATTTGATAAATGCCAACCTTTGCGCAGAAAAGAACGTACACACGACCTACGCACGTTTTTCGTCTTACGCAAGTTTGATAAATGAGGGCCATTGTGTGGGTGTCCATATACCCAACAAGATACAGAGGCAGATAACTATCCTAGACAGTGAAAAATTAAACTCAGAGCATACCCTGTGCTTTGAAAAGTAATTCATAGTGCTTTTGATCAAGTACTGTAAAAGTATGTGTCAATGAAGGAACTAAAAATATGTTGTTTGATGACGAGGTCTCTAAAATGTCAATTTGTGGAGACAAAGAGAAGCAAAACGGTTGTTTTAGTTGCAAAAAAATACATTAGTAGTTTTGAACGGTTTTGTAAGGCATTCAAGGTGAAACTCAAAAGTCTGGACCAGTCAGTGTCTAATACTGTTAACCATGGGTGGTCTTAAGCAATTAACAGTGATGGCTGCTATTCAATGGCTAGTTCCATGTGATTTTGCTTCAGATGACAGCTTTATATAATTTTTAAAATCAGATCAAAGATTCATCCAATTACCTTGAAATATGTTTTGAAAGTGCCTGCTTATGTTTCTTGTTTCTATCAAAGACTTCCCATATGACTCTGTAAAATAAACCATTCTGTGTGTCAGGTTAACAAAAACGCATCCTGTGTCAACCAATTGCTTACCTGCTTAGCTGTTGTGACCTGATTGCAGGGTATTTGCAAATTGCAAAAATTGCAGGAATAGTCTGTTTGAACTGAATGGAAAGCTTTCTTTTGCCTCATGTTTTTCTTGCAAATTTTACTTCTCGACAGATTTACAAAACATGCGGCTTTGCCTCAAACTGAACATATTCACAGACTGTACTGATCTATGCTTTACCTGGCAAGCTAATTTGACTGTTTTCAAAAACATCTGACTTTTATCTTATGTGTCTCTGGTTGTTGAAGTCAAAGCTCAAAGAAAGCTGACAAATTTTTTGTTTTTCAATGATTCACGTGGAACGTTACCTCTCTGCTGGGGAAGGAGCCTGAGCTGGTGCGCGAGGCTGAGCGGTTCCGGCTAGATATAGTTGGACTCACCTCGACGCATGGCTTGGGCTCCGGAACCAGCCTCCTCGAGAGGGGTTGGACTCTCTTCCACTCTGGAGTTGCCCGCGTTGAGAGGCGTAGAGCAGGTGTGGGCATACTTATTGCCCCCCGGCTGTGCGCCTGTACATTGGGGTTTACCCCGGTAGACGAGAGGGTAGCCTCCCTCCGCCTTAGGGTGGGGGGACGGGTCCTGACTGTTGTTTGTGCTTATGCACCAAACAGCAGCACCCTTTTTGGAGTCCCTGGAGGAGGCACTGGAGAGTGCTCCTCCGGGAGACTCCCTCGTCCTGCTGGGGGACTTCAATGCTCACGTGGGCAATGACAGTGAGACCTGGAGGGGCGTGATTGGGAGGAACGGACCCCCCGATCTGAATCAGAGTGGTGTTTTGTTATTGGACTTCTGTGCTTGTCACGGACTGTCCATAACGAACACCATGTTCAGGCATAAGGGTGTCCATATGTGCACTTGGCACCAGGACACCCTAGGCCGCAGCTCGATGATCGACTTTGTGGTCGTATCGTCGGACTTGTGGCCGTATGTCCTGGACATTCGGGTGAAGAGAGGGGCGGAGCTGTCAACTGATCACCACCTGGTGGTGAGTTGGCTCCGCTGGTGGGGGAGGAAGCCGGTCAGACCTGGCAGGCCCAAACGTATTGTGAGGGTCTGTTGGGAACGGCTGGCGGAATCCCCTGTAAGGAGGAGTTTCAACTCCCACCTCCGGCAGAGCTTCAGCCATGTCCCGGGGGAGGTGGGGGACATTGAGCCCGAATGGGGACCGGAGCTGTGGCCGTAAGGTGGTTGGTGCGTGTCGTGGCGGCAACCCCCAAACCCGCTGGTGGACACCAGTGGTGAGGGAAGCCGTCAAGCTGAAGAAGGAGTCCTATCGGGCCTTCTTGGCCAGTAGGACTCTGGAAGCAGCTGATGGGTACCGACAGGCCAAGCGGAACGCGGCCTCGACGGTTGCTGAGGCAAAAACTCGGGCTTGGGATGAGTTCGGGGAGGCCATGGAGAATGATTTCCGGACGGCCTCGAGGAGTTTCTGGTCCACCATCCGGCGGCTCAGGGGGGGGAAGCGCTGCACCGTCAACACCGTGTATGGTGAGGGCGGGGCTCTGCTGACCTCAATTAGGGACGTCGTGAGTCGGTGGGGGGAATACTTCGAGGGCCTCCTCAATCCTACCGACACGCCTTCCGATGAGGAAGCAGAGTTGGGGAGCTCGGACGTGGGGCCTCCCATTTGTGGGGCTGAGGTTGCCGAGGTGGTCAAAAAACTCCTCAGTGGCAAGGCCCCGGGGGTGGATGAGGTCCGTCCTGAGTTCCTCAAGGCTCTGGATGTTGTAGGGCTGTCTTGGTTGACACGCCTCTGCAGCATCGCGTGGACATCGGAGGCAGTGCCTCTGGACTGGCAGATCGGGGTGATGGTCCCCTTCTTTAAAAAGGGGGACCGGAAGATGTGTTCCAACTATAGGGGGATCACACTGCTCAGCCTCCCTGATAAGGTCTATTCGGGGGTACTGGAGAGGAGGATACGCCGGATAGTCGAATCTCGGATACAGGAGGTGCAGTGTGGTTTTCGTCCTGGCTGTGGAACAGTGGACCAGTGGACTCTATACCCTCGGCAGGATCCTGGAGGGTGCATGGGAGTTCGCCCAACCGGTCTGCATGTGTTTTGTGGACTTGAAGAAGGCGTTCGACCGTGTCCCTTGGGGACTCTTGTGGGGGGTGCTCCGGGAGTATGGAGTGCCGGACTACTTGATATGGGCTGTTCGGTCTCTGCATGACCGGTGTCAGAGTTTGGTCCGCATTGCCGGCAGTAAGTCGGACATGTTTCCTGTGAGGGTTGGACTCCGTCAGGGCTGCCCTTTGTCACCGATTTTGTTCATAATTTTTATGGACAGAATTTCTAGGCGCAGCCAGAGCGTTGAGGGGGTCCGTTTTGGCGACCTCAGAATCGGGTCTCTGCTATTTGCAGATGATGCGGTTCTGTTGGCGTCGTCGGGCCGTGACCTTCAGCTCTCACTGGAGCGGTTCGCAGCCGAGTGTGAAGCGGCTGGGATGAGAATCAGCACCTCCAAATCTGAGACCATGGTCCTCAGCCAGAAAAGGGTGGAATGCCCTCTCCGGGTCGGGAATGAGATCCTTCCCCAAGTGGAGGAGTTCAAGTATCTCGGGGTCTTGTTCACGAGTGAGGGACGAATGGAGCAGGAGATTGACAGACGGATCGGTGTGGCGTCTGCAGTGATGTGGGCTCTGCACCGGCCCGTCGTGGTGAAGAAGGAGCTGAGCCAGAAGGCGAAGCTCTCGATTTACCGGTCAATCTATGTTCCTACCCTCATCTATGGTCACGAGCTGTGGGTAGTGACCGAAAGAACGAGATCGCGAATACAAGCGGCCAAAATGAGTTTCCTCCGCAGGGTGTCTGGGCTCTCCCTTAGAGATAGGGTGAGAAGCTCGGTCATCCGGGAGGGGCTCGGAGTAGAACCGCTGCTCCTCCGCATCGAGAGGAGTCAGATGAGGTGGATCGGGCATCTGGTTAGGATGACTCCTGGACGCCTCCCTGGTGAGGTGTTCTGGGCCCGTCCCACTGGGAGGAGACCCCGGGGAAGACCCAGGACACGTTGGAGAGACTATGTTTCTCGGCTGGCCTGGGAACGCCTCGGGGTCCCCCCAGAAGAGCTGGAGGAAGTGGCCGGGGACAGGGACGTCTGGGTTTCTCTGCTCAAACTGCTGCCCCCTCGACCCGATCCCCGGACAAGCGGCAGATAATGGATGGATGGATCATTCGCGTCACCAGGTAGCAGGAAAGCGTTGCTTCAACTGTTACTGCTGATAATGAGGAAGAGAGCTAGCACAGTGCTGTTTTTAGGACCTTGTTGTTGGAAAAAAATTGTAAATCTATTTGTTGACTAATGACTTGAGGGGTGTTACACGAAGCTGGATTAAGGGAAAGCCTGGCTTATCTCGATAATTCTGGCTCATTTAAGAGAGAGTTCCGTTCCACCAACGTGGCTTATTTGAATGTCCGCTGAGTAACCATGGAAACTTATGCCGCAGAACTAGACCATAGACACAATATACATAGACGCCTCACAGACTGATGCTGCCTATTGGAGCTGACGTATCAGCGCGGCCGCCATCTTGGATGGGTCTCCAATGCCCCTGCATTGCATTTATTTCGACTGAGGAAGGTGTATATCCCCAACTACAATGATCATAACTCTCCGAATATTTACCGGATTTTCACACGGTTTGGTTTGTTACGAACGGCAGAGATTTAGTTATGATACAGGACGCTGTCACACATTAAAAATACGTGCTTTCATGCTGAAAGACTTTGTATTATGCTCTTTGACAAATATGGTAGTCTATGCTAATGTATAAATTAATTTAAAATTAAATTTGATATTTTACTAAAGAAACAAGTTTCATTGTTCATTTTAATTTGTTTCTATCTCTCTCACACACACGACCCTTCTGTATATACATACAAGCCCCCATATATAGGATTCAAGGATTTTTTTTTTTTTTTTATTGTATTCCTACAAAATTTTGTTGGCAAGAAAAACAGACAAAACAACAATGATGAATAAAATAAAGTGTAACGAATAAGAAAAATGAATAAATAAAGTGTCGAGTTGTAAAAACAGATATATACAGTTCGAAAAATGGTGGAATTATAAATATGGTGGAAGTAAACATTGACGCAGTATATGTAATATAATATTGCACATATATACTGTACCAGCTCAGAACATTTTTTTTAAGGTCTAGAAAAGTAAGCCTTATAATTCCAGTGTCTAAGACTAACCTGTTAGACTTGCAACTGGGGCTGGGGAGCTGAAACCCTTGAAAAATAACTGTTTTGCACAGCTTCTTGCATATGACTGTGTATGAGACTCTGAACTGGATTTCTCATTTTGAAAAACACCACATCAACCCCTTTGAGTAATGCTGAGCAATGTTACATTAATGCCCTGTGAAACCAAGTACCTCATCATTGACTCCTATCTTCCATGCATACAGATGATCTGTGATGGAGATCATTTCATTTCCAACATTGAGGCTAAATGGCCGGGATCAGTTCATGATTCACTGGCACAGAGGTTTGAACAAGGCGCGAAAATTTTACTCCCGAAGGAGTGTACTTTTGAAGTAAGGTGTATATAGCATAGGCATACTTTTGGTAATCTAATGAGAGGTCAGGTGTAGAGGTCATCTTAAGGAATTTAAAGTGCTCGTCATACTTTATTATAGATAGCCATATAAGGCACATATTGCATCAAATTTCCAAGTCTTAACACATGTATATCCTTCCAACATTTATCTTATTCTGCAGGAGAGTTCAATGGTGTCCTGCTTGAGGCTATGCATGCTGGCCGTACCTCCTCACGCCATATCCTGATCCAGGAACAATTGTTGTGACCTTTGAGTTAGAACTTCTTTTCATAATTTAGCATTGACACAGTAGCAGTTTAAGTCAGGGCAATTGTAAGAAGGCTAAATAGACTGACATAATTTATAATTTTTCAAACGTTAGGTCATGGCACCTCACTGTGAATATAAGTATATAAACAAATTTCTAACAGTTTGCATGAACCGTACAATAATGACAAGTTTCGAGTTCAAGTTGTGTTGAATTATTTAATTATTCATGTTGTTCAAGCTGTGGAGAGAAAACAGAATTGAAGTAGAAGGTCATGGTGTGAACTGTATTTGTCTGAATTTATACTTACATCCCTCTACAGTGTCATATTCTCTATCTTGATCTTTTTTATTTTCAGTTTATTTCAATTCAATTTGACTTATATAGCGCCAAATTACAACAAATGTCATCTCCATCCATCCATCCATCCATTATCTATACCGCTGAATCCGTCAGTTGGGTCGCGGGGGGGCTGGAGCCTATCCCCAAATGTCATCTCAAGGCACTTAAATAATATTGTCCAATTCAAGCCAATTAGAGTTTGTTTGTTTGTTTCTTCATTTGTTTCAAATCTGTATACAGAATAGAGTTCACAATTAGCTACAACACTGCGATTTGAAAAGGGGATGGAGGAAGCTTTGCTTTTAATATTCCAACCCCTCACAACGAAACAATCACAAAACCCACAACAAAACAAACATAAAAACACAATTCACTACAATAACTCTCAACACAAACACAGGACAAAGACAGAGACACAGACAAGCCCAGACAAACTCCAACCCTATACCCCTCTCCCCACAGAATATACATGTGTATTTACATATACATACATACACATGTATACATATACACATAAATATACATATACACACATAACATACACAAAATCCATATATTGGGGCGGTCGGTGGCGTAGTGGGTTAAGCAGCCGCCCCATGTACAGAGGCTACAGTCCTCGCTGCAGCTGGCCCCGGTTCAACTCCCACACCGAGCGGCCCTGTGCTGCGTGTCTTTCCCCTCTCTCTGCCCCCTGCTTCCTGTCTCTCTCAAACTGTCCTAACATTAAAGGCATAAAAAAATCTGTATATTAAGAAAATAAATAATAATAAATAAATAAATACTACATCAGTAGTGGTAGTTGTAGCAGCAAGAGTAGTAGTTTAAAAAAAAAAGTTCAATTAATTGAAATCATAATCTAATTAATTAATTTCAAAATAATCCAATTCATTCATATTGAGCCAATTCAAAAACCATTTCCTAGCTAAGGAAACTAACAGATTGCGCCGAAAGTTCTCTTCAGTCCAATCTCCCGTCCTGAGCATGCATGAGGCGACTGTAGAGTGAAACAACTCCCTTTTAACAGGAAGAAACCTCCATCAGAACCAGACTCAGGAAGGGTGGCCATCCGCCTTGACCCGCTGACATATATATATAAACTGTGTGTGTGTATATATTTATATATATATATACATATATATAAAAATGGGTTGAATAATGTCAGCCACAGAAACTTATTTTGACATTACATGGATCATTGTATACCACCTTATTGTTGTCATAGCTACTTCTAATCTTCAGTTTACCAATTAGTTAGATACTTTGATGAAAGGAGGTGGCTTTTGTTTTCTTGAGAGATCCAGGGGATACAATGTGAATATATAGATTATACCTGAATGACTGAATCTTTCATGAAGTATATGACACTGATAACATATTCCATTTCATAATGCAGTATTCTCAGTCCATTCTGTACACTCACCTTATCATGTCCATGATCATAGGAGGTGGGGCCTATCCCTGCTGACACTGGGTGAAAGTCAAGGTAGATTGGTCACCAGTCCATCATAGGGCCACCACACAGAGATAAACAGTGATGTACACTCACAAATGTGACCAATTTGTCAATTTAACATGTATGTCCTTGGACCTTAGAACCCCTGAAGAAAAGTCATAGAGGTATTCCAAACTCCACACAGGAGAAGTTCAATCAGGTACTCTCCATCTACAAAGCTGCAGTGCTGACTGTAACATATTGATGGCAAATTTTGACGTTTTTTTAATACTGAAAACATCATGTCTGGATCATGAACTTTGAGGAATGTCCTTCCTTTGTCCCTCTCCTTTTCACCTGTGTGTGCATGCATGGGAGCATGCGGGCTCTGCACCGGCCCGTCGTGGTGAAGAAGGAGCTGAGCCAGAAAGCGAAGCTCTCGATTTACCGGTCAATCTATGTTACTATCCTCACCAGTGTTGGGTAAGTTACTTTAAAAATGTAATCCATTACAGTTACAAGTTACCTTGTTTAAAATGTAATTGTAGTGTAACTTTTTGGATTACTTAAAAAAAAGTAATGTAACTAATTACTTTTGGATTACTTTTACCTATTTATGGTAGCCTATTATCTGTATGATTCCATCTGTATTTATCACATTTATTTATACCATGCTATTTGTCTTTTCATTGTACCATAACTACATTATACATTCTCTGCACATACATGCATTTCCCTAGGTAATTGATCTATTCTGCACATATCTATTAACCATCTTTCCTTACACTAGCTGTAAATAACTGCATTTTATCTCTAAATACTGCATGCTGTACAATCTGCACGCGTTACACTTGATAAGATGCCAAACTGCATTTCATTAATACATGTGCAATGACAATGAAGTGCTCTACTTTAGTAATAAATAAGCAAAGTAAGACTTTTACATCACATTTTATTTTTCTTTGCACACCCTTGCTTGTGTGTGTGCGCCAGTACTTCCGGTGAAAACTTCCGGTGATTTGACAGCTAGCGCGTCAGGTTAGGGCCAGTGGCCGTAAACAAAGGTTAACTCATAGCCGAGAAGAAAGATAATAATATAACGTAGCTAAAAAGACTAGCTTTCTTCAGTAGCCTTGATGCTTAATGCTTACCGATTTAGCATGCCTAGCAGCCTCGTTGCTAATGCTAGCCGCCGTAACGTTACCAACCATACCCGACGTCAAGGAGTTGGCTGAGCAGAGGCAAGATTATGGGGCTGGCAGAGTTAACTTCATAATGGGTGAGTGCAGGTTTCATTCACTTGTTTTCATTCTTTCACAGGATTGATTCACTTCATTGGTTTATCCGATTGCTGGCCGCCGAGCCATTATGTGTCTGGGTTTGTGTGGGTTACTGATCATTGTTGTTAGCAGCCGATAGTCAGGTTGTGTGACGTGTGTATTTTTTCTATGGGTACATGCCATTGACTGTATGAGCGGTCACTGAATGTAACTGTAATCTGAGTACATCTTTTTTGCTTGTACTGTAACGGATTACAGTTACTTTTATTTTGTATCCTTTTACCGTAACGCCGTTACATGTAATCCGTTACTCCCCAACCCTGATCCTCACCTATGGTCACGAGCTGTGGGTAGTGACCGAAAGAACGAGATCGCGAATACAAGCGGCCGAAATGAGTTTCCTCCACAGGGTGAGAAGCTCGGTCATCCGGGAGGAGCTCGGAGTAGAACCGCTGCTCCTCCGCATCGAGAGGAGTCAGATGAGGTGGCTCGGGCATCTGGTTAGGATGCCTCCTGGACGCCTCCCTGGTGAGGTGTTCCGGGCCCGTCCCACTGGGAGGAGGCCCCGGGGAAGACCCAGGACACGTTGGAGAGACTATGTTTCTCGGCTGGCCTGGGAACGCCTCGGGGTCCCCCCAGAAGAGCTGGAGGAAGTGGCAGGGGATAGGGACGTCTGGGTTTCTCTGCTCAAACTGCTGCCCCCGCGACCCGATCCCCGGACAAGTGGAAGATGATGGATGGATGGATGGATGTGCATGCATGTGTAAATCGCACAATTTATATGCCGGTTCAACATGAGGCACACCAAGATGGCAGAAGTCACACACCAGAGTATTAAGAGGCACATACAACACTTAGATCCAGAATCACAATCAGCATATCCATTGTTCTGCTGTCCAATCTTCACCAATTACCCATACGCGTCAGATATCACTTAAGCCAAGGTTGCAAATTAGTTTACCGCTGTATCCTGTACTTATCCGTGTAGTCAGTCACCATGCGTCTCCTTGTGCCTTAAGATTTCCTGCCAACTCTCATCTGCTGCCTATCCAGTGACTTACCTGCATACTCGTTGTCCTTCCTGCAAACATTCTTTGGATTAGCCATTCCTCAGCCTAGAAACTGTCAAGATCATCCTGCATTCACTTGCATGAGCAAGTTCTAAATAAATATCTCACCTTTGTCTTCTGTTTGCTTTTCGGTTCTGCCTTTATGCACCTCATGACATAAAGCACATCACGGAGCCAGATATACGATATGTTCTTTGGTCTATTTGTGGAGTTAGCATGTTCTCCCCATGTATGTGTGGGTTCTCTCCGGGTACTCTGTCTTCCTACCACTGTCTAGAAACATACATGTGACGTTCATTAGTATTTTTAAATTGACCCCACGAGTGAGTGTGAGCATGCTTGTCTAATTTGTCTCTGTGTGGCCCTGTGATGGACTGGTGAACTATACAGGGTGTATCCTGCCTCTCGCCCAATGACAGCTGGGATAGGCTCCAACCCCCCCACGACCCTGAATCGGATTGAGCAGGTATAGAAAATGGATGGATGGATTGACATATTGTACTGATCACTCCAAGATTACTTTTGTATGTTTACTGAGCAGGAGAGCTTTAGAGTGGGAAGACATTTGACCACCCAGGTAGGGGCACGTATGCAGAAAAATGGTACAATTCTGTCAAGTTTTGGCCACTGCGGTGGAACGTTCCAAAGTCCTCCATACTTTATGGGCAATCTGGTTGGCATGACAAGGCCTTCTTGGAGCTATTCTTGAATAGGCCTAGAAAAACCATGAATAGGGACGAGCAATTTGTAATGCAAGGCAGCCTCACTGCACTTGCAGTAAAGACTGACAAAAACCTGAGAAAGAGATGCAGGGAGATAAAGTTTTCTGACTCTCCAAGTTCTCCAGCTAATCCTGGGGCAACTTTACTGAGACTGAACCCTTATCAGGTCTATTGAAAATTATTCTTTGAATATTTTAACTTTACTTTGACTTCTAGACCAGGTTCCAAAAATACTGAATTTCATGCTCACTCCCGATGGTTTAGCCCACAAGACCCTCAAGTCAGCCTGGACACCATCCTTCCCTCCTCCTTTGTGATGGTCACAAATATTTCTGGGTATCGCCATTTGAAAGATTCTTTGAAGATGTCTATTTTGTTGCCATTCCCATGTTGTAGTTAATCATGTGGCAGGATCTGAAAAGAGACAAAGAGGAAACATATGTAAAGGTAAGTCATTTATCTACAAGACATGGTTGAATATGTATAGATAGTCAGGCGACTGGTTGCAGGACAGAGTTGTTTCTGAATGGGTCAACATCTTTGGGGGAGAAAGGTCGGTAAATACTTGATGGTTTTTGAATCCGGTAAATCTGGTATTTGAGCTGAATGGTTAGCTGGACTCCAGTCTCCCTGTAAGCGGAAACAAGGAATACTTTAATGTGAACTCAAAACAACGCCAGACAAACTCTTGAAAGCTCTAAGAATTGGCCGACATGATACCACATGTTGAGGATGTTGAGCAGTTAAGCCGGAGCAGGAGTAACTAGCCATAGGTGTAGGGGATAGGTAGTTAGGATCGCCACCTTGTCCACCAAGAACAAACATAAATTAACACAGAACAATGACAGACCCTAACATCCCAAGCTTCCATCTACTTTCAAGACAACCATCCTATTACTATGTATACTGTGCTCTATCTTTTGGATGACAGAGTTACTATTAACTGGCAGAACACCGTCTTCACATTAGTCTTATTTTTCCTGGGTCGCTCTACTTTGATTGTGTGTATTGGTCTTTCCCTTTCTACCACTGAAACCAGGCCAGAATACAAGCCTCAGTGTGTTGTTGGATCATTGTATTGTTCACATAATATGGTGTTTTTCTCTGGGTAAGGGATTTTTGAGGTCATTGGGTGTTCACACTATGTGTCTGCTCTATGACACACTATAGATTTTTACCAAAATTTCATCACTGAATCCTCTGACTGGGGCTGTACGGTGGTGTGGTGGTTTGCACTGTTGCCTCAAAACAAGACAGTTCCAGATTCAATTCCCAGCTGGGGCCTTTTTGTGTGGAGTTTGCATGTTCTCCCTGTGTATGCATGGGTTATCTTAATCCACATGCTTCAATTAAGTGCAGACTGATAAATTCCTGTCAATAATATTTGAATTCAAATCAACCTCTTTGCTTATAAACTGATTCTCCCACTGTCTAGTTTTGAACTGAAGAAGCCTTTCGGATTAGAGATTAAATGTCTTCAAGATTAAAAAATTAAGTCCAGATGACTGAGAATCTTCATCAACATGTGAACTTTATCTCATTATCACACTGACATCTTGTGGTGATAGGGAATAATGCTACCACTAGACTAAAGAATCTCAGTTGTTTAATCCTTCTCATGCCCTCTCTCTGTCTGCCTCCTACCTGTGACTTGAAAATCAATCTAAGCTAAATATTTTGAAGGAGTAATCAATTTTACCTAAACTTCACCTGAAACAGAGAAAAGCAAGGAGAGAGGAGTCTTGCTTGATGACCACAAGCAAGGATTCAATTCAATTCAATTCAATTCATTTTATTTATATAGCGCCAAATAGACTGTAACACCATTCAAAGGATATCTGTTGGAACAGGGAAACACAAGTTAATGACCACAATAATGTCACATATACATAATATCATTTGAGAAATTAAACAGGGGAAAAAGAGAGTAAAGTGAGGAAAGGTGTGACAGATGAGGCCCCCCAGCAGTCTAGGCCTATAGCAGCTTAACTATGGGATGTTTCAGGATCACCTGAGCCATCCCTAACTATAAGCTTTATCAAAAGGAAAGTTTTAAGCCTGGTCTTAAAAGTGGAAAAGGTGTCTGCTTCCCGGACATTTACTGGCAGCTTATTCCACAAGAGAGGGGCCTGATGACTGAAGACTCTGCCTCCCATTCTACTTTTAGAAACTCTGGGAAAGTAAACCTGCAGTTTGGGAACGAAGTGCTCTGTTAGGAAAATATCTTACAATGAGATCTTTAAGATATGATGGAGCTCGGTCATTAAGAGCTTTATATGTAAGGAGAAGAATCTTAAATTCTATTCTGAATTTAACAGGGAGCCAATGAAGAGAAGCTAAAACTGGAGAAATATGATCTCTCCTGTTAGTTCTCATCAAAACTCTGGCTGCAGTATTTTGGATCAGCTGAAGGCTTTTCAGAGAATATGTGGGACAGCCCAATAATAAAGAATTACAGTAATCCAATCTTCAAGTAACAAATGCATGGACTAGTTTTTCTGCATCACTCTGAGACAAGATGTTCCTGATTTTAACAATATTACGAAGATGAAAGAAAGCAGTCCTAGAAACCTGTTTTATATGCGAGTCAAATGATAAATTCTGGTAAAAAATAACTCCAAGATTCCTCACTGTAGAACTAGAAGCCAAGGAAATACCATCTAGAGTAACTATATAGCTAGACAATTTCTCCCTGAAACGCTCAGGTCCAAAGATAACGACTTCAGTTTTGTCTGAATTTAGAAGCAGACAGTTCTGAGTCATCCAGGTGTTTATGTCTTTAAGACATGCTTGTAGTCTGACCAACCTATTGGGTTCATCTGGTTTTATAGATAAGTACAAATCGGTATCATCAGCATAGCAATGGGAATTTATGCCATGCTGTCTAATGTTGCTGTACTCAGCACTAACTGGGATACAAACTGAGAATTCAGACAGAAACTCAGAATAAGGGCCAGGTGGACGATACACAACAACAAACACAAGAGGTTTCTGTGATTTCCACTTTGCGTGGGAAAAACTGAGAATCAGAGATTCAAAAGAGCTCAAACTAATCTTGGGTCTGGGACTGATTAGTAACCATGATCTGAAAATAGCTGCCACTCCTCCTCCTCTACCTGTGGTTCAAGGAACGTGAACATTATTACAGTCAGAGGGAGTTGATTCATTAATGCTAACATGATCCTCCTGCTGCAGCCAGGTTTCTGTGAGATAAAATATATCAATATGATGATCACAGATCACTAACAGAGACTTCGAAAGGAGAGATCTAATATTCAGCAAACCACATTTAATAGTTTGATGTTTTTGCTCAGTTAAATTTTTTGTGTTAATTTGTTTTAGGTTTTCTGGATTTGCAATCACACAGCTGTCTTCAATCAACAGTTATCCTGTCACTACTTAAGGCTGAGGAAAACTTCAGTTCAACGCAAGATCGTTGCATTCACCTTGGTAGTGTGGTTTGGCCTCCATATTTACCATACCTTGATGTTTGTGTTTTGTTAGGATTTTGCAACTGTGGACTGACCCCTTGTTTCCTCTGTGCAGATGGTCAGCCTACTGGATGTTAGTGGTGACTTTCCAGTGGACTTTCCTGCCGACTACCCATGAACTCACCCGCATTGTGGCTCACTTCATCCTTGCCATTGACTTGCTGACTCACCCCTGTGGAATAAACTTTATCCTCAAGTCCTGCGTTTGAGTCCAACCCCATATGAGTCATTGTGCAATTTACCTTCATGAGTTCAATTACATTATAAAACCAATGGTGGATGCAAAGTTGCACATTCAAACACCAAAGGAAAAGAGCAGAGACCAGGGAAGGTCTTCTCATAGTTCTTTATAGTTAGCCAAATCAATCAACAGCTTTCTCTGTCTTCATGGTACAAGAATGGCCAGGCTGTCCCAGCAAGAAGAGACTGTCAGAAATATTAACACCAAAGTGTATAGTCTATAAATGATCAGAAGACATCTTAATAATTAAGAAATAAGAAAAAACAACTTTTTTTTGATCAGCATACCTTTACTTGATAAAATGACGCAAGTAATCTTGAAGTATTGAGGATTTACTGATTAGCTACATGATTCCCTACATGTCTAAATAAACATTTTCTAGATATAATAATGTCAAATGATTTAGTGAATATTACCATATTTCACAGCTTTGGCAGCTAGCACAATGATGCCCTCTGTGGTCTTCATCCCCCAACATTTTCCCAGTACAATACCACTTTCACATCTGTGCCATCACAAATATCCAACAAGTCACTGAACCAAAATTCCAGTTTTGAACAGACTGAATACTTTTGTTTAACACTGGGAGGGAATCCGCCTCCATTTGGGTGAACAAGAGCAAATATGTGACATGCATGCAAACCCACTGTGGCATTACACCTACTGCTGAATTCACCTAGTTACAAAAGCAGATCAGTTGTTGGACTGATCGTCCTTCCTCTCAGAAAATGTAAGGGTTCTCAAATTCAGTTGATGTTTTTGCTTTAGTTGTTGATTTGTGATAAAGGGTATCACCGCTGCTGCACCCTGGGTGGGTGAACAGAACAATGTTTGACAAGGATTTCCAACCTTTTTTTTTTCTTTTTTGCACAGCATACAGGTTTCACTCACACCTGGTGAGCAAATGTGTATTTATTACAATGTGTAAAAAATAGAACGATTCAAAGAGCCTCAATAAATAACAAAAAAATACTCAATGTTTCATAGTAATTTTATTTTAGCTCAGTTAATTAAATGCAGTGGAAAAGTGAAAAGTCATCATTTTTGATCCATACAAAAATAACTGACAGAGATTTTCTGCAGTTTTCTGTAGTGTTATTCCCCATACATTGTGCATACAAACTGAAAGAGGCATTAAAATCTGGGAAAAAAACATACATAAAATACACCTGTTTTAGGTAAACAAAAATGATTGGAAAGTTCATATCATACCAGAGGATCTCAAATGTATCTTGACCCTAAATTACAAAAGCTTTACAAAATAATAGCAATAATTTCAAATTAAACGTATTGATGGACAAGACACCAGTGTTGAAACCTCAGAACTCAAGTGATACAATCCACCTTTCTGGCCTTAGTGAGGACTCCAGTAGCAGCATTCTGAATCAGCTACAGCTTTCTGATAGATCTCTGAGGCAGACCAGTAAATTCACTGTTACACTAATTACTTCGACTTAATATAAATGTATGTACCAGTCTCTCTAAATAACTTTCAGACATTACTCATTAAATTATTTAAGTATCTTTCCCTTTCACTTTGAAACTGACTTGATGTAGCTGTGAAGATTCAGGTTTGACTCCATAACGACATAATTAATGTGGCTTCAAGGAACATTATTTATCTGTTCTGAACTTTGCTTTTCTTAGCTTTAGTGTATGTACACCTCACAAACCGGGCAACACAACTGAATATGCCACACACTTGTCATTTAACAGCAATCATCAGAAATAAGTAAGGAATGCATTCCTCAAATTTAGGCTGAGGGATTGAGCTATTCATTAGAGGTAGACCAGTGTTGAAGTCAGGCAGTTGTTGTTAGTATGACAATGTGGAACCTTTTACATAAAAAGTTTTACATTTTCCTGCATGCAAAACATCGCTGTTGTGTTTTTCACCTTTTGCCCCAAATACCTTGACAACATTTGACTTTTGTGCTGAATTTTTGAGATACACCTCATTGTTCGGCCATCAAGTTGAATAAACAAAGTAGCGAACAGACTAAGGAGCCATTAGCTTGTCTAACTGTAACTATACTCTTAACACTTACTGCACTATCAAATCAAAATCCCTTGTGTGACTTTGCCAAGTTGATTAAATAAAAGTGGTATCGGAGGAATATTTTGATCTTTGGTATACCCAGCTTTTAAAAGAGTCCTGGTTGTTATTTGGGGAAATACGGTTTGGTGACTGCAGCCTGTGGAAAGATAACTGACAGAAGAAATGTATTAACAAAATGTAGGAAGTCTAAAGCTAAGTAACTGGAAACATTTGTTAGCAAAATATCTATGTTTATGTTTACGCATTTAGCAGACGCTAGACAGCAAGTTGAGGCTCTCAGGTGTTGTCTTTTCATTGTTAAATCCGGATTGGAGAAAATGTTATCATATTCAACTTGGATTTTTGTTGAAGGAGGGACTGTATTTCCAGGTGCTATAATGGAGGCATTTGTAGGCTGCATAATGTTCAAATTTTTGTCTGTGAAAAAAAGAGGCAAAGTATTTGCAGGCTTTTGTAAACAAACATTTAGAGACTACTGGCACTGAAGGATTTGCTAATTTGTCAGCAGCAGCAAACCTGGAGGTTAGTTTTCACCAACAATGTTGAGTTTTTTTCTTTTCTTCGTGGAAATGACCTTTTGTTCAATGGGTAAACCAGTGTCAATAACCCTTGTAAGCTTAGAACTGAATAAGCTCCTTAACTTAAACTGTTAAGAAAGGAAGAAAAAGTCTGATTCAATATTTGACTTCTGACTCTGAATATTTGTGTTTACACAAATGGTACTTTGATACAATATACAGAAATGATCAGATAGAACAACAACAGTAACCACAACCTTAGAGATGATTCTGGCCTTAGAGATTTTTGGTATAGTGTTTAATGCAACCACCTAACCAATTAGGTCCAAACAGCTATTTGTGTCCTAGTTGAGTGTCATATATGTAATTCATCATCAACAGCCCAGTCTTGAAATATACTTTTTAACTTGTTAAAGCTGGCAATTGTTCCTCTTGTGACACTTTCATAAACTTTTAACATTGTGCTGGTATATTAAACAGTGTTCGAGGCTAAGCTGTTCTACTACAACACACTGCAGAAGCAGAAAACACAGACGCGCTCTTATTGGAAGACAGTGTTTGACAGACTCTATCTATCTAATCTGACAGTTATTATGCTTTTTTTGGCATTTTACAGCCTATAAATCTAGCAGCCTGAACATTATTTTTTCAAAGCACATTATCTAAGCAGGCTCATCTAAATCTTTTTAGAAATGAACTTGCTAATGCAGGAGATTCCCTGTTGGCGCTTGAAGTCTTTTTGATCGAAAAGTGAGTCCTCAGAAGTCTTTATCCCAACCAGACAGCTCATCAGGAGGCTCTTCTGTGTCAGGTGGGAAAATATCAAAGTTACTGTGATCCATTGGCCCCTTTATCTGCAGAAACAATGAAAATTATCAGTTTTTTAGTCATTGCAAGATATTTACTTTTGTATTCAGTGCTCTTGAAGTATTACCAAAGTAAAGAGGAAAATTTAAGTATTGCAGCGAACACACATCTAAAATTGATTTTGTTAAGCATTCTCAGCACATGAAATGAGTTATAAGTTATACTTCCCCACCCCCACTACTGCACTATCTCTTTCTGTACTTCCCTCTAGGCCTGCACTCAATTTCTACATTGTCACCCCTGTCACCTCTGACGGAACCTGACTTGTGTTTTTCCTTCTGTGTAGCTATAAGCCAAACTGAATAATAATATTCACGGCGGGCTGAATAAGTAAGTACATTACCTTTGTTTGTTTTCTTTCATTGCTCTTCTCATTCACAATAGTTTAACTCAAGTGGTTAATCTCTTAGTGCCGTAAGCTTCAGCCGGATGACCAAGCCAGATTTGAGGAGAAGTATACTTCCAATATTGTTTTTTTTTTTTTTTTTTATCAATTTTTTATTTTATTTCTACAAAAGAATATAGACAGGCACATGTGAATTACAAAAATAGATTATAAGATATGCTTTCATCTGTAATCCACGGAGGATTGATAAGAGTGAAAGCCAAGCCTCTATCGCTGACTCTTTAGCCCCGTGGACCCTAGCTGTCGACAACTCCAAATAAGTGATATCCATATATGTTAAAACCCAAACACGACGAGATAGTAAATGAGGAGGTTTCCAGCGTGTAGCGACTAGTTTTTTTGCGGCCGTAAGTCCAGCCAACAAAGCTTTTCTCTTGTCTAATGCTAAGCCTAACCTTGACAAATCATTAAAAATAAGTGTGGCGGGCGAACAGGGCAAACTGACATCAAACAGCTTAGAGAGGTTAGTGGCCACCATCTTCCAGAAATCAGCCACTGGGGTACACTCCCAAAACATATGGAAATACGTGCCAACCACTTTGGAAGAACAGAGAGTACACACAGGATCATTAATAACCTTCATTAAATGAAGCTTCCTAGGAGTTAAATGAACCCTATGTATATAATTGTAATGTATTTGCTGGTGGTCAGGGTTTCTGGATGCCAAGCCCACACCAATCCACACTTTATCCCAGTCAAATGCAGGGTCCAGATCTGGAACATCTCTCCTCCACGTCGCGTCCAATGCCAGGGGACTGTAAGCATGCTTTAACAAAAACCAATAAAGTTTTGATACAAAGCCCCTCGTGCTCCCCACAGAGTGGAACAATGTATGAAGCGGATGTGGTGTGAGAGGGCCCTGTACAGGGACACCAATCTCTTTTAAAGCCGATCTCAGCTGCAAATAAAAGAAAAAGGAGGTGCGCGGGACATTATATTTTATACATATGCTTTGAAACGTAAACAATCCCTCCTCCCCATAAATATCACCAAGTGTACAAATATTATTTTTTTCCCAATCAGGAAAACAAATAGGATGACCACCAATCATCAATCTGTCATTTTTAAATATTGGAGAATGTGGGCCCCAAACAGGACATCCCACTAATTTCTCCACACTCCTCCATACCGACAACAAATACGAAATCAAAGGGCCAAATCTCAAACGACAGCAATGGAGTGATATGTTAGAATGTAGAAAGTTAACGAAAGAGTATGGCGCTATTATCTGCTCCTCCATAGCTCGCCATGACACCCGAGCATCAAGTTGGAACCAGGTAAGGAGAGGTCTAAGTGTGAAGGCCCACCCATAAAACTTAAAGTTCGGGAGAGACAGGCCGCCGGCCTGCCTCTCTCGCTGCATTGTGGTAAGTTTAATGCGAGGTCGTTTGCCATGCCAAAGAAATTTAGTTATTGCTGACTGTAATTTGTTCCAATATTGAGGGGGCGGGGGAAGGGGGAGCATCGAGCTAACAAAGTTTACTCTGGGCAAAATATTCATTTTAATTATGGCTATCCTACCACGGAGTGAATTAGGCAGGTTAGACCACCTGTCCAGATCCGCCATCACTTTGTTAAGTGTATTACAAAAATTGTTATTAATTATCGTCTGTACAGAAGAAGAAATATCTATCCCCAAATAAATAAAGTTTTTAGTGATCGGAATAGATGCAGGGATGGGAACATTACACATAGCCTGATTTAAAGGTAGCAAAGCAGATTTCTGCCAATTTATCTTGAAACCTGAAAGCTTGCCATAATGTTCAAAAGTTGATAACACATGTGGAATACATTGTACCGGATTGTTCATATACAATAAAACATCATCAGCGTACAGTGATACGTGATGGTGTATTCCTCTAATAGAAATTGGAGAGATTGTGGGTGAGCTGCGGATAGCTTGTGCCAAAGGCTCGAGAGAAAGGGCGAACAACAGAGGACTGAGAGGGCAGCCTTGTCTTGAACCTCTTGAAATAGCAAAGGGAGGAGAGCTAGTTTTACCTGTCAGCACTACAGCAGTCGGGTTACTGTACAGAACCTTGATCATATTAATAAATGACAAGCCAAACCCCATGAACTCGAGCACTGACCACAGAAAGGGCCACTCCAGGCGGTCAAAGGCCTTCATCGCATCAAGTGAAAGGACAGCAGCAGGAGACTTTAAGTTCTGAGCACCATCTATAACGTGAAGTAGTCTTCTAACATTATCCGTGGCAAGTCTAGACTTTATAAATCCTGTTTGGTCGCTATGAACCAAGTCCGTCATATGACCCTGGAGCCGCCGAGCCAGTATTTTCGCAAAAATTTTCAAATCTGCATTCAAAAGCGAGAGAGGCCTGTAGCTGGAGCACTCTACTGGATCCTTTCCCTTTTTGAGCAGCAGTGAGATTAATGCAGAATTAACATCCCTGGAAAAAGAACCCACTCTGATTGAATATTGGATCATGTCCACTAACAGCGGGCCGATCAGGGGCCAAAAGGTGAGGTAGAATTCAGGTGGAATACCGTCCGGCCCTGGCGATTTACCTTTACGCATCTCCCTAACAGCTGCCTCACATTCCTGTAGTGTGATAGAGTCATCTAGCTTTGCAGAGTCATCGTTACTAAGGCGGGGTAGTTTAATGTTGTTTAAAAAATCATTGCAGACATTCTTGTCAAAATTACTTTCCGAATTATATAACTCTTGATAAAAGGAGGCAAAAGAAGCATTTACCTTTTTCGAGTCACATTGTATAATGCCATCTTTATCTTTAATGCAAAAAATATCAGCAAAGTGCTCATCCGTCCGAAGTTTCATTGCTAATAGATGACTGGGTTTCGAAGAGTTAAAATAGTAAGTTTGCCTTGTCTTGTGCATGAGAAATTCTGAGCGGCGCTTCAGGAGAGCGTTGATCTCTTTTTTAGTCAGTTCCTTCTGTAAAGCTGTGTAAGCGCTAAAATTATGCTGCAAGGCAGCATCAAGGGTCGAAAATTTTAATTCTAAAGCTTCCAATTTGGCTGCACGTTCCTTGTTTCGTGTTGAAGCATATAGAGTGGTGTAGCTCCTAATAAAGCCCTTCACCGCCTCCCAAAGTATCCTTGGATCCGAAACAGAGCCGACATTAAACCCTAAAAATTCGCTAAAATTGGTTTCAAACTGATCTCTAAAGGATTTATCTCGTAGTAAAGAAGAATTGAAACGCCACCTAGGGGCCTAAGTGGAAGACGGACGAACCGTAACTGAACAATATATTGGTTTGTGATCAGACCAGGTAACTGGAATATAATGTGCGTTTTGAATGTTTTGAAATAAATCATTTGAGGCAAAGATAAAATCTAACCTCGAAAAGGATTTATGTCTCCCTGAGTAAAAAGAAAAATCTTTTAAAGAGGGGTTTAACATACGCCAAATATCGACCATGCCTGTGTCGGTTGCCCACTGGCGCAAAGCCTCAGATGAAAGACGTTGGTCCCTAGTCTCAAAGACACCTGTTCTGTCCATGCTGCTGTCCCACACCGCGTTAAAATCTGCACCTAGGACTAAATGAAATCCTGTGAGATCAAGCAAAGATTTAGTTAACAGTTCAAAAAAAGTGACATCAAATGCATTAGGTGCATAAGCAGAAATGAGTGCAATATTCTTCCCATCCATGCGAATCTTGGCAATGGCTATCCGACCCGCATCATCTGCCCAAGTGTCAATCAAATCAAATTTAAGTTTGCGTTTACACAGTACCGCTACCCCTTTGCATTTTGTAGCAGCAGATGATGTTGCAATAGAGTGATAAAACTTATTGGCTAATCGGCCCACATCTTTGCGCAGCAAATGTGATTCCTGAATCATAGCAAAGTCAATATTTTTCTTACGGAGAAATTCAAGTACAGTGGTTCTTTTATGTGGAATGTTAAGCCCCCTGGCATTGACTGAAATGAAATTGAGAGCTGTCATATACAGGGAAAAATAGTGACATAAAAAATGGAGTTGCCCCTACAGCAGAGAGAGAGAAGTCTGGATCCAGAAAAGAAAAACACCTCAAAACCAGAAAAGACACAAAAAAACATTGAAAATACCCAAAAGGGCAAAGGAAAGCGAGGAAGGTGAGGAAGCTAAAAACTATCAAACCTTCCTGATAATCCAAAACTGGATAAACTAACTCAAGAAACTAAGAGTTTCTGGCTACCCAGGTGTGGCAGCGGCACCATCAGCCATCAAAAGGCGAAACAGCAGTGTTAGCATTTTCACCAGCCTTAACACATCTGCCTTATAACAAAATAGCACACATTTAGTAGACCATAGCAACTCCGGACATGACCCCCCCCCCACACACACACATATTGAACAAACAAACATGACTTGAGACCTGGGCATAGGAAAAAAAAAAAAATCATAAATAAATAAATAACTAAGTAAATAAATAAATAATAATGATTAATAAAAACAAAAATAAGTAAATAAATAAATAATAATGCCTACCCGTTAATAATACGCGCATGATCTATAAATGATATAATAAAGCACAATGCTATAACAACAGCAACAGAGACAATAAACAAAGGATAAAGTAGTGGACCCATGCTACGAGGTAGGTTATAGGTAGTGGTGTAATGACACGTCTCCAACTACCAGTGGTATAAACCCAAAAACTTTCATATAAATGACTGTCATCGTCTTACCCAAGTCACTCTGTAAGGTGCAAAAAATGGGGGGGTGTCCATTAAAGTGCAAGGCCTGGATCAGTTAAAGGTTTTTGATGCATTGCAAAGCCTTCTTAGGATCATCGAAACGATGCTTTGTCCCGTTCGGCGTTGTGAATGACAGCACAGCAGGATAGCCGATGCCAAACGGTATTTTGGCTGAGTGAAGCAGACGTTTACACTCCAGGAAGGAGTGTCGGCGCTCCTGCGTGGCCTTGGAGAAGTCTTGATAGAAGCTTATCCTCTGGTTCTGCCAGCGGACGTCTCCCATATCTCTCGCAAGTTGTCTCACCCGCTCCTTCTGTTGAAACCTCAGGAACCGCACGATGAAGGGCCTCGGCGGATCTCCGGGCTTAGCTGGTAGTAGAGAGCGATGAGCACGCTCCAAGTCCAGGCCCCCTTCGAAGTCAGCATGAAGGATTTCGGGGAGAGTAGCCCTCAAAAACGATATGGCATCTTTTTCTTCAACGCGTTCCGGGAAACCATAAATACGTAGATTTACTCGCCTCTCTCGATCCTCGTACTCCGTTAGCTTGGCGTTCAGCTTTTCAACCTCAGAAGCCGTAGCCGGGGGCGAGTCACAACGCTGTCTCTCCACCTCCTCGAGCATATCCAGACGAGTCTCCGCACTACTTATCCTGGTCAGCATGTCGGCTAGCTTGCCCTCCATCGCCTCAACAGCCCTTCTCGTTTCCGACACATCCTTACGGATGTCAGCAAAGTGTGTGGCTTGATCATTCAGGATTTTCGTTTGGTCGTCTGATATTTCGGCGGTAGAGATGGACTCATCCACGGCCTCCCGAGCTGGAGACACAGGAGAGGCCCGATCAGCTTTTGAGCTAGCGGTAGCCCTGGTGCTTAGCTGTTGTTGAGACGCATTTTCGTTTTTCCGGGAATTTGGCATATCGGTAGTGGGAGAGGCTTACAAACGGCAACTTGTGAAAAAAAAATACTGTGAAAAATTGCAGATGGATATATGTTCACACAAAATATTAACCGACGGTGCCGCAGCCTCCAACCTAAGCAGCCATCTTGCTCGGCGCCATCACGTGACCCCCCTACTTCCAATATTGTTGAAAGCAATAGAAAGTGCCAATGTTGCCTTTTTAGATACTTCAACTTCCATGTAAGCTTGTATAAATTGAATTGCTCTTTTTGAGAATTGGTCTTTCGTTCAGACGGCTGAATTTTGTGTCATTGTCACTAAATTTTTAAAGTAGGTACACCAGTGTGACTTTGGAATATTGCTTAAATGTAGCACATCTGCCTGCAGTAATTTGTAAATGTGGACCGTACTATTCAGTCTACAGTAAACACATCCATTGTTTTCCACTTGTCCAAAATCAGGTCGCAGAGGAAATAGAGAGAAACGCAGAGATCGCTCTCCCCAGTGAGACTCTCCAGCTCTTCCTGGGGGATCCCAAGGCATTCCCAGGCCATAAGGGATATATAATCCATCCAACGAGTTCTGGGTCTGCCCCAGGGCCTCTGCTTAGTTGCATTTGCCCAGGAAACCTCCAAAGTTAGGCAACCAGGAGGCATCCTAAGCAGATAATCGAACTACCTCAGCTTACTCCTTTCGATGCAGAGGAGCAGCAGCTTTACTCTGAGCTCCTTCCGGATGTGAAAACCCTTACAGCCGCTTGTATCCGTGATATTATTCTTTCGGTCACTACCCAGATCTCGTGACCATAGGTGAAGGTAGGAACAAAGATAGACCAGTAAATTGAAAGCTTTGCCTTCCGGCTCAGCTCCCTCTTTACCACAAGGGACTAGAGCAGCGCCCTCATTACTGCTGACAAAGCCCCAGTCCGTCTGTGCATCTCCCGCTCCAACCTGCCGTCAATCATGAGCAAGATCCCGAGATACTTAAACTCCTCTACCTGAGGCAGGGACTCATCCCCAACCTTGAGAGAGCATTCCACCTTTTTTCCAATTGAGAAGTATGGCTTGTATGACTCTCATCCCGACTATTTCAAACTGAGCTGCGAACTGCTCCAGTGTGCGCTGAAGGTCTCGGCTTGAAGAAGCCAACAGAGCCACATCATCTGCAAAAAGCAGAGATGCGACCCTGAGGTTCCAAACCCAGACGCCCTCCTCTCCCATGACTACATCTCAAGATCCTGTCCATGAAAATCACAAACAGGATTGGTGACAAGATGCAGCCCTGGCGGAGTCCAACACGCACTGTAAAGGAGTATGAACTTGCGGAATGCGGACACATCATGGTTATACAGGGACTGGATAGCTCGTAAAAGCGATTCCAGTACCCCATACTGACTTTAATATTTTGGTACCGCTCCAGCAAGGTCTCTGAATTACTTGTAGTCTTGTGGATCCAAGCCAGTTAAGAGCGGACTGAGGTCGTAAAGGCAGTGGAGTCTTTACAGTGTTCAGTAAAAGTCTCAAAATGCAAAACTCTTATCCCTTCTCATGAAACTTATCTGTTACAATATGCAGAGAACATGAATATCAGCATAAGGATTTTCCTCCTTGCAGGTTTTCCTTTGTCAAATCACCGTTATGTGTATCATGCCATACAATTACTCACTTGGAAATATGACAACTGGTCAGACTAGGACAGTGGCTAGGGCTTATTAAATTGTTGTATAGTAACAGTAAAATAATCTTGAATGAAATATGCCAAGAAATTAAGATCCTGTAACTATTCCTGACGATGGTGATGATGGTTTTAAAGGGGAACTCCGGGGCATTTGAAGAGCAATCCAATTGCTAGAGGTTGTCAAATACTGACAGTAGGACACAGACTGGTGCAAATCGGCGCTCCCTGTGCGGCGATTGCCCTGTTTGCGCAGCCTGTCATGCTAGCCAAATACGTGGTGGTCAAGGGGCAAATTCTAAACCTTCCACGTAAAACAACATTTAAAACATTACAACAATATTGTTGTAATGTTTTAAATACTTGAACGCAGTTTTTCTAGAGAAGATAAGTGCTTTGGATATGGGAGTATCGTCCATTGACTGTTTTGGGCTTTGCCCGAGCATACCGACAACCGGTAAGTGACATGCTGTTTATAAAGTTGTTTTGTAACGTCCCCATGCCAGTAATGTAAGAACCATGCATATGATTTTGATGGTAAGGCTTGTGACTTTATTGTCGGATGGTTTATAAAGTGGTGTGATGTTTCTGCAGTGTGCAAGTTGTTGTTTTACATGGAAGGTTTAGAATTTGCCCCTCGGCCACCACGTATTTGGCTAGCATGAAAGGCTGCGCAAACAGCGCAATCGCCGCACAGGGAGCGCCGATTTGCACCAGTCTATGTCCTACTGTCAGTATTTGACAACCTCTAGCAATGGGACTGCGCTTCAAATGCCCCGGAGTTCCCCTTTAAGTGTCTTGTACAGTGTCACACCGTGGTGAGGTTAAGTTGGGTTTTTGTCTCGTTTCATGTATTGTTTCGTCATTTCCTGTTTTATTTTGAAAGATTAACTTCCCTCTCGTTCCAGGTCACTTGCCCTTCCTCTCGTGTTCCAGTCTGATTGTGGTATGAATGATTCCACCTGTTTCCCATTACCCCGGTGTGCTTAAGAGTCTGCGTCTCCCCCTGTCTTGTGCCAGTGTGTTGTATCTGTCCCAGTATAGCGCATCATCCTAGCGTTTTTCCCAAGCCCGTTTCCGAGTTCCGAGTTCCCAGTGGTATTTTTCCTCGTAAGAGTGATTTTGTTTTTCCCAGAGTAAGTTTGATAATATAGAACCTGTAGGAGCTACAGAGTTAATTTTTCTTATAGCCTTTTTGTTTTCCCTCCAGAGTGGAGTGGCCTTTTCGTTTGTAAAATTTTCATAGTATATTTCCTCCGATTTCTAGGAGAGGGTCTTTTGTTTTCCTCCTCAGTAGGAGTGACATTTAGTTTAAAAGTAAAGTTTCATGGTCTTTTGTTTTCTCCTCCGCTAGTGGAGTGATTTTGATTTTTGATCATTTTTATATAGATATACTTCTCCACATTTGGAAAGTATATTCTTAGAGTAATATTTCATAGCCCATTTTAGTTTCTCTCACGAGGAACTGGTCGATCTGCTGCCTCAAATAAAAGTCTTGGAATTAAACCTCTTGCATCTGCGTCCTCCATTCTCTGGTCCTGACAGTACACACTGGCCAGAATGGACGCAGCAGGATCCGAGCTTTTGTCCGAGGCTCTCTCTTCCCAGAGCGATCGCCTTACTCGGCAGGAGGAGCAGATGGCTACGCTTGGCCAGGGGGTCGACAGCCTCGCCCGGAGTCAGCTGGCTTTCCAGACCGCCGTCTCTGGCCGGATGGATCGGCTTGCCAGCCAGCTGCAGCAAGTCCTGGGGCACCTCGACAAAGATGCACCTGCAGCGGCCGCACCCGCACCTGCGCCTCAGCCCTCTCCCCCCAACTACGGTGCCAGTATTCGGCTGGCTTCCCCGGAGCGATTCTCTGGAGAGGTCGGCTTGAGCAGAGCATTCATCAGTGACTGTGAGTTGCATTTTGCTCTCAACCCGCTCCAGTATCCCACCGATCTCCACAAGGTCGGCTACATGATGACGCACCTGACCGGGAGAGCTAAGGCATGGGCCAGGGCAGAGTGGGACAGAAAGTCTCCACTTTGCAGCTCCCACCAGGCGTTTAAAGAAGCTCTGCGCAAGGTATTCGACCCCGTTACCGCGGAGCGGCAGAAGGCGAGGGAGCTAAGCGGTCTCAAACAAGGTCGGGAGACTGTTTGCGACTTCGCCATCCGTTTCCGAACTCTGGCGGTGGAGAGCGGCTGGAACGATCGGGCGCTGTATGACGTCTTCCTGAAGGAACTGGCTGTTCCCATCCAAGAACTACTTCTCCCGTTGGACCTCCCTGCGGATGTGGATTCGCTAATCACCCTCGCGGTTCGGACGGACAACCGGTTGCAGGAGTTAAAGGCCCATCGGGGAGAACACCAACGCTCGCCCGCTTTTTTCCAACCCTCTCGTCCTTCCCCACGGTCACCCGCACACGGATCTCCACCCGTTCATCCCCTCACTCCGCCTCCTGCCGGAGGAGAGGAACCCATGGAGTTGGGCAGAGCTCGGCTCACACAGGCGGAAAGAGAACGCCAAATCCGAGAAGGGAGATGCCTTTACTGCGGGGAGATCGGACACCTCATCTCCACTTGCCCAATCCGACCACCCCAGGTAAAGAGAGACTCTGTGGTTACAAGTGCCACGCCACGAAAACCTTTCAACATCAAGGTAACGCACAGGAACACCACTCTCAACCTTGACATTTTAATTGATTCTGGGGCAGATGAAAGCCTCATGGACTGGGGTGTAGCTAAAAAACTGGGTCTTAAGACGGAACGACTAACACAACCCATTAACGCCAATGCGTTGAATGGGCAACCCCTGTGTTCCATAACCCACATTACGGAACCCGTAACCATGACTACGGACCTTCATCAGGAGAAAATTTAATTTTTTCTGTTCCACTCCCCTTCTCATGCTCTGGTTTTGGGTCACTCTTGGCTCACCAGACATAATCCGCGCATCGACTGGCCTTCGGGCAAAATACTGGGATGGGGAAGAGCCTGCGAGGGAACATGTCTGCCAACCAAGTCTGGTAAACCGGCTCACGCCACTGTTAAAAATATTTCTGTCCCTGTCACAGAGTTCCAGCCGCCCGACGTGACCTCGATCCCTGCCTGCTACCACCATCTCAGAGAAGTCTTCAGCAAAGACAGAGCCACGTCTCTTCCCCCACATCGGCCTTACGACTGCGCCGTGGATCTCATCCCAGGATCCACTATTCCCAAGGGGCGCCTCTACTCCCTATCACGGCCAGAGCAACAGGCCATGAAGGACTACATCGATACATCTCTCAAAGCGGGGCTCATCCGCCCCTCTTCCTCCCCGGCTGGGGCGGGATTTTTCTTCGTGGCCAAGAAAGACGGCTCCCTACGGCCCTGTATCGATTACAGTCCACTAAACGACATCACCATAAAGAACCGTTACCCACTCCCTCTGATGTCATCTGTATTCGACCAACTCCAACAGGCCGCCGTCTTCACAAAACTGGACCTGCGCAACGCTTACCACCTCGTCCGTATTAGAGAAGGGGACGAGTGGAAGACTGGTTTTAACACCCCTAGTGGCCACTACGAATATCTGGTGATGCCCTTCAGCCTCACCAACGCTCCTGCTGTCTTCCAGGCCATGATAAACGACGTCCTCAGAGACTTTTTGGATCATTTTGTTTATGTTTATTTGGATGACATTCTGATTTATTCACCTGATCTGGACACACACAAGTCCCATGTTAACAGAGTTTTGAAAAGACTGCTTGAAAATCATTTGTATGTGAAAGCTGAAAAAAGTGAATTCCATGTAACCACTACTACTTTTCTTGGTTTTATTATTTCCCCCGGCAAAGTTCAGATGGACCCCGCCAAGATCAGTGCTGTGGCTGAGTGGCCGACCCCAGATAACCGCAAAAAGGTTCAACAGTTCCTGGGGTTCGCCAACTTCTACAGGCGGTTCATCAGGGGTTTCAGCGCCATCGCCGCACCGCTCCATGCCCTCACCTCGCCTCAGGTTCGTTTTCTCTGGGGGCCGAAACAAGAAGAAGCTTTCCGCCGCCTCAAACAACTCTTCACCACCGCTCCCATCCTCACCTTACCTGACCCACAGCGCCAGTTCGTGGTCGAGGTGGACGCTTCCAGTGAGGGCATCGGGGCCGTTCTCTCCCAGAGGGCAGAGTCTGACGGTAAGATGCACCCATGCGCTTTCCTCTCCCGGCGCCTGAGCTCGGCGGAGAGGAACTACGACGTGGGGAACCGGGAGCTGCTGGCTGTTAAGATCGCCTTGGAGGAGTGGAGACACTGGTTGGAGGGGGCAGCTCATCCTTTTATTGTCTGGACCGACCATAAAAATTTAGAATACATTAGGAAAGCCAAGAGGCTTAATTCTCGCCAGGCCAGGTGGACTCTGTTTTTTAACCGTTTTCGTTTCACGTTGTCTTACAGGCCAGGATCCCGAAACATCAAGCCCGACGCCCTGTCCCGTATTTATGATCCTGCGCCTGTTGCCAAGGAACCTGAGCCCATCCTTCCACTGAACTGTGTGGTTGGAGCGGTAAATTGGCAAATAGAAAAAGAGGTGAAGGAAGCCAACGGTGAGACCCCTCCACCTAGTGGATGCCCGGAGCAATGTTTATTTGTCCCGGCTAATCTGCGTCCACAGGTGATTCATTGGGCTCACACCTCGCTGCTCACCTGCCATCCGGAGAACCATGTTCGCCATCTCCCAGCGGTTCTGGTGGCCATCCATGGAGCCGGAGGTCCGGGAGTACATCGAGGCTTGCTCAGTCTGCGCCCGCAATAAGACTTCCTCCGGAGCACGCAGGGGACTGCTGCACCCACTGCCGATCCCCTCCAGACCGTGGTCGGACATCTCGCTGGATTTTGTCACGGGGCTCCCGGTCTCTGAAGGTAACACCACGGTTCTGACCGTGGTGGATCGTTTCTCTAAAATGACACATTTTATAGCATTGCCTAAGTTGCCTACGGCCAAAGAAACGGCCAGACCGAGCGCCTCAATCAACAGCTGGAAACCGGCCTCCGGTGCCTGGTTTCCCAGAACCCGACAACGTGGAGCGCCCACCTGGTCTGGGTAGAGTTTGCCCACAACTCTCTGCCCACCTCCCCCACCGGTCTCTCACCCTTCAAGTGCGTCTACGGATACCAGCCTCCCGTGTTCCCTGACGCTGAGCGGGAGGTTTCCGTTCCCTTCGCCCATGCTCTGGTTCGCCGCTGTCGGCGCATCTGGGCTGCAGCCCGTCAGATTCTGACCCGCCAGGGGGACCGCGTCAAAAAGGCCGCCGATCGGAAGCGACGCCCTGCACCCGATTACCAGCCTGGGCAGAAGGTCTGGCTCTCGGCCCGAGACCTCCACCTAAAGGTCCCCAGCAGGAAGCTGGCTCCGCGCTTCGTGGGTCCCTTCAGCATCTCCAAAATCATCAATCCAGCCGCCATCCGTCTCCGCTTACCCCGATCCCTCAGAGTACATCCTACATCCCACCTTCCACGTCAGCCAAGTCAAGCCCGCCAAGGAAAGCCCCATGGTCCCGACCTCCAAGCCCCCGCCGCCACTGGAGGCGGCCGACGGGGGAGTTTTATATAATGTAAAGAAACTTTTAGCCGTAAGTAATCGAGGGAGGGGTAAGCAGTACTTGGTGGACTGGGAGGGTTACGGCCCAGAAGAAAGACAATGGGTTCCCAGGAGTTATATAGCCGACCCCTCCCTCATCTCTGACTTTCATAAAAACCACCCTGAACTCCCTGGACCGTCCGGAGTCCGGTCCTAGAAGGGGGGGCTCTGTCACACCGTGGTGAGGTTAAGTTGGGTTTTTGTCTCGTTTCATGTATTGTTTCGTCATTTCCTGTTTTATTTTGAAAGATTAACTTCCCTCTCGTTCCAGGTCACTTGCCCTTCCTCTCGTGTTCCAGTCTGATTGTGGTATGAATGATTCCACCTGTTTCCCATTACCCCGGTGTGCTTAAGAGTCTGCGTCTCCCCCTGTCTTGTGCCAGTGTGTTGTATCTGTCCCAGTATAGTGCATCATCCTAGCGTTTTTCCCAAGCCCGTTTCCGAGTTCCGAGTTCCCAGTTCCCAGTGGTATTTTTCCTCGTAAGAGTGATTTTGTTTTTCCCAGAGTAAGTTTGATAATATAGAACCTGTAGGAGCTACAGAGTTAATTTTTCTTATAGCCTTTTTGTTTTCCCTCCTGAGTGGAGTGGCCTTTTCGTTTGTAAAATTTTCATAGTATATTTCCTCCGATTTCTAGGAGAGGGTCTTTTGTTTTCCTCCTCAGTAGGAGTGACATTTAGTTTAAAAGTAAAGTTTCATGGTCTTTTGTTTTCTCCTCCGCTAGTGGAGTGATTTTGATTTTTGATCATTTTTATATAGATATACTTCTCCACTTTTGGAAAGTATATTCTTAGAGTAATATTTCATAGCCCATTTTAGTTTCTCTCACGAGGAACTGGTCGATCTGCTGCCTCAAATAAAAGTCTTGGAATTAAACCTCCTGCATCTGCGTCCTCCATTCTCTGGTCCTGACATACAGTCAGTGACATTTCTGTTAAATGTGGCATGTGCAAAGTATAACTTGAATAATATTAGATATTCAGCCCACAGAAACTCGCATTGCTACCATGCTGTGGATACTGTCAGAAAAGAAGGGCAGAACCACAATCAACACCAAAACATTTCAGGGAAGATCATTCAGAAATATTGCTGGCTTATGTTTTCCACAAGTGTATATTCAGACTCTGAAATAGTGTTTTACGATGAGTTATTTAATTACTGATTCAACAAGAATGTATAAATGACGAAAATGTACATTTATTAAAGCAATTAATTACAGTTCTAACCTACATGTTTATGTAGATTCTCAGTCATCCAGGTTATAGTAATTATAAGAGCTCAAAGTGCCAGATTTCTAAAACGATTTATTCTCATCCAGGGAAATATGTAATGAAACGGGTAAAGGGACATTTTTGAAGGGCAGGGTTTACAAGGCACAGTACGAGCTTAATTTGTAAGATTTTACCCCTAACACTGATTCCCACTTCCAATGTTGTTGTATGAATGGGTTTTTTAGAGCTTATTGTGGCTGAGTCTCACCTGTCTTCTAAGTGGAGACAGCAGCTGGTGACATCTCAAGCCCTCCCAGTTGAAGCCTTGGAACCATCTACAAAACAAACAAAATCTTCTGACTTCCGTTTTGCTCTTCAAAATGTATACTACAGAAAAATATTTTTAGATTAAGGGTTTCAGAGCAGTTTTCTTCATCCAAATAGAAACCTCGTCTTGACAGAAACGCTTCAGTTTTCATTATCTCCTAGTTGCTTTTTAAAAAAAATGTCTGGTAAGTTTTATTCAGACTTACAGTGGCTTGCAAATATATTCATCATTCATGCGTTTTTCTTTTCTTTTTTTTTGCTGTACAACTTGAAATGTAAATGGTAAAATCAATACAACAATATAGAAAATGAAAAAACAAAAATAAAGTCCATACTGAAGAAGTGAAATAAAAAAGAAATTGATTAAAAAAAGAAATGTGGCGCAGCATATTAATTTAGCAAGTAAATCTTCTCCTTCTGCTGGTGTACAGCAATCTTGAAGTCATGAAGTAGATCAATCGGATTGAGTTCTGGGCTTTGACTAGTCTATTCCAACAAATACAAATATTTCCCCTCAAACCAGACGAGTGTTGTTTCGGCATTATGCTTAGGGGCATGGTCCAGCTGGAGGGTGAACCTCCATCTGTGGAAGACTAAAAAAGTTTTTTCTTCTAAAATTTCCCCATGGTTAGCACCATTTATCACTTTCTCAATTCTAACTAGTCTGTGCTGATGAAAAAGACCCCCATGAATCACCATGCTTCACTGTGGGATGATGTTGGGATTGCACCAGACCCAGTGTTTTTCTTGATTGTTCCATTTTAGTGTAATCTGACCATAGGACTTTAATTCACAGTGAGTTTTGGTGGATGGCCCTCTCCTGACAAGTTTGTTGGGGTGCCATATTCTTTCCAATTTGTGATAATGGTGTAAATCAGTGGGATTTTCAAAGTTTATTATATTGTTTTACAACTCAACTCTGATTTGTACGTCTCCACAACTTTGTTGCTGAGCTGTTTGGAGAGCCCTTTGCCCCCTAATAGTGTCACTTGCTTGGTGGTGCTTCTTGATTAGTGGTGTTGCAGACACTGGGGCCTTCCAAAACAGGTGTTTTTATACTATGATCATGTGACAGTTAGATTGCACACAGGTAGACCTTATTTAACAAATGAGACTTCTGAAGATAACTGGTAGTACCCGATTTTATCTAGGGACTTCATGACTAAGGTGGAGAATTCAAATGCATGCACTAATTTATTTATTAATTTTTCAAATATATTTTTTGAGGAATTCTTTTGCCCATTTCAATTATCCAATTTCGATTACTCTTTGTAGATATATTTTCTTCTTTGGTGAATAAATCCTACAATTTTTTTTTTAAATTACAAGTTGCTTGTTCCGTAAGTACTAATGCAATCCCATACCATCAGAGATGCAAACTTTGGAATTAAGCCCTGATAATAAGCCAGATGGTCCTTCTTGTCGTTAATCTTGAGGAAAACAGCATCCATGATTAAAAATGAAAGTTTATTTATCAGATCAAAGAGCAATTTTACACTTTGCCTCTGTCAATTTTAAAATGAGCCACTCATGACAGAAACATGCCTGTCTCATTTTTTCCAGCATTGTCTGATTTTATCATGTAGGTAGGCTGCACGGTGGTTTGGTGGTTAGCACCATTGCAAGAGCATTTCAGGTTTGCATTTCATGTGCAGATTGCTCAGCATTCAACACCATAGTCCCCTCCAGGCTGGACGCTAAGCTGTGTGATCTTGGACTGAACTCCTCTCTGTGTAGGTGGGTCCACAGCTTCCTAACCAGCAGACAACAGGTGGTATGGGTGGGTTCCCATAATTCATCCCCCCTCACACTCAACACTGGATCCCCTCAAAGGCTGCGTGCTGAGTCCCCTGCTGTACTCCTTGTACAAACATGACTGTGTGTCCACACCAGACAGCAATATCATTATTAAGTTTACTGACAACACAGCCATTGTGGGGTTAATCTCCCATAAAAAGAGAGGAGGCTTACAGGAAGGAGGTCATCCACCTGGAGAGCTGGTGCCGGGAGAATAGCCTACTGCTGAACGCCAGCAGAACTAAGGAGCTGATTGTGGATTACAGGAGTGACATCCGTCCACTCTGCATCGGCGGGTCTGAGCTGGAGAGAGTGGACAGCTTCAAATACCTCAGTGTGACCATCTCACAAGACCTGTCCTGGTCACTGCACTCTAATGGCGCTTTTCCACTAGCTCGGCACGGCTCGCCAAGGCTCATCACGGCTCACCACAGCTCATCACGGCTCGGTTTGGTTGTGTTTCCATTACAAACTAGTATACTTCGTGCCTCCTCGACGTGGGCGGGGTCGTCGTAACACGGCTGCTCGTGTTGCTGCTCACCCTGTGGCTTTTTGTCGCACAGAAGGCAAGAGAAGAGAGCCAGAGAAGACTAAAACAATACAAAACAGTATTGAAAAGTACCGGAGAGTTTTGTTACGAGCTTCAAAAAGACGACGTTTGGAGGTAAGCTAACGGTTGCTAACGCTAGCTTTTATTATCCGCGTTATGACGCTTCCAGTGACGACACTCATCGCCCAATCATTGGAAGGCAGTCGGCTGACGTCACGTTTTAGTAACGCTTCGGCCCGCTTGGAACCAGGGCTGAGGTGATACGGAAAATCGTCCCGGTTGCAGGTACGACATGCTAGTGGAAACACGCAATAGTGCGCCGAGCCGAAACGAGCTAGTGGAAAAGCGCCATAACAGGAGTGTTAAAAAGGCCAGGCAGCGTCTGTTCCACCTCAGACGCCTCAGAGTTCAGGCTCCCCCTCAAGGTGCTCAGGAACTTTTACACCTACACCATTAGCCGCTTTCGGACAGAGCCATTCTAAGAACGCAGTTATAAGAACGGTCCTCCTCGAATTCCGTTCTGATAACTGTCCTTCCCCAGCGGAACTGTTTCAATTTGCATTCTCACATGAGCCAGGTGACGTGTTACTTAAACGCCACATTCAACAACAGAACAAAACAAAACAAAACAAAACCCGCGAAAAGTAAGGAGAGAAGAAAACAACACCACAAAGAAGCTAACATGGAGAGCAAGGAGGCCACCGTGTTCATGGTCTGCATGATGGTGATATACCTGCAGGACATTTACACCAAACGATGCAGGTCGAGAGCTGAGAAGATCCTCAGGCAGCCCCACCACCCCGGACACTCACTCCTCTCCCTGCTGCCTCCAGGCCGTCGGTTCCACAGCTTGAGATTCAACACTGAGAGGATGAGGAAAAGCTTCTTCTCCCAGGCCATCCGTCTGCTCAACAGTGAGCGTCTAACTGGACTATGTCACTTTCACTTTCTGTCTGTTAATACTGTACATTTTATATACATTGTTTTTTTTATACACTGACACTTTAAACCGAGACCCCTAACCCTAACCCTTTTTAAATTGTGTGTGACTATTGTGATACGTGGTGCGTGGGCTCTGATACTATTCATATTTCATTTGAATTCTTATTTTATTGGAAGTTTCACTGGACATTGTACTGTGTATGTAACCGTCTGACCTAGTAGACTATTAGGACAAAATGATGAAAAAAAAAATATGCCTTTGACATTATAGCCATCAACAGGACAGCAAAAACAGAAAATTACAGTAGGTCAACATTGCTTCATTAAAAACCTTACCTAAAATTTTTCAAAGAAAGAGGAGAATGGTATCATTTGAACAAACACTTACTTGTGTTTTTTGATGTCCATGATACCGTTCTTTTTGTTTCCCAGCCTCTCCACTGGGTTTAGCCTGACCAAAAAAGAAAGAGATATTTAAAATGGTTCATACTAGTCTTTTCAAACAGTGTAAAATGTAGTTCGATTTAAAGACCCAAACTAAGGTGACTTAACTCATGTTTATCAGATAGATTCTGTTTAGAAAAATCAATTAATTTGATGTGAATCTTCTACTTGTATCAGAATTAGTCATGGAGCTCCACAGGGTTTTGTACTTGGACTGTTACATTTGACCTTATAGATGCTTTCAGGAGGCAATATCATAACGCAGCATTACAAAAATGTCTAGAGGTCAAGATGTTTAAATTTCTGCTTAAAATTTGGATATGTAATATAGTATTTCTTTCTGTCCCAAAACACTTCACACCTCATAAAATCATGTTTTGTAGCTTCTCTAGGTAACATTACCTTCATCTCCAATACTACCTTGGAGTTACCTTTCTCCAGGATATTTTTCTTAACCAACACAAATAAAAGGATTCATGACTACCTTCTTTCACCTGCCTAATATTGTCAAAAACAGTAGCATCTTACAGCAGTGCATGTTTTTGTTCTGCAGCTACTGCCCTGTCCAACTGGTCCAGTGTTTATTGTCTTTCATTGTTGTCTCTTTCACTTGTGGTAGGACTGCTTTGAGCACACTGGGGAGTGTCAAAGAGGGCGTTGATCTTAAGGAATTCACATCATCTGTGCTGTCCTATATTAGCTTCTGCACTGACGCTGTCCTACCCACAAAGACGATCACAGTGTTTCCGAATGAGAAGGTAGGTAGGTAGATAGGTAGATAGTACAGTGAGGGCCCTGCTTAAAGCTCAGGATGCTGCTTACATATCAGAGGTCCGTTTCACGTAGCAGGTTTAGTGAAAACTCTGAGTAGGTTAACCCTTAAATTAGGGAAACCCTGAGTTTTCCGTTTCACAAAGGGAGGTAACTCAATCCCGAGAAAGAGGGGTAACTCTAGCCTGTTTCACAAAGAGAGGTGACAACCTCACGGTCAGTTACCAGAGTAACAGACTCTCTGAACTTAACCTGGTCGGGACCAGGTTTTGTTCAAGAAACCTCGAGTTTCTTTCTCTCTCCACCCTCTTTCAGCCACACACGCCATTTGATTTCCTCATTCATTCAGTCAGCAGAGCGAGTTCTTCTACTTCTAGAAGTCCATTAGGCACAGTAGGAGGCAACTTTTTTCACGAACATGTCCTTTTGACAACGATCCCGTGGATGAAGGTGCAGCATTATTGCGCAGAGAAATAAATATTCGTCGGAGATGGTTATCAGACCGCGCATAGATTTTTGCATTTACAGACAATTATCTTTTAGAGCGGCACCATCAGAATGTGTTGGGACAAAAGAAAAAAAGACATAAACGACAAATATATATTTGTATGAATAGGCTTAAAAAAGACATATATAGGCCTATTATATTTTATAAAGGCACTCGTGTCTTGGGGGTGGATTCCCTCCGGGGATTCCCTCAGCCACTGGCCTCCCGTTAGAGGTGGTGGCCACCACCCGTTTTACGGGCATCTGTCTTCTTTGTGTTGGCTCAGTAGAAGTCTGTGTTAGTTTAAATAGGCTTAATTATTTAACAGAACATGATATAGATGATGACTCTAAATTGTCCTTCGGAGTGACTGTGAGTGTGTATGGTTGTTTGTCTCGTTTGTCTCTATGTGGCCCTGTGATGGACTGGCGGCCTGTCCGGTGTACCCCGCCTCTCGCCCACTGACCGCTGGGATAGGCTCCAGCCCCCCCGCGACCCGACTGACGGATTCAGCGATATAGATAATGGATGGATGGATGGTATAGATGAGAAGACATAGTTTATGTGTGTGAAAACAGCATTATGTTGGGAATAAAATAACTGCACAGTCAAATAGCCACTTAATATTTATTTTACAGTGTAAAACATGATAAAAATGAGGTACCTCCATGCCGAGGTCTCACCTGTTTGAACAATGTTTTTATTTTTCATCTTAAACTGCTGCCAAGAGTGCTTCTCCCCTGCGGGATTGCACCTAAATGAAATAAATGAATGGGCTACCATTCAAGCAGTTTCCCCTGTAATATTATTGTGATTGCAAAGGACTACATTTAAACTTACACTTTTGCTGCTGCAACGGTGTTGCACTTATTTCTAAAAACGTATTGAAACTCGCCGTATGAGCACATTAAGATTTCCAATTCGAGGTTGGTGAAAAACGTAGCCCCTCCTCTTCCCCGTTGCCAAGGTGACTCGTCGAATCGGGGCTCCATTGATGCTGGCTTTTTAAAGTTGTGGTGCACGCGCTAAACTCAAGGTGAACTTACTCAGAGTTGATTAACCTCACTCAAATCAGCGTTTCTGGAACCGAAAACTCAGGGTTTTCTATCTCAGAGTAGATCAACTCAGAGATCAGGAATAGACTCAGAGTTGGTTGAACCTGCTACGTGTAACGGACTCCTGGAGACGAGCTGGCTTACAGCAGGGCCCGGAAAGAACTAAAAAAGGGCATCCAGTTGGCAAAGTTACGGTACAAACAGCCCATTGAGGAGCACTTCAACAACAACAATCCACGTACCCTGTGGAAAGGCATCAGGACCATGACGGACTACAAGAGCAGCAACCAGCACGTCAGCTGTGACCCCATTTTGCCTGACACCTTAACCCCTTAACGTTTTTATGTCCCGCCGGCGGGACGTTGCATTCTTCATGGCAAATCTGGGAATTTCCTCAGGCCGCCTTTATATGTACTTAAATATGTTATATACCGTTGGAAAGCTAAGGGTCTTGCGATTCCAATGATGTATGCCAATCTAGGATACAATCAGAACTGTGTACACAGTAAACACCTATGTAAAACCAGTCGCAAATACAAAAAAAGTGTCAAAGTTACCTATAAAGCCTCACAGTATTCTAAGAAAAGATACAATTCTAATAAAAACGGTACTGTCACGTTGGCAAGGGTCCAGTTAATGTACTCCAGTAAAATAGGTAGTCTACAACAAGTCTTACACAAGACACATTGTAGTAACCCGAGTGGTGAACGGGTATTAGAATAATACACGCAGACGTCTGGTACCGTGTTTGATCTTTTACTAGCATTCGCCGACACATACACACATTAGCCAGTAGTCGGAACAGCTTCCATGTAGCACAGGTGTTCTCTCTCTTTCCGGGCGGGGTACTGAAAAACACCTAACAAAGATTCCGGGGCGCAGCCCTCTAACCAAGCAGTGACATAAGATTCACTCTGCAACACACATAGTCTGCGGCAGAAAAATTTCAAAATTTCTGTCAGATGCATTATTATCCGCATATTCTAGATCATAACTTCAGTTAACATGCATGTATTAGCCACACCGTCATACCGAAACAGGTCTGTTCTTTAAACTTTTGAATGACATGTGACTTGCTCTAATAGATGACTGTTTACAATGTCTGCTGGGGCACAATAGTCAATTACACACTGATGCGTCAAAAGTATCTGCACCTATTGTTATGTGTGCAGCCCAAACCAGTTGTGGCTGATTCTGCTTTGGAGTGGCGCATTGAATAGCTAATGACATTCTGAAAAAAAACGGTATGACGCGTGATGGGTGGGCTTTCTCCTATAAATAGCCACAAGTGTGCGTAAACATTTCCTCTGCAAGTAGTCGCTAGCTTCAGTAGTTGCAAATTATATAGACACTTAGATACTTTATTGCTACTGAAGGAAATTGTGACTCAGCATTATCACTCGGCAGCATTCACATCAGTAAATTCTAAAATACATTTGTTTGTTTGTTTGTTCTTTGTTTTACATAATAGAACGTCTGAAGATAATTCAGACGACGACTGGGTCCCACGTTCTACAGCCTCTAAAAGCAGAGTGGAACCAACCATACGCTCAGAGCAGCCCTATCCCCCCTTTCCTGGAAAAGGTCAATCAAATAAAAGAAAGGTCAAGGGAAAAGAGGGGGAAGGGGGAGAGCCAGGACCAGTGGTCAAGCTGCAATTTCAGGAATGACTGAAGAGTCATACTGGAATGATACTAAGGTTCAGGACATTACACCTCCAAAACCCATCTTCAAACCCCAACGTCCCGGACCCCTGCTTATTTCCACACCGTTATACACAGCATTGCAGCTTTTTCAAAAAATCAAGAGTCTGCCTGACCCAAACAATTTTTGTTATCTCAATCTGGCTCCCCTGTGCTGGCCTTGGCTGCCAGCTGCAACTTCTCCTGGATGCTATGTAAATAAGACGCTCTGCCCCATGTGCTCCCTCCCCTTCCTGAGGACACCTGTGGAAACTGTTTAGGCTGGTTGATAAACTTTCCATCGCATTATCAAGGACAATGGCCTCTGAGACAGTGCTTCATGGACTTACTTGCACACACTCACATGCACACTCACACATGCTCAATGATTAACATACGCAATTCCCACACCTCCTCACCGGTCCCAATGCTTGATGTTGTGTGTATGTGTTGCTTTTTTGTGCTGAGGTTTTTTGCAATTTCAAACTGTATCCTGGTAAGGGTAAAGTGTGAAATATGATCTTTTCTACTCCTCTCACCTAATGTGGTATTTTCTCCTATCTGGCTGCGCTTATCACTGAGCTGCATGGCCACAGTCACCCATCTCCCTTGTTTTGTTTTTTATGTTGTCCGTCTGGATGGGTTGTACTGGAAACTACTTTTCGTTATGCTATACTTGTATATGTGTAATGACAATAAAGTTGAATCTCATCTCTCATGTATGGGATTTGTAAAATGCCCTTCATTTACAGATTACTGGGGAAAGGGAACACTCTACAGCCTTCCATTCCCTAAATCTGTAATGTCTTGTAGAAAGTTCCTCCTAATATGCCGGTCCCTGCACCTTAGGTCAGAGGATGCTGCTAACGATCAGAAAAGGGCCACAGCAGCATATGATCGTATGTGCAAAATCAAGCCTCTTTATAGTGAATTGAGGGACGCATACAAAACTCATTATCATCCCACTCAACATATTTCCGTAGATGAGCGTATGGTTGCATCAAAAGCTGATGGCCTGAAGCAATACAAGAAAAGCAAACCTGTACGCTGGGGCTACAAGCTTTTTGTTCTTGCAGATTCATCCAACAGGGACTTGGGACTTTTTTGTTTACGAAGGGAAATCAGAAAAACTTGGGAAAGAGCTAAATTAGGATTCTGTCATGCAGCTGGTCAACACCAATCAACTGGGCACAGGGTATAAACTTTTTGTTGACAATTTCTACACCAGTCCAATGCTTTTCCATGACCTGCTTCAGCGAAAGATCTGGGCATGTGGGACCATTATGTGTTCCACTCTGCACACAGCCCACAGAGAGGACACTGTCCAGTGGAGGGTAAAAGGTGGACCCTGAAGGACATCCCTGTTCCACCAGCAGTGAAGGACTACAACCAGTATGTACTATGTATTTTCTGCCTTTTGAAATGTAATTATTTGTGTGCTGGACATATTTTTATACAATTTCCCTCGGCTTTCAAAATGTCCTTTTAGGTACATGGGGGGACCTATCGGATGCCCTGATAGGATACTACAAGGTCTTGCATAAGACACAGAAGCGGTACAAGACTTTTTCTACCATTTCATGGACATTGCCATTGTGAATGCCTTCATATTACATAAAGAACATGCCAGAAGGAGAGGTGAGGTTAATTTGCACCAAAAGGCATTCAGGGAGACCTTGCCTTGGAGTTGGCAGAGGCAGGGTCTACCACCACAGCGGAACTGAGCCATTTGTAGCCAGTGAAGTGCGCCACGTGTGATTTGCCCCTATGCTTTGTGCCAGGCAGAGACTGCTTTAATGATTGGCATGTTGCCAACAGCAATTGATTTCAATAGAAATTGTGAATAGTGTTCAGTGTTGTTTGCTATGTCATTATTTATGTATATAAACTAACTGCATTTAGACCATACTATTTGTTTGGACTTTTATTGCACAAAGCTCTAGTAATAGACAAAATGTGTTTGTGCTTCTGTCAGTAATACTGACAGAGGATCTGGATGTGGGATAAGACAGTCCCAAGTGTAACCTTTCATTAGAGCCCAAGATCATGACTGTATGTTGAAGTGTTCAGGAATGGCAGCCTTTTTTCCCATGGATTCCAAGGCTCTCCAAATGGCACAGTTTTGGCACAGGTACGGAGGTACAGACAATAAGAAATATAAAGATAGTGAGCCAGGCCTATCCTGAACAGGCGGACAGTCCTGCTGATACCTTTTAAAAAAATGCAAGCTGGATGGAACAATATATGGTTAAAGTTTAAGGTTAATTTATAATGGTGTATAAGGGCACGGGCAGTCAAAAATAATAATAGGTAGAGGGGGAGGAGACTGGGGAGCAGTGTTGTTTTTGACAACCATCTTAGATTTAGTCTTAGTCTTTTGGACTAAAATGCTTATTAGTTTTAGTCACATTTTAGTCACTTCTATATGTGATAGTTTTAGTCGACGAAAACTCAAAAGGGTTTTAGTCTAGTTTTAGTCAAAAAAAAAAGAAAAAAATAGTATAGTCTACCGTGTTAAGAAAATAGTATGGTCTTAACTATCAAACAAGCAGAACAAAAATACATAGCTTATTAACTGACCCTATACTAAAGCTTTCTGATTTTTCATTCTGTACTGTGCGTGTGTCCCAACTTTACTGTAAGCGCACTAAACGCACAGGTCCTGGTTAGGGCTGCACAACGTCACTTGTGGCTTTTAGGCTAAAGCTAGCAGACTGTACGTATAACAGTAGCTCGACCTGTTTAACAAGTCAAGTTACGTGCTGACAGAACGTACACACAAAGAGATAACCACACCGTCACTGAATGTAAACATGCTGCTAAAGTAACACACACATAATGAATTGACGTTAGCGTAACAAAAGCTAACTTTAGCCTGAAGTTAGCAGCCCATTTGCGCCAGGAGTATGTGGGAAAACGTACTAATGTATTAGCTTACTATGAAATTTATCGATTATGTTAACAGCATTTGTAACTTACCTTCGAAAAAATATCCCTGTGGCGAGCCTTAAGGTGCCGCAGCAGATACTTTTTAGGTTTTAATTGACACACACAATAAGCAGAAATGTCATGCATTTTAAACGTCTGACAGATCACCCACTAACATTTTCGTCCATTCTCGTCTCGTCAACGAAAACTCACACACGTCTCGTCATGTTTTCGTCATCAGAGAGCTATGTTTATCTTGTCACCGTCTCGTTATCGTCATGAAAAAAAGTGGCGTCAACGAAATGATTTCGTCATCGTCATCGTTGACAAAAACAACACTGCTGGGGAGGGGCCCCATAGAGAACAAAAGGCAAAGTCCTGACGGAGCTAGTCAGTCAACACTGGCGTCGCTTCGGGATGCCTTGCATGTTTGACTGTATCTCTGATACTGACTGCACTGACTGAATAAATGCAATCTGCTTGCACATTGCTGTCTTCAGAAGATCAGTTTTGGCTCAGCTTTGTTTCCTGATTCTACATTTACCACTGATACAACCTAAATTGTTCCTGAGATCCAGACTGACTGAGGTGACGAAGACAAATGCAAATCATGCAATCACCAAGTCCTTATTTTAACTGATACTTCATGATCTGCTCCACACCACCAATTACAGTGCGATTAACTTGATATATCTGTTTAAATGAACAGTTACTGGAATACAATATCTGATAGTGGTGTGTGATTCACCGTACTTGCAGAGTCTCATGATGAGGTCGTCTGGACGCTTTCCTATTCTCTTTGGAAAATCCACCCTCTCGATGCCATGCAGGACCATGGTGTAAATCTTTATTGGGTCTGACCCCGCAAAGGGTGGGCTGAAAAGAAAAGCAGTTTTGATATTTCCAAATAAGTGCAGCATTACAATCTTTACTTTTTCCATGTTTTGGGTAAGCAAGGCTATTCATTTTATTCATAGATAATGAGACATTGTATAATAGCAAACATTCTGACAATCCATTGTCTGTTATAATATTTTATCTCTAAAGCCCACGAGGAGTTGTGTCTTATCATCCCTTGTTGACAGAATGATAGGTATTATCAAGAATGGATACTAGGTGAGTTCTTAACTGGAACCCAGTCTTTCTTCAAAACCTTCCATCCACCTTAAGGTGTAATTCAAAATGTTGACATAACTTATGGCTGTTGTGCTATTTGAGAAATGAAAACCCAGCAGAACTTATTAAGGATTCTATCTGACTCACTTACTTGCCAGTGAGAAGTTCAAATATGAGGATTCCCAAGGACCAACAATCAGCCCCAAAATCATGACCTTTGTTCAAGATAACTTCTGGGGCCACATACTCTGGTGTCCCACAGAATGTCCACGTTTTTTTTCCAAGGCCAATCTTTTTAGCAAATCCAAAGTCTGCCTGGGGACATACAGAAACATTGTATGTAGAAGTTAGAAAGAATGCCGCTATAAAATGAAACATGCTTTTTAATTGATGTCACTCTAACCCATAGATTCCACTAGAAATTGACACATTTTGCTCTGGCTGCAACATGTTTTCATGTTTTGTTCCATTCCTCAGAATTCACTTCAGCATCTCAAAAGTGGAGTATACCGAACACATTGTATCAGTCAGGAAAAGTGATGTACTTCCCTTTGTATCTAAAATTTCTGTCATTTACCCTTTTATCTACAGTTCCAGCAATTTTTCCACACTTTCTCCTCTGGTGTTGCCATTTATGAAAGAAATAAGATATGTGGCATCATATAACTTCTAGCATTTATGGCAGCAGCTGAACCTCTCATCACTCGTGGTTAAATCCTCAATTTGATTTTGATTATGTAATGAGTCTGCAAAGAAAACTTTTTTTTACAAAACAAAAGAGATTCTCTTTGACATTCCTGAGTCCAACTTTCTGTCTGACTTATCTGTTATGTGCAGACTGATGTTTTTTCTACCAAGAATAATCCATGTGCATATTCATAGGGGATCAGAGTTCTGAGTAGTATTATGTTGACTGTTGTATCTGGAATGCGGCACAATTATTTTCAATGAAATCCAGGGCTAACCGACTGCAACAAATGGCTTACCATTTTGACATAACCCTCTGCATCTAGTAGAAGGTTTTCAGGCTTCAGGTCTCTGTAGACAATGCCCATAGTGTGGAGATGATCAAAGGCCTCCAGGACACAACCAATACAGAACCTGGCCGTGGGCTCCTCGAAGTAACTCCTAGTAGATTAGCAAAGACATGGGATAATATATCTTGTAGAAAATATACACATTTAAATACACCAATAAACATTTGTGTCAAATTTTTATGTTGTTTTCCAGAAGGACTTCCATCCCTTAAGGTCTCAGTTGAGCTCTTTTACTGACATAATTTTGAAGGCTCTCCAGTGTTTTTTCAATATTTCTCTGGAGCAGCTTCTTTTTAATTAAATCAGTTTCTGGATGTCTTTAGAGTTAGCTGTGAAAGGAATTACTAAACAGAACATACACTTACATGTCACGTAGCACCGTCCACAGCTCTCCACCAAGACAAACTTCCAGCAGGATGTAAACAAACTTATTGTCCCGAAATGTTCGAAATAACCTGAAATACATGCACAAACATGTGAATGGCTGTGTGCTGTAAAATAGAAATTTAAGTGTAAATAAATATATGAATAATGACAATGTCTTTTGATATGCTGTTCACTGGTAAAAAAAAAAGAATCCCTAGTTCCCAGCAAAAACATATAATAATAACAACTAACAAAGTACAGACAGTAAACCTTGTGTTTACCTTGAATAGGGATGGCTCAGGTAATCCTGAAACATCCCATAGTTAAGCTGCTATAGGCCTAGACTGCTGGGGGGCCTCATCTGTCACACCTTTCCTCACTTTACTCTCTTTATGTATATGTGATATTATTGTGGTCATTAACTCGTCTTTCCCTGTTCCAACAGATATCCTTTGAATGGTGTTACAGTGCCGCCGCGCCCCCCCCCCCCTTTCTGTCTTCTTAAACCCCAGCTGGTCGAGGCGGATGGCCACCCTTCCTGAGTCTGGTTCTGCCAGAGGTTTCTTCCTGTTAAAAGGGAGTCGTTTCTCTCCACAGTCGCCTCAGGCACGCTCAGGACGGGAGATTGGACCGAAAAACAAAAAGTTTTCAGTGTAATCTGTTGGTTTTCTTAGCTAGGAAATTGTTTTTGAATTGGCTCTATATGAACGAATTGGATTATTTTATGAATTATGATTATTATTAATTAATTGAATTCCAATTGGCTTGAATTGGACTTACTATCTAAGTGCCTTGAGATGACATTTGTTGTATTTGGCGCTATATAAATAAAAATGAATTGAATTGAATTGAATTAAACACACCAACAGCAGTGGGAAGTTTGGTATGCTGCTCAGTGGCATTAAAGACAATAATAGAATGAGACAACATCAATAACTCATCTCCTAGGACCACATTTTTCCTATTAGTCATGAAAAAAATAAAACATCAACCTTTGGGTACCAAGATGGCGGTGAAGGCTTTTTCAGTTATTGCTGCATTGGCTCTAAAACAAATCCCTTGGTAAGAGTCACAGTCCATTGACCCTATGATTTATTGTACTGTTAGAATTAATTTAACATCAACACTATATCGAAAAAAGAAAATAAACTCATCATTAAAGGAAAAATAAGTCTAGGGGAAGAGATAAGAGACACAAACATTGAACTTCACATTTTGGCTGAACTTTCCTCTTTGAATGACTGCTTACACAAGGCCTTTGTTCTTTAAAGTCATAGTCAAGATAAATCTCAGTGAAGAGATGGGATCTGGGTCAGCAGCATTCTCCCAACATGTTACTTAGCAACTCCACTGAGACACTAACACCCTAAGCATCCCAAATTGTATTTCCTACTCAAGGGGGTACAAGAGGTTTGTAGGGAATACATGTATTGGCTCAAGTTAGTCACATTTCTCTGATAAAGTTTTAAAAGATCCCACTGGTTTGGTTATGTAGAACCAACTAAATCTTTTGTTAATATCTATAGCTTGTGATGGCTGCTTAAAAACCTGAATGTGTGACAATAGATGTGCTCCACACCTGATGATAAATGCTGAGTTTGTTTGCTGAAGGATGTTTTTCTCAGAGTAAATGTGTTCCTGTTGTCTGGTGTCAACAATATGCTTCTTTTTAATGCATTTCAGAGCAAATGTCGTGTTTTCATCCTTCAGCTTCACCTGAGAAAAAGAGGAGAGGAGCTCACTGAGCAAAGCAAGACAGTAACAATCACTGAATAAACCTCTCACAATAAATGTATATGAATACTGACTGAATGTGTGTATAATGCAAATGAATGAAAAATATCACTTTTTTTCTAGAATGGCTTAAAAGCTACTCGACCCTTACCCGACATTAAAATATCTAATCATCATCTAGATGTAGAGCTTTAATTTCCTACGAATTGATTATGTTGTAGATTTTCTAAGATGGGTTATGGGTCACACAATTAGACTTGCCTTTGCCCCTGACACCTTTTGAAGTATTTTAGACATTATGTGACTATGTGACATAATGCACTACTCTCCTTACCATTGTTAAATTTACTTTATTGGAATATTGGAAAAAACAGCAGTCAGAGGGAACAAAAACCATCCAAATTAATTGTAAGGGTGAGCTAACACGTAAAAGGTGATAGATTGGGCATTATAATATTCCTGAAGCTCACAAGCTCCACTCGTCCAAATCCTCCCATGCCCAGTGTAGCTATGACTTCAAGCTCTTGGAAAGGCTGATGTATAGGCAGCAGAGCGAGCCTCTTCTTCAACCTCGTTATCTCCAAGGCCTCTGCAGAATCAGTTTGAGGAGAATGGGGCCTAAGAGAGAAACAACATGGGACATATGGTTACATTCGGAATATTAAGTCTACGTCTCGTCTGATTCACAACAAAAGTGGAAATTCAGTAGCGTATTCATGAAAAACAGTGATAACTGTCACCTTACAAGTTCGCTTAATAACAGCTATATATCAGCTTGTTGTGTTTTTCAGTCACTCACAGGGCATTTCTTCTCTCGTCCCTTCTGGAGAGCTCTTCCACATATTCCTTGAGGTAAGCCTGAAGTTCCTCATAAGTTCCCACCATTTGGTTGAAATTGCTAAAGGAGTAGGGGTCAAACAGGGGGACAACTTTCAGTTCTGTGAATATAAGTGTGCATGCGGGATCGAGCTGGCTGGACATTGGATGAAGAAAAGCTGTCTAAGGAAATAGTATGTCATATTTTCAATAGATGCATTATTTGTGGGGAATAATCCCACACAACTGCACCATAACCCAGAAATTGGGTGAGTCAAATTATTAGAGACTCAATTTATTACTTGCTTGCAGAAACTCTACTATAACTGCATAACTACACATGCCTGATTAAAGTCAGTTGAATAGACTTCAGTGATTGTAGTATGCCACTTGCGCTAGATGCTTTTACTGTCCTTGAAAAATAAAGTCTTTTCCCTTGTGTATGCAACCTGGAATTGACAGATTGCATAATTTTGTCCTTTATTCATTTACACGTTCTGGTTTCAGTCAGTTTAGTTACTTTAAATGTGTTCTCAGTGGTGAGAGTGGGTCGTCCAATCACCGGAAGGTTGGCGGTTTGATTCCCACTCTCGCCACTCAAAATTGGTGACAGCTGGAGGGGTGTCAGTCCACCTCCTTGCCAGGGCCGAGGTGCCCTTCAGCAAGGCACCGTACCCCCATGCTGCCCACCGCTCCAGTGCATGCCATCTGTCTCTATGAGTGTGTGACCCTCTGCATGTGCTCAACAGGTGCCAATCTGGATGGGTTAAAAGCGGAGAAGAAATTTCGTGCATCACTGTATGCATGACAATAAATCTGATCTTATCTAAAGTTAACTTTTACACATGGTGTTATGTGGTGTATGTTTACGACTTGTTTGACTCATGAAGCAAGCAGTCAATACCTGACATACAAAAATATTGCAAAACATTTCTGTATAGAAACTTTAGTCAACCAATGCAATCTCAAAATGAAAAATTAAAATTTTGGGAATCAGACTAACTTGTCAGAGTTGGCCAAAAAGAAAAACATTCCACTAACAATCACATTTTTTTGGATTTGAGCAACCAACTGTTGGATTTGATTAAGTGAATTAATTTGATGAATTAAGTTATTCTGATTTTCTGAGTCAGAAATATGACTTTGAAGGGTGTTCCAGTTGATTTTTTTCCTCAGAAAATTCCTACTTCTGAGTTTAAATGAAATGCACAATTAGCAACACTAGTTGTATGCTAATGTATTCAAATTGAAGGCTAATATTAAACGAGTGAAATTATTGAACTTATGTTCAGGGTGAGAGTTTAAATTGTTTTTGAAGTTTATTTATTTATTTATTTTTTTAAAGTTTGCTCTCTTTCCTCTGTTCCAATTATATTTGTGTCCACGGAAAGGTTTCTGCACCCATACACTGCAGACTCAACAACCCGCTCTGTCTGCTTTGGTTAATCACAGCCCATTTGTCCCCCTCTCTGGAAGAAAATGTGTTATTGTCACAAGTTGGCCCCCAAAATTATGACAATACTACGTTTTATTTGGCCTATTCATTTACATTGCCTTGCAACCAGGTCACGTGACTATCAAGTTTCCCTCAGCGAAAAAAAGAAAATGGCCGACTGTCTGCTTTTTTTTTCTATGAAAAACATAACATTTTAAGAAATCATCTGCATTTGTATGCATTTCGATGGCATTTTTAGCGAGAACTACGCATAATATTTTCATAATCTTTGTTCAAGGAATGTAGACGATCTTTCGTTTATAAGTTTCGCCGAAGATTTTAGTATCTCCTTGAAAAAACGTAAGAATAAAACGTTTTGTACCGTTGTTAAGGTTGTTGCTATGGACGCTGCTATCTCTACGTCACCGACCTGCGCCGACATTCCCCGTACTTTCTGTTTATAAAAAAAATATATATATATATGTATATAAATAAAATATATATATATAAAAAGATATAGCCAAATGACAATAGTGACCTTATCATAGAAATGGTTGATAATACATTATCAACCATTTCCATCAGTGGGCCATTATTTCAGTGAGCCAGTAGAGGGAGAAGGCCTGTTATAGACTGATAACGGTCAAATAGGGTGGATAGATATACTTATATTATTATCTATGATCAAAAAATTATCATTTGCTTTTTGTGAACACATATTCCAAAAAATGTAAAATGAACAGAGTAAAGCATAATAGAATGCATACACAACAGAAGTTCTGTTGTGTCATATGTAACTACACACAATAAAATTGTTGTTCCTTCACATCAGCCTAAATTCCTTTGCATTGTCCTAGTCGGGCTGCCGTGCCTCAGCCACTGGCACTTGCGCCATGTAGATATAGTGTGGCTATATAAAAAAAAAACACCAAAAAAACAAATACATATATATACATTTCTTTTTTTAAACAGAAAGTACGGGGAATGTCGGTGCAGGTCGTGACATAGAGATAGCAGCGTCCATAGCAACCACCTCAACAACGGTACAAAACGTTTTATTCTTAAGTTTTTTCAAGAAGATACTAGCCTGGGAATTCCCATGCTGCTTTGCGCTCGATTTCATTCTCACTGCAAAGTCAGCCTGGAAACCACCGCCCTTATTTTTGCCAGAGTTTGGGAACCAATGACAGAATGGGGGGGGGGGGGGGCAGCAAGACGATGACAACGTCTATGCGCTACACCGAAGCTTGTAGAGTGTTAATCCAACATGACAGCGGACACAACGTTACCGTTCGATGCAGCCTTAGAAAGTGTTTCGGAGTAGATTCACCCTAGGGTCATTTGAACCGTGACATCCAGCCAAGTAGCCCACCCGAAGTTTTTCCGATATTGGCTGAACATCAGCTGAGTTACTGAGTTATCCCGAATAGCTTAGTACAAGCGCTAACGGACCCTGGCAAGTATCTCCAAAATTACCATACTAAAATCACATGCCATGACACCAAACTTCTACAGTAGTACAAATATGGTCTGTACTCACAAAACGATGCATTTGGAAGTTTGTATATAGTCCATGAGTTTATTATTATCAACACAAGCCTGATAGCTTTTCTGCTGCTAAAGCTGCGTCGACGTCACTTCTGGGAGCTTCAAAGTAAGATGAGGGTTGATCTACTACTGTAGACAACAAAGCAAGGCTGCTCAATTTCTCCATTATTAAAATAAATTCACAACTCTACAACATAAAAATTCATGTAGAATATAGCATATAGGCCTACTTTGTTGTCAATTTAAGTAGCTTAGAGCGCAAGTTTACTTTTAGTTTACTTTTTTTTCTTCTTCCTCGTCGAATTTCTGTCGTCATCTTGTATAAGTGATACAATTGGCTATGAATCGCGCACAAAGCAGCATGGGAAGAACCTGACGTCATTTGATAGACATTCGTAGCGCCCAATAAACGGCTCTAGGCATTCGTAAACCACGCCTCAAATACGAGAAAATGCACACCTAGTTCCCAGACCACCATTTCATCGAGATTGCGGACGCGTCAGCCAGGCTAAGAAGATACTAAAATCTTCGGCGAAACTAATAAACGAAAGATCTACATTCTCTGAACGAAGATTATGAAAATATTATGCATAGTTCTCGCCAGAAATGCCATTGAAATGCATACAAATGCAGATGCTTTCTTACTTGTCCAGTAGAACCTTTTCCGTCATGGTTGGTGCCATGCTGCCTTGCTGCACTCACTCACTTCAGAGGAGGTGACACTCTATTGAACATGACCGGGAACACAACTACGACGCACGTGCGTGTACAGATCATCTACAGTGACAGACATCGCACTCCAACAATATTCTTCAGTCACTTGCGGTGATATTAATATTATTAATTAGTATTTCATTCGCACATTATACCTATTTCGTGGGCACGTTGTATCTATGTCGTGGCCACGAATTAGTATTTTGTGCGCACGTTATACCCATTTCGTGGGCACGTTATTACGGAGCCCCTAAAGGGACATGGAGGGATTTTTTTTTTTTTTGCGAGATCTCGCAAAAAGTATTGCGGGATCTTGCAAAAGTATTGCGAGATCTCGCAAAAGTTTTTTTCCCACGTCAGTGAACCGGAAGTAACACAGACACAGCGATGGAGGAGCCTACCCATCATCCGTGGGAGAAGTTTATTGATTTCTATTTTAGTATTGGCCTAACATATAAAGACATCAAATCCATTCTTGCACGTAGACATGGCTTTGACATAAGTCTACGGATGATGGGTAGGCTCCTCCATTATAAAGTGCTGCATCCTGAGAAAAGTCCTTTTATATCCTACATTTTCAACGTAATAAGAAGAATCACTGTATGAATTTTTAGATGAATGACAAACAAACAATAGTATAAGTGCAGACTATATATTATTTAATGCCTGCTGAAAGACACTAATATATTTTAAGTTTCTGGTTAGTGTACCATGTGAAACTGTGCCTGTGAGCACTGTCGTTAGAAAAGAAAGTTTGAATGTGGGCTCTTCCGTGGGGAGTTTGATTGTTCTCTCTGTGCATGCATGAGTTCTCTCAGGGATTAAGCCTACAAAGGTTTTAAATCCACTAACAGGTTTAGTCCATGGTCAAGTAAAATGGCCTAATCCTGACAGAACTGAGCATCTTGCATGTTTTATCACACTATCATTGAGAGTGCACTGTTCTATGCTGCTGTCTGCTGGGGGAGTTGCACTACAGACAAAATCTGTAGGCGCCTGGACAAACTTGTGAAAAAGGCTGGTTCTGTTGTTGGCAGAAGGCTGGACCCTCTCAGTGCTGTGGTGGAGAAACGGATGAGGAGGAAGTTAGATTCTGTGATGGAGAACAATAAACATCCTCTCCACAGCATCCTGCAGGACAGAGCAGCTGCAGTGAGAGGCTGCAGGACTGAGAGGTTCAGGAGGGCCTTTGTTCCCACAGCCATAAGGCTTTTTAACAGTGACTGCTGAGTTCTTCTCAAATTGATTGATTGATTTTTATTTATTTGTTTATTTTGCCATTTAGTCATTTATTATTATTTAGTTAGTAGTAGTATTATTATTGTTGTTTTATTGTGTTAATTCAATCATTGTAAATATTTTTAAAAAAATGTTGAGCTCCTTGAAAAATTTGAATTTCCCCCATTGGGGGATAAATAAAGTATTTTTCTATTCTATTCTATTCTATTCTATTCTATTCTATCTGATCAGATCAACTAAACATCAGTCACAGTCCACATAGTTAAGCCTGTGTATGATGAATAGAAAAAAGATCAACAACGTTGGTCCAGCACCTGTATACACTGCGGTAGCACAAACAAAAACGCAGTTTTATTTTCATCCAGGCAGATATACTATTAACATACAAAATTCACATTGCTTAATCAGTCATGTGAAATTGGGGGAAAAAATAAAAAATAAAAAATCAGGGTCGAGAAGGAAAACTCTATCCATCTATTTTCTATAGCCACTTCATCCTATTCAGGGTTGTGGGGGAGCTGGAGCCTATCCCAGCAGTCACAATTGAGAGACACCCTGGACAGGTCACCAGTCCATCACAGGGCCAACACAGAAACAAACAACCATGCTAGCACACACGTACCCACTCCTAGGATCAATTTAGATTAATCAATTAACCTAACATGGATGATTTTAGACTGTGGGATAAAGCCAGAGTACCAAGAGAGAGCCCAGGCATTGCACTGGAGGAACATGCAACACCCAAGCCAAGATTGAAATTGGGAATTGAGAAAAAAAACTAAATTCTGTGCTTGGGTGTTAACAAACAAAAAACTCATAACACATAACACAGCCCTGTCACTGACTAAATGTGTGTGTAGGAGGAAGCAGGGCCTTGCCATTGCTCACACCACATATTATTCGTGCGGGTCAGAATGTTCTCTGTCAAGATGATAACGGAAGCTGTTGTGGACACAGTGGTGTCGAACAGAAATTGGATTTTGGCCACCTACGCACAGAGTGAAGAGGATCTCACAAACTGTTGTCGTAGGGAATTCTGTGTATGCTGCCATGTAATATGTTTCTATGTTGTTCCTGTTAATAAATTCCCCGTAAGAGACTGCAAAGGCGAGTCAAACTACTCTTCTCCACAACAAGTGCTGCAACATCACAGTAGCAGCTCATAATGGAATCATCCAGCCTCCCCATCCTAATTCCCACCCACAGCGTTGAATTTGAGAATAGAATTGCCAGTTTTTTTAATTAGTTTTGTCTGTCCTCTAGTGTTACCTCTTAGGCAAGGTACCATATGCACTCTTATATGGTAGTAAAGTTCCTTAAGAGTTATTGAGTGTGATTTGTGCTCAAGTTTGTACCACCAATCTCAAAAGAGGCCCACCCTGCAGAACAGAGAGATCAATTGAAGTTGAGTGGCTCACTCCACCCCCTAAAACTACCCGTTATGAATAGGGGTGTAAAGACAAGGCTAAGGCGAATGTCGTACCTTAATCTTGTGGTATTTTGAGCAAAGCATGTCATTGACATTTTAATGTAGACCTCACAAAATTTTCTGAATGTCTCGAAATGGGACAAGATATGCCTAATTTGAGAATAGAGACAAATGAGTCTTATCTTGCAGTGAAAACTTAAGAGTACTGTAGTAGAATCTATTCTATGTAACAATTTTAGATAGATTTCTTTGGACAATATATTCTGGATTAAAAGAACATTGTATTCATAGACTTAAAATTTTACCCGCGTGGTTTTATCAACATTATTGACGTGGATGATTTGCAGTTGAACAGACACCAGAAATACATACAATTTTAGATACATATTTGAAAAATAAATGCTGGCCTAAAATTGATGACTAAAGCCTACACAGTATATTTCAACATCCATCCATCCATCCATCCATCCATCCATTATCTTCTGCTTTTCCGGGGATCGGGTCGCGGGGGCAGCAGTTTGAGCAGAGAAACCCAGACGTCTCTGTCCCCGGCCACTTCCTCCAGCTCTTCTGGGGGGACCCCGAGGCGTTCCCAGGCCAGCCGAGAAACATAGTCTCTCCAACGTGTCCTGGGTCTTCCCCGGGGCCTCCTCCCAGTGGGATGGGCCCGGAACACCTCACCAGGGAGGCGTCAAGGAGGCATTCTCACCAGATGCCCGAGCCACCTCATCTGATTCCTCTCGATGCGGAGGAGCAGCGGTTCTACTCTGAGCCCCTCCCGGATGACCGAGCTTCTCACCCTATCTCTAAGGGAGAGCCCAGACACCCTGCGGAGGAAACTCATTTCGGCCGCTTGTATTCGTGATCTCGTTCTTTCGGTCACTACCCACAGCTCGTGACCATAGGTGAGGGTAGGAACATAGATTGACCGGTAAATCGAGAGCTTCGCCGTTTGGCTCAGCTCCTTCTTCACCACGACGGGCCGGTGCAGAGCCCGCATCACTGCAGACGCCGCACCGATCCGTCTGTCAATCTCCTGCTCCATTCGTCCCTCACTCGTGAACAAGACCCCGAGATACTTGAACTCCTCCACTTGGGGAAGGATCTCATTCCTGACCCGGAGAGAGCATTCCACCCTTTTCCGGCTGAGGACCATGGTCTCAGATTTGGAGGTGCTGATTCTCATCCCAGCCGCTTCACACTCGGCTGCGAACCGCTCCAGTGAGAGCTGAAGGTCACGGCCCGACAACGCCAACAGAACCGCATCGTCCACAAAAAGCAGAGACCCGATTCTGAGGTCGCCAAAACGGACCTCCTCAACGCCCTGGGTGCGCCTAGAAATTCTGTCCATAAAAATTATGAACAGAATCGGTGACAAAGGGCAGCCCTGACGGAGTCCAACCCTCACAGGAAACATGTCCGACTTACTGCCGGCAATGCGGACCAAACTCTGACACCGGTCATACAGAATCAGAGTGGTGTTTTGTTATTTCAACATTATTTCGTTCAATTATAGAGATTCAAGATCAAGATTCAAGAGGGTTTATTGTCATTCCAGCCATATACACAGTATACAGTGCAATGAAATAACGTTTCTCGAGAAGTTTTCAGTGCAACAAACAGCAACAACAAAGAACAGATTGATTATAGATGCCATTTTAAATGGTTGTCCATTAAGCATCCATGTAAGGCTGTGGTGTATGGATATAACCTCAGAAAATAGCTTTATCTTGTCAATATCAGCATCAGTACTACATACAGCTACTCACTCTCTGTCCACCACCAAGCAGTGTGTGTCGTTCTCATTGCAGATAATGTTGGCTGAGCGAAAATCCTCACTGTAAACAAAAAAGTGCTGTTCAGTCAAACAAACTCAACACAAACACAAATTGTACACATAGTCCCCAGTTATTAGTGCCTTAACCTACATCTTCAATGTTGTCTTTGTATTCGTACCAGGGCCCACTGTGGTTCAGAAGGCAAAGCAGCTGTCATTACCCTTGATTAAAGCTGCGGTCGGCAACTTTTTTTTAGTCATATTAGCTTGAACTGTCATGGGATTCTGGAAGTAGAATATTAAATAGGCTGTTTAGGAAAAATAACGAAATGTGTAGCTCCCTCTGAAGCCTGTAATCATGCTTGCAAAAATCGAGCGCTCCCGGCTGTTTTTAACCAATCAAGTTAGGGTGGAGGAATCCTACCTGTCAATCACAGCTTGTGCACACGCTGCTGAGCGTGAGTCTGCCCGCAGCTTGTGTGCGCTCACACTGGTGTGAACTCACGTGCACAACCTCGTCCACAGAGGGGGAGGGGTTTGGGGGGCGATTCGTAGCTTGTTAGAGGTTGGGGGAGGGACCTGAAAGTTGTATCAGTTCGAATTTTCCGACTTTAGACTCGCAATTTTGAAAACCTGCCGACTGCAGCTTTAATTCATCAGTGTATATAATATATCAAAGGTAAAAAAATAAAAATAAATTAAACCAAGAAGTGTTGTTTGACTGCAAATGGTTAATGCGGCTTGATGTGATCTTGTTGTAATAAATCAAGACTCTTTGCCGTATCATGCCTTGGTGACACAAATGATTATATAGATTTTGTGCTGTTCTGTCAGGGTCTATGGGTGTGGTGGAATTGTTTTATATTATTTCCCCCTGGACCCCCTCTCCAGCCCATACCCCCTTGGACCAGAGCCCCACCCTCCCACACCTTCCTTTATAAATAAACTTGTTCTTTGTCAGTTGGTGTCACATTTGGGTTCCTAGCTGAGGCGTGACATATACTGTGATATGGTAACATCAGTCTAAAAAGACTCATGTCTTGCCACTGTTCATGTCTTGTGGTTTTTGTGACTTCAACTAAGTTTTGCTATTCTGTTTTCAGAAGAGACTGAGTCAGTAATTACGGTCCTCAAGCTGTAAATCCCAGTACATGGCACTTTACACCACCCCTGTTGCTGCCTTAACAAGTTCTGATGAATTATTTCCTACTCAAAACAGCACAATAAACAAGTCATGTTGCATTTTTTAAAATTAAAGCTAAGTATTCATAAATCAAATATAATTGAAGTAACTACCTTGAAAACTAGAACTGTGAAATTTCTCCCTAGAGACCTCCATATGACCTCAAAATGTCATGTGTATGCAGTTTAGAGGTTATCACACTTCAAAATTAAGCAACCTAGGAAAAACAGTGCACTAGACACACAGTTTTTCTGACTGACCAGTCTGTGTGTTGATTTTGTCAGAATTCTTTTCAGAATCAGCAGTCTGTCCTTTTACCATTGCACACTGGATGTGATGCGGTTTACCAGAAAGAGACTATATCAGGTAAGGCCAATGTCATAAGCTCAAACCTGTGCTTGTAAAGTGTGTTAGATTTTACAATCTTTCATTGCTTCGTGTGTTATTTTTACCTGATGAGGGCTTTCTCTCCAAAATAGTTCCCAGCTCCTAACGTCTTGATTTCTTGAGGTTCGGCAAATCCCTCTGTACTTTGTGTGACTATGACCTATTTTGAAAAAAATGAAAGAGAGAGAGAGAGAAACAGAATAAAGTACAGCAGAAACCATGGTTTTACATGTCAAAACAGCAAAAAACAACAACCATAAGAAAAGAAATTAGCTTCACTCACTCTCTTCCAGTGGTGACCTGCACGTTAAGTATAACATTAAAACCCAACTAATGCCAAGCTAATTATTGTATTATGTTAGGTGCATTCTTCTTCCACACTCCCCCCTTTATAATACCACCTAAACATTTGGCAGTGTATAAATAATTTAATCAGTTGCTTAACCATTATTCTTATTTATATCACAAAATGTTGATTATAAATTTAAGAAAGTGGTCATTTGTAATATAATGCTTAAGCTCCACAGTACGTGACTGATATGTTAAGCCTTATCTCAACATCCAGGTCATTTAAGTCAACATCACACATTAAATCTCACTCTACCACTGGCAATTTTAAATCAGAATGGAAGACTAACCTATTTTCTTTTTTACCTTAATTCTCTTCAATGTTGCTCTTTTGTCAGATTTGCACCGCTATCTATCTATCTATCTATCTATCTATCTATCTATCTATCTATCTATCTGATTTTTATAAAATAAATATATTTATAGAAAAAATATATGTATTTATTTTCTAAAATTTTTTGGAAATGTGATATATAAATAATGGCAAATTTAATTGACTTGATATGTATATATTCTTTTTTTTCTACTTTAAAAGATATTATTATTAATAATAATAATAATAATAATAATACATTTTATTTAAAAAGCTCTTTTCTAAATACTGAAAGACACTTTACAAAAAAACAACATAAAATCAACAAAAATATAAAATAGTATACTAAAAACACATTAGACTGAGGTTAAACATTAAAAGCAATTTTAAAAAGGTGTGTTTTTGTCAGAGATTTGAAGGTGGACAAGTCAGTAGAGAGTTCAAAAGGGAGGGGGCAGCTGCAGAGAAGGCTCTGTTGCTCCAGGTTCGGTGCTTGGTTCTGAGTGGTGGAGTAAGGAGGTTAGGATCTAATGAACGGAGGCTGCGGTTGAGCAAGTCAGTGAGGTAGGACGGGGCCTGGTTATGGAGGGCTTTGTGTGTGAGGAGGAGGATTTTGCACTGAATACGTGGTGGAACTGGAAGCCAGTGGAGGTTCTGGAGGACAGGAGTGATGTGATCACGGATGGGGGTGTGGGTGAGCAGATGACGTGCAGGTTAGTTTTGGATGTACTGTAGTTTATTTAAAGTTTTGGATGGTGTTCCATAAAGGATGCTGTTGCAGTAGTCAATTCTGGAAGTGATGAAGGCGTGAATGAGGGTTTCAGCAGCAGAGAAGGAGAGTGATGGGCGGAGTTGTGGAATGTTCATGAGTGAAAGAAAGCAGTTTTGGCTTATGTGATGGTCAAAGGAGAGGTTACTGTCAAAGATGACTCCAAGGTTGCGACTGTGGGGGGATGCGAACAGTGTGGAATTGTCAATGGTGAGGTGGAAACTGTCTGGTATTGTTGTGGGATTTGGGGCCGATAATGATCGGGTCAAATTTGTCACAGTTGACTTTGAGGAAGTTGGTCTGCATCCAGGATTTGATGTCGGTGAGGCAGTTGGAGAGAGAGGAGTGAGTGGCGGGGGTGATGGAGTTGGTGGAGATGTAAAGCTGGACGTCAGCGGCATAACAGTGGAAATGGAGGCCATGGTGGCGAATGATGTTGCCAATGGGGAGCAGATAAAGTATGAAGAGGAGTGGACCAAGTACCGAACCCTGGGGGACGCCTTGGGCCAGAAGAACAGGGGAGTAGGTGCAGTTGTTGATGTGGATGAATTGTTGTCGGTCTGTGAGTTATGATTCTTAATACAGTATTCTTACTATATTTAAATATAGTCTGTGACATGTTAGAAACTGTGGTAAAATCTGTTGCTAAATACTAAGTGCAGAATTAATGTTTTGGCCCCATAAATACACATGAACATGATTTATTCTAAAGGGAGGGCTACAGTTGAACATGATGGTGTAGTAATCCTCATGGGAAATGTGTTTTTTTCAAAGTGTATGTCTGGCAAGATTGTGCAGATATCCCACCTCTCCTTTTGCAATAATGAAGAAAGTGTTCCCCTCTTCACCCTCTCGAATGATATACTCTCCTTTTTCAAAATAATCCTGAAAAGACAAACTCATTTGCTTCTCATGAAAAAACATTCTGAAACATTTAGTGAGAAACAGCTGCAAGAGGATAAATGTGAAATCTTAAGCTAAAAAGAACACGAAAAAAGAAATATTCACCACTTCAAGACAATCAACAATCTTGGCCAGCTTTTCCTCAGGAAGATCTCGGAGCAGAGACACACTTGCAGAGAAATAAACACAAAGTACAGATGTTGATATAAATTAGGGTTAAGTAGTATCAGTGACATATTGTCTATATGAATAAATGACGAACATATATTCTTATTTTGCAACATTGGTATTTTTCTAAATACCATGCATTTTTACAAATAGAGAAATACTTTGATCTTTTGTGTCTGTTTTGACCATTTGCATGTGGTTTCTTAATGACAGCGCACTGAGCTCTCAAGGTGACCATATAGTCAAAGAATATGTTTAATGCCCTCTTACTGACGTGTTAAAATTGAAACCTTCCCTCTGCTCGTCGCCAGTGAGTGAGTTCTCCATCTGTGGTACTACGCTGGCCCATCCACAGGTAACTCTGGTAAATCCCTGTTTGAGTGCTCCTTGTTAGGGGTTGCCAATCCCCTTTATTTCATTCACAAGAGCATGATCGGGCAGTACCTTCAGTCCAGAGTCACTAAACCGGTGTCACAGGATTTGGAGGTAGACCCATGCAGTCCTGTTAACATCTGTGGAAAAGTTAGAGTAGAGAGTATGCTGACCAACATCACGCCCCACTTACTGTCCTAAGTGGCAGCGTTTTGACTTTCCTGCCAGAACATGCCCCTCCACACAGTCAAAGAAACTCTCACCTTGTTTTATTGGCCCCTTTTGAAACTGAGAGAGTGATTAACCTGACTACTGTTTGACTACCTTGCACCATGAGAATCAGTGGCGGCTGGCAGTCTGTCAAACAGGGGAGGCTGGTAAATTACAATATGTCCAGATTACAAAGAAAAAGCGAGAAAAATAATTCAATTTTGACACACACCCTACATTGGCCCTGAGCAACAAATGGGCCCACACACGAAACGACTCTTGTTGAAACTGTTGTTGAAACGCAAACACATTTGTTGGAAAGTTGATGTTTTTTAATAGGCAAATTGTTATATGTTCTATGGCTATGATTTGAATACAGCTCTTTGTAAGAAGCAGAGTGTTCTGGAATAAGTATACCTGTGGTGGGGAGTCTAACATAGGCCTAGAGCTGGGTGCCTGCCACTGTCACACATTTAATTCAATCATTACCCTCTAATATTGATTGGGAAACTGATTGGGGAATTGACTGTTATACTGACCACTTTTTATTATTACCTCTTGTTGAAGAGGTCACCACTAGATCTGTAGGCCTATTTATAAGAAAATTCTGCCCTCCTTTCTTTTTCAAGAAAATGCTCTGTCACCCTGTCATACCAGGTGGGAGTCTTCTCCAGAGCCTTGACTAGCTTCCTCTCAATTGCCAATAAAGCAAGGTTGCTGAGTCTAGTTTGCCCCATGGTGTTTCTGGTGTATGATTTGACACGTTTCAAGCAGGAGAAGCTCCTCTCTACACCTGCTGATGTTACCCCTATGGTTGCCACTAAGGTCAACAGCTTGTACAGCTCAGGCATGGCACAGTCCAGGCCCATGTCTTTAAAGAAAAACAAGTGCTCACACAGCTTACCTCTGTTGCCCTGCAGCTCACGATCACCATACAAAACTTTGAGTTCCGATCTTAGTCTGTCAGAGTCAAAGAAATGGCCATACGTTTTGAGGACATTGTGAAATGCCTCCTCAGGAAACACCTGATTCATGTCATCATACTTTTCTGGGTTGATTAACTCCAGGAAGCGCATGCATTCTAAATCGGCAAACCGACGAGACATCTGTTTAACCAGATTGTCCAGAATGGACATGTAAACGTGCCTGTAGCGCTCCTGTGGATCTTGCACCTGTCGCCTGCGCTTTGGCCCATTCTGAGGGTCAGATGTCAGAGTTGCTTTTCTGTAAACAGCTTGAAATCCCTCTTCTGATCTTTTCTCTTTTGCAAATGCAAGAAGAGCTTCCACTTTCTGTTTACAGTACAGGACATCCATGACCCTCTGCTGCACAATGTCAAAGATCACATCAGTTTGGGAAAAGATCTGTTCATATGTGTACAATACGAAAACAGTCTCAAAATCCTCCAGTGTCCTGATGTAACCTTTGGCAGCGCTCAGTGTGTCCTGGTCTACTGTCTGGTCTGCCACAATGTTTTCAAAAGTCTGCAGGAGCTCATCATAATTGTTGGTCACAGTGCTGACTGCATGTAATGTGTCAAAGACAGACTGGGCATCTCGCCCCTTTGAGACATCGAAAAACCCGATAAAACGCTCCTGGATTTGCCCTGCAATGTCTACAAACCGAAGAATTATTGACAGTTGTGCATGGCATGAAATGTCAGTTGTCTCATCGACTTGCCATGCATAAAAGGGAGCAGACTGAAGTTCATCCTTTATTTAATCAGTGACAGTGGCTGAAATGGCAGAAATTAAGTCATTTTGAATAGTATGAGACATGCCAGTAAACACAGGCGATGATTGGAACTGTGTAGCAACCACATGGTCGTATTTTGACAATGTTTCAACAAACTCCCTGTAATTCCCCTTGTTTGCAGACTCACTGCTTTCATCATGTCCCCTGAAGGACAGCTCCTGTCGGCCAAGCAGTGAGGTGACATCAATGAGGCGGTTTAAAAATGCCCTGTTCTTTTGAACCACCTCATTGTGCCTGGCCACATGGATCTGCACACCCTCAGTGACAGCATGCTCCACCCTGACCCTGCCAAGACAGCTCAGCCTTGCACATGCATTAACATGTTCATTACTTATTTCATGTCGTTTGCATGCCCTTTTGAAATTATGCAGGTCATCAAATCCCACTTTTGACCAGATACAAGATCCATGTAATGGCTTTATCAACAGACATGGCCAACAGTACAGCCTCCTGGTCACAGGACTTGCAGTTAGCCAGTTGACTTTCTCGTACCACGACAGCTGAAAGGAACGGTTGTTCTTCCCTATCTTTTTCACCAAGTCAATATTAGGCATTGGTCTACCCTGCTCCTTGATTTTAATTTTCTCTTCGTAAGGAAGACTGGAAAATGGCCTCGCCAGAATGTAATCTACGATGCTTGGCATTTTACACAGCTTTCTTGCAAGCTAGCTTGCTCCCTCAAAAGTACCTCAAATAAACAGTTTTGGAATAGGGGAATACAAAAAGGTAACGCACGTGACAACACTATTAACACTTTATTCGAAAGATACTATCAAGAATATGTTGACGAAACTGGGATATACCGCAATTAATAGCTTCTACTTGCTCACAGGACTAGACGTCTCAGCTCGCATTATCCGCATGGGACTGACACGAGAGTCTCGCTGCCTGTCTATATTTTTGCGAAGAAAAAAAAAAACAGCCTCTTTCTCGGTTCACCCAATCACGACGAGATCACAGATCATGTGTATCCGCATGGGAACGACTGACACGACAGTTCACCCAATAACAAGTCGGAGCCTCAGTCTCCTCTCCCCGCCCTTCGCTCAATTTCTCCGTTCACTCCCAGTGAGGCTGAGTCTCCGGAAGCAGAAAATATTCTCGGCATTAACCAATCATCGTTTAGCATTCTGCCATTGAGTAAGCGCATATCCACACATGCCATTGAAGTCCAGTGAGACTCGACTCGCTGGCGTTGTCATGAGGGGGAAAAAAAACGCAAGCACAGATTAGGCCAACCGCGGATCCTTATTACTGACTGATTTCATCTCTAGGTTGAGCACATGCATTTCTATGGAGCTGGATCTGAAATAGCAATGTTATAAAGTCGGCTAAAGCATTACATAATACACATTGGTAAACCATGTTCTCGTGATTTCGCACAGGAGGCTGAGCCTCCGTTGTACTCATAAAGGAATCGCGGCTGATGAGAATACACCCCACTTTCCACGTCTCTCAGGTAAAGCCTGTTGCTACCTCTCCAATAATCAGTCTCCATCCATTAGTTCTCCATCAGTGGTACTACACCGGGTAAGCACTCATGTATTTTTAAGTTTCTCGTCAAGTTCTTTGTGGATTTTTGCTAAGACTTTTGCTGTTTACAGATTCACATTCATGTTGCCAAAGTTGCTAAAGGTAAGGAGAAGCCACACTGCACGTCACTGCTGCCAACACCGATACCAAACCCATCACTCATCGGTCAGAGACTTCACAGTAAAGTCCTCCTGATTTCCAAAGTTCCACGACAGAAAGAGCCATTCTGCAAAGCCAAACTTTGTGGGGAAGACGCCCTGAGTCTCAAGATCAATATCACCTTCCATCACTGGAAGCCACATCGCTTTGTGCCAGTCTTCAACGTTTTTCCCATTCACCGGACTAAAACCTGACAGGAAAGTTATTCTAAGTCTCTACCAAGCTTCTCACAGTCTGTTCTCACTCCCTCAAGAATTTAATTAATTGTGGAACCTCGTCACCCTTACCGCTCTCTCTCAAAACCACTGAACCTTTCACGAAGAGACTCTCTGACCAGCTTTCACCTGAGCCCACCAGTAAATATTTGTTTATCTAATCCACATATTGTGAATACATCACTTACCTTTTTACTCACCTGTTCCTCTCAGTTTCTTCTTTGATCCTGCCTTCCTGAAGACCTTAACAGTGACTACATCTAGCAGCTAGCTATGTTTCGTTCACTGCCTCACAGCCTCACCAACAACATTTAAATGTTGGGGGCTTTGGCGACCCTGTCAGGTCTTTTGTACCTGCGCAAAAAGCTGAAGTACTCCTCATGTCTGGCCTGTGTGGTCTGCATCATGATGGTCTGGAAAGTCTGGCGGTCCAGTGTCCAGATGTGAGACTGTAACACAGCTGGAGGAGAGTTGTATGATTAACAACCTATTACTTTTTCATTTCTGTGGAGAACCGTTCAAAGTCCTCGTATGTATGAAAAGTATGAAATGATTTTTCAAATGTTTCAAAACCGTTTACAAATCTCTCCTCTCTTTTTGAATTTTTTACATCAGTTGCCAAACTTTCCCCCTTATTTGGCTAGGCTCCCTTTAAATATAGAATTGAATTTAAAATTCACTTTCAGATTCCAGGCTTACTTGTGGTTCCAAGAGTTTCTAAAAGTAAAATGGGAGGCAGACCTTTCAGTTATCAGAACCCTCTCCAGTGTAACCAGTTCTTAGAATAGGTTTCGGAGGCAGACACTCTCTCTAACTTTTTGTTTGATAAAGCTTGTTATTAGAAATGGCTCAGATAATCATGAAATATCTTTTAGTTATGCTGCTACAGGCCAAGACTATTGAGGGTTATTTCCAATTCAATTGGACTGTATCTTTCAAGGGGCCTTGAGGTGACATTATGTATATATATAAACTATACTATATATGTATATATAAACTGAATTGAACTGAAAAGAATTACTATAGAAAATTGTGTTACAGTCTGTCAAAATGTAATTATTTACATTATTTATATTTACAAAAGTTGTTTAGTGGCATAAATCCATTGGCTGCACATTTCCTTGTAAGGATGAAAATATTTTCACTCTTATACAGTATGAAATATATGGTAGAGTAGTTTTGAAGAGCAACTACAGGTCCTTCTCAAAAAATTAGCATATTGTGATGAAGTTCATTATTTTCCATAATGTAATGATAAAAATTGAACTTTCATATATTTTAGATTTATTGCACACCAATTGAAATATTTCAGGTCTTTTATTGTTTTAATACTGATGATTTTGGCATACAGCTCATGAAAACTCAAAATTCCTATCTCAAAAAATTAGCATATCATGAAAAGGTACTCTAAACGAGCTATTAACCTAATCATCTGAATCAACGAATTAACTCTAAACACCTGCAAAAGATTCCTGAGGCTTTTAAAAACTCCCAGCCTGGTTCATTACTCAAAACCGCAATAATGGGTAAGACTGCCGACCTGACTGCTGTCCAGAAGGCCATCATTGACAACCTCAAGCAAGAGGGTAAGACACAGAAAGAAATTTCTGAGTGAATAGGCTGTTCCCAGAATGCTGTATCAAGGCACCTCAGTGGGAAGTCTGTGGGAAGGAAAAAGTGTGGCAGAAAACACTGCACAACCAGAAGAGGGGACCGGACCCTGAGGAGGATTGTGGAGAAGGGCCGATTCCAGACCTTGGGGGACCTGCGGAAGCAGTGGACTGAGTCAGGAGTAGAAACATTCAGAGCCACCGTGCACAGGCATGTGCAGGAAATGGGCTACAGATGCCGCATTCCCCAGGTCAAGCCACTTTTGAACCAGAAACAGCGGCAGAAGCGCCTGACCTAGGCTACAGAGAAGCAGCACTGGACTGTTGCTCAGTGGTCCAAAGTACTTTTTTCGGATGAAAGCAAATTTTGCATGTCATTCGGAAATCAAGGTGCCAGAGTCTGGAGGAAGACAGGGGAGAAGGAAATGCCAAAATGCCTGAAGTCCAGTGTCAAGTACCCACAGTCAGTGATGGTCTGGGGTGCCATGTCAGCTGCTGGTGTAGGTGTACTGTGTTTTATCAAGGGTAGGGTCAATGCAGCTAGCTATTAGGAGATTTTGGAGCACTTCATGCTTCCATCTGCTGAAAAGCTTTATGGAGATGAAGATTTTCAGCACGACCTGGCACCTGCTCACAGTGCCAAAACCACTGGTAAATGGTTTACTGACCATGGTATTATTGTGCTCAATTGGCCTGCCAACTCTCCTGACCTGAACCCCATAGAGAATCTGTGGGATATTTTTCCCAATACTTTTGTATATTTTGCTCTTTTGTTATGATGCATAACCATAGCAACAGGGTGGTTTACAACAGGGGGCAGCTGATTAACATTGGAAAAGCAGAAATAATTCGACAACTGAAGCCAGAAATCCCACTGGAATTTAAAAGGAGGCGTCGTGGATGCAGAGCAGGAGCAAAGAGGAGAGAGAGAAAGAAGAAGTTCAAACCATCTCTGCCATCCATCATCATGGGCAATGTAAGATCGTTAGCTAACAAGTTGGATGAACTTCTAGCCTTGACAAGGACTCAGCAAGAATATCGGGAATGTAGCATAATGTGTTTTACTGAGACATGGCTGCAGGATCATATCCCCGACTCCAGCGTCTCTCTGCCGGGCTTCCTGACTGTACGAGCAGATCGAGATTTAAAGAGTAGCAGGAAAAGGAAAGGGGGTGGATTGGCAGTGCTTGTCAACAACAGATGGTGTCACCCAGGACATGTTACTGTGAAGAGTCGTCTCTGCAGTCCTGACATTGAACTATTGGCAGTAAGTTTTCGTCCATATTATATGCCAAGAGAGTTCACCAGTGTTGTTTTGGTGGCTGTTTATATTCCACCCTCAGCTGTTGCCGACACTGCATGTGATGTCATCAGTTCCGTTGTTGCTAAGATACAGACACAACACCCCAATTCTTTTGTGGCAATATCTGGTGATTTTAATCATGCCTCACTCTCTGCTACACTGCCAACTTCAACGTTTGTCAGCTGCTTTACCAGAGAAAACAAGACATTGGATTTGTTTTACACAAATGTCAAGGATTCATACATTTCCAAATCAAGACCTCCCCTGGGTAAATCAGATCACAACCTTGTTTTTCTCTGTTCAGCATATAAACCCCTTGTCCAGAGACTACCTGTCACAAAAAGGACTGTTAGAAAGTGGTCACAGGAAGCTGAAGAAGCCTTACAGGGTTGGTTTGATGCAACTGATTGGATTTCTCTTTGTAAGCCACATGGAGAGGACATTAATGCCATGACTGAGTATGTGACTGACTATATAAACTTCTGTGTGGACAACACCATCCCCACCAGAACAGTGAGATGCTTCCCTAATAACAAACCCTGGATCACCAGTGAGCTAAAGGAACTATTGAACAAGAAAAAAGGAGCCTTTAGGGAGCGAGACAGGGAGTTACTGAGGAGTATACAGAAGCAGCTCAAAGTCAAGATCAGAGAGAGCAAGGAGGTGTATAGAAAGAAGCTTGAGAGTAAAGTGCAGAGGAACAATATCAGAGATGTGTGGTCAGGAATGAAGAAGATCCCAGGCCTCAAGCAGAGGGAGGATTGGATGGATGGAAGTCTGGACAGAGCAAATGAGCTGAACACATTCTTCAACAGGTTCAGTTCAGGAACAAGTTCACCATCCTCCCCTCCTGTTCCCAGCCAAAGAGACATCCCACTCTCCTCTGACCCACAGCATTCCTGTAACATCTCCACCTCCACCTCAGTCATGGATTCTTCTGCTTCCACTAGTTTGTCTTCAACCAAATCAGGAGATGCTGCTGTCCCCTTTGCCTCCCCCTCCCACTTTTCTGTTTCTAGAAGTCAGGTGAAGAGGCAGTTGGAGAGACTGAACCGGAACAAGGCTGCAGGTCCAGATGGTGTCAGCCCCCGAGTCCTGAAGGCCTGTGCAGAGCAGCTCTGTGGGATTCTGCAACACCTTTTCAACCTTAGCTTGACCCAAGAGAAGGTACCACTGTTGTGGAAGACATCCTGTCTGGTTCCGGTACCAAAGAAAACTCACCTTTCAGTCATCAATGACTACAGACCTGTTGCCCTGACATCCCACATCATGAAGGTCCTGTAGAGACTCCTCTTGACCCACCTGTGTAAGCAAACCAGCACATATCAGGACCCCCTGCAGTTTGCTTATCGCCATGGAGTTGGAGTTGAAGACGTTATCATACACCTGCTTCAACAAACCCACTGTCATCTGGACAAAGCAGGCAGCTCTGTGAGGATCATGTTCTTTGATTTCTCCAGTGCATTTAACACAATTCAGCCTGATCTGCTTTGTCTGAAACTCCAGAAGACTCAGGTGGAGGCCTCAACAATCACCTGGATTAATGACTACCTGACAAACAGACCACAGTTTGTCAGACTGAAGAATTGTGTGTCTAACCAGGTGATCAGCAGCACAGGAGCACCACAGGGGACTGTACTCTCACCATTCCTTTTCACTCTGTACACTTCAGACTTCCAGTACAAGTCAGACTCCTGTCATCTACAGAAATATTCAGATGACTCTGCAGTTGTCGAGTGTATCAGAGATGGACAAGAAGCTGAGTACAGAGAGCTGGTGGACCGCTTTGTGGCATGGTGTGGGAACAATCATCTCATCTTGAATGTTAACAAAACAAAGGAGATGATTGTAGATTTCAGGAGAAACGGGGTCAGATCAAACCCTGGAAGGCTGGTTCTGTTCTGGGGACGACTGTGGAACCTCTGGAGACAATAATGCGAAGAAGGATTTTGCATAAAATCAAGAGAATTATGGACAACCCTGAACATCCTCTCCATGAGACTGTTATCGGAAAACAGAGTCTCTTCAGTCAAAGGCTTCTTCAGTTTGGATGCAAAACGGACCGCTACAAGAAATCTTTCCTGCCCACAGCCATCAGCATCTATAATAACTCCTTGATTTAATTGAGTTACATCAACATTTAATTTCCCTCTGGGATAAATAAAGTATTTTTGAATTGAATTTGAATTGAATATGCAATTACAATCAAGATGTGGATGACTAAATGTAAGTAAAACACATTTTATTACCTTTTGATTTAAACTAAACAAATATGAAAAAAAGACATGATCCATGAGGCCATTAACTTTTTACACAGATGTGGCTAAGGTTATCGTGTTTGTGTCCAAATTTGTTCCCTACGCAGATAATTTGATTCTCTAATCCACATTTTAATCCATGTGATAAAGTATCTTTGGGTGAGATGCTGAAAATTTAATTTCCGCCAGCATTTCTTAGCAGTATGTCAGTGGACATATGATAGGAAAAATCCCTGTCAATGGGTGAATATGAAGGAAATGAGTCAGAACATTTAAACTAGCTATTTAAACCAAGTCAGAATGGCCCAAATGCTAAACAAGAGTGATGGACCATAATGCTTTTTGTCAGTCTATGGTTTCTAATGTTATATTTCGCTAATATATTTTAGTTTTGTTTAGGTTGCCCTCTGTTTTCTGTTTCAAATATTTTGTAAACTTTTGTTCGGTGTTTAGTTTATATTTTCCTTATTTACATGTTATGAATTCAAGCCAGCTTATTCATGTTTTATCTTGTTTATTCTTATGCGCTCTGGTCAACTTAACCTCCTGTCTGATTTTTTAGTGTTTGTTTCCCTTGTTCATTTAGTTAGTTATGGTTTCTGCCCTTGAGACAGCAGGTTTCAGTCTTTGTTCTGTTTGGGTCCTTCTTTGCTATGAGTCTTGAAAGTAGTCTTGTTTTTGGGGAAATGCGGCTGTTGCTCACCTTTGACTGTTGCTGTTCTCTTACAGTTGTACAATATTGCCAGTTCTCCAAATGCTGTACCAGGACGCATCTCCCCCAGGAGCTTTCCATTCTGGAAGACCTCCAGCAAACCCTCTAAGGAGTAGATCAATTTGTCAGTTTAATTCTCAAAGAAAGTGTAATGCATAGATTTTAAGTAGGCTTTTATGGCTATGACTTGTTCACAGTCATCTTCAGGAAAGACCAGGTGAAATGGCAGACAGACATCAGTTCTAATCAAAACTTGTGGTCACAAATATGTTTAAACACCTTTGAAATTACCAAAAAAATCCAAATATGGAATTTATACAACACAGAACACATAATACAGAACAAATGATGTTGAGGATAGGTCTTACACAATCAAACATCTGCTCACATTGCACAGATAACACAACTGATGATTATGTGCACATTTTGTGGTTTTGTGCGCCTGTCCAGAAGTCCTGATTTGAGGTATGTGAGAACTTCCTGTTTGTCCCCACACTATGCATACTAGGTGACTTAGGGGATCAACATGGAAATTAACTCAACACACATGATCCTTACTGTCTTATGTTTCGCAAAAAAAAACTATTGTTATGAATTGGAAAACAAAAAATAATCTGTGTGTTAACCTGCATAGAAGCCTTCTGTCAGATCACATCAGTATTAAGACAATGTCTGCTTCCTCAAAATATCAATTGGCTGAATTTCATTCTCTCTGGTCCACGTTGATTAGTTACTTAGTTAGATCTCTTGGACGTGAGAGGCTACGTTGGTCATTCTAGGGGAGCAATGTGTCTGGCCTTGTTGGGGGCTTTGGTGGCCTGTGGATAGTATTGCCTTGTGGCGGTGGGTGGGCATCTGGAGGAGCCTGCGCTGATGGCTGCTGGCTGCTGGCTCTGGGCTGGGTAGATGAGCTGCTGGGTTGCCTCGGGCATACTGTCATGGGAGTGGATTGGTGTGCGCCCTGTTGTTCAGTCTGTGTGTTGGGGTGTCCTCAGAATTTTACTTGATGGGGGTTGGGGTGTTCTACGTCTGTTGGGGCCGCTTGAGTGGACTGGGGGGTGGTGAGTCTCAGACTTATGTCATTGTCTATTGTGTTGTGATGGTGAATGCTATGATTGAATGTTACGATTACATGGTGGGATTGTGTGCGGGCCCCAAACTGGGAACCGGGGGCAGAGGCCCGTAGGGTAGGTTGCTAGGCACACAGGTGGGTGCTTTCCTTGGGGTGGGACTCGCTGTGGGACCCGGCCTTGGTGGACCTTGAGCCCTACTACCCTCTAGAACAGGGGTGCCTACTCTTGCCGGTTGGGGAGCTGGCTTTCCAGAGGAAGGTCATTTTTCTCCCGGTCCTACTTTCCCACCCTCATACCCCTCTCTCCTCCTGACCCTTTACACAGCACAGACCTACGCACACAGGGACTTGGACTTGCACACTCCCCAAGTTGTGAATGTTGTGTGGAGTGTTGTGGATGGGGCCATCTAGGTGGCCTCCTTTGCTGTACTCAGTTTCTAATTACACCATATGGCACATTTTGGTTCCCAGGGCACTTTGCTGGGGGCATTAGGGTAGGTACTTTGGACTGGCGTCTGGAGTGGGCAACAACAAAGGAAAAGGGCATAGGCCCCACCTGACACCCAAGAGGACCTGGATCCTGCTTTGGGGCTGGGTGGTTCTTGGGCTTGTGTGGTCAAGAGGACCCGTATTCAATTCATGCTTGGGTAGCCGGTGCCGATGGGCTGTTGCCCCTGTCTCCCTGGGGCTCTGTCTAGGGCCTTCCTCTGTTGTCTTCTGGGTGGGTATGTAATTGTCCCTGCAATGGGCTGTGTGGACTCCATGCTTCATGGAGACCAATGATATATATTTTGCACGCACACATACTCACACAGACAAACACATGCACACATACACACAGACACACACACACGCTCATTCACTCACTCACATGCTTCTTACAGAGTTACTGTGGTTTTAATCATTGGTAACCACAGTTGTGTTTCACATAACTCTTCCTCCTGGGGCGGCTGTAGCTCAGGGGGAAGAGCAGTCGCCCGCCAGGTCGGTGGTTCGACTCCGGTTAACACTACAGTTGGTTAATTTTGAAACATTTCCAATTGTGCCTGAAAAAGGTTCCATCCTTGGGGTGCAGGTTGGTTGTAACAGGTTTGCAAGTTGTCAGCTTTCCAAATTGGGGATTGAAGGTAGTACCATGCAGTGCCTAATATATTCATACAGTGCTGTATGAATGAAGAATATCTACAATTTAAACTGAAATTATTCAACATATTCTTATGTCCATTTCATCACACTGGTTTGTCAAGATTTACATCACTTTTAAGCACATGGGGTACCTGCTTACAATCACTTTCTAAAGCATATAGTATCCCTAAACAAATATTACACACATTTTGTTGAGCTAACCTGCCAGTACATAGAGGTAGTTTCCAGCTTCTTCCTCCTGGATAACCAGCTGTCCCTCTGTGTAAACCTTCTCATACATACAGTCTACCATCTCTCTCATGTGCTGTGGCTCCAATTTCTTCAGAAAATCATTGCTCATGATGGCCTCGTTAATGAGCCTTCTGGTGCTGGAATGAAAAAAAGCAGAGGCAAACCATGTTAAGTAAATCTACATTTAAGTCTACTCATGTATCCCAATATTAAATTAATATCAAGGTGCTTTAAAGTCTGTAATGCAATGCAAAGTCAATCCTTAGATTAATATGAAAGGTCACTTTCCTACTCTAAGGCCTAGGGGGGTTTGTTGGCTCAACAATTTAATGATTTCCCTGTACAGTTAAAATAAAAGTTATACCCAACTACAAATCAATTTGAAAAATAAAGCACTTTTGCATATTCACATGATGGTAATTCGAGATACGCTACCTTTATCAAATAATGATGCAATGATTACAGTTTATGATTATTGGTTGTGAAACAGCTTCATTTTTGGGATGTGGGCAAACATACCTACAACACATTTTCTGTTGAGAATAGTTTCATGGTGGCTATGTCTATGCCCTATTTATCTGGCATGTCTATTATACCAACAGTATCTAGCAGATATGCTTCCAGGGCTCAAGTCATTGTATTATCATTGGCAGTTTCAATTAATTCAGCAGATTTTCTCAAACATGTGTTTCTTTGTGTCTCTGATTACCACATCACACAAATGATGTACCACTGCATTCAATAAAAAGGTGCATGCTGATTGAGTCTGAGAGCAGTGGCCAAGCAGAGGTTGTGTAATTGAAGCCCATAATGACCCAGTCTCAGCATTTAGATCCTGTGACCTTTTGTCTCCTTCCATGTCTCTATTATCTGCCATGCTAATTAAGCCTTTCAGATGGGAGGGGGGTTACAAAAGCCTACTAGAGCTCTCACGTCCTCCTGTTAAAGAAATTCTGTTTGTATTGATGGTCATTGATCAAACTGTTTGAATAACAATGGATGTATTTTTTGAGTATTTGAAGAACTGATTAAATTCGATAGATGGAAAATTTTAATTTTCTGTATTTTTGGTTTTATACAGTATTATCTACAATATAATGCTTATTTGCAAGAAAATCACTGATTACTATTTTTAGTTAGAGAATTTCAATGTCCAGCATCAATCTAATTTAGATAAGATAATGGTTGTAAGTTACAGTCGACCCTGGAACATGACCTCGGGAAAGTTTAATTGGTTCTACAAATGTAATTTCCAAAAGGAATTGTTAAATATTCTTAAAATGAGTAAAAACCTTAGATTTGTATTTGTTAATTGGTTTGAAATTATTTTATCAGACACTAAGCCAAAAAAGTGACAACTTTAATGTATCTATGAAATACAAACAAATTAAAGATTTTATGCCAGCAACACACAGGTTTCTTTACCATTGTGTTACATCACCCATTCTTGTAATTACACTTTTTAATAATGTGGAAACTGAGGATACAAAATGTTAGTTGCCAAAGGAATGTGTGTCCATACTTGGTGAATACAACATTTCCATGACTGTTGGTGTTTTTCTCCTCATAGTGTGCCATACATTTGCAAGTCAACCTTTGGCTGTCAAGGTGGTGCCCAACAAATAATGTGGGCTACATAGATAATAAGAAATATTTCTGGGGAAAACCTGGTCTAATTAGAAGAGACGGCATCCATCCCACTTTGAAAGGGGCAGCTATCATATCTAGAAATATGGAAAAAATTATTAGTCATCCAGAAACATTAGGGGTTCAACACAGGGTTGAGACCAGGATGCAGAGTTGTAGTCTTACACACTTCTCTGCAGCTTCCCACCTGCTGCTACTCCCCCAAAACCCCATAACAATTAAATAAACCCGAACCCAAATTAAATAAATCAATAAACACGAGATGAGCAAATCCAGAAAACCTCCAAAAAATTAAGACAAAAAATTTAACTGAACAAACACATCAAACTATTAAATGTGGTTTGCTGAATCTTAGATCTCTCCTTTCGAAGTCTCTGTTAGTGAATGAGTTGATTTGTGATCATCATATTGATATATTTTGTCTTACAGAAACCTGGCTGCAGCAGGAGGATCATGTTAGCATTAATGAATCAACTCCCTCTGACTGTTTAAATGTTCAAGTTCCTCGAACCACAGGCAGAGGAGGAGGAGTGGCAGCTATTTTCAGATCAGGGTTACTAACCAGTCCCAGACCCAAGATTAGTTTGAGCTCTTTTGAATCTCAGTTTTTCATCACATTCCCTTGATCTTGAGCCGACTTATGGCATTGAGAGTGAACGGTTAACAGTATTCCCTCATAACCCAGTCTTATCAATTTTTGATAACTTTTAAGTTTACATTACTTGACTATACAGCATCTGAGAACAAATTTATTTTTAGTAGGCGTCTATCAGAGAATGCTGCAACCAAATTTAAAGAATTAATTTCATTATCATTTTCTTCACTGCTATGTGCAACAACAGAGGACAGCCATCTTAACTTTACTCCCGTTGAACTTGACTCTTATTGACAGCACTATAGTTTCAATGCGTACAACACTGGACAATGTTGCCCCTCTGAAATGGAAGGTAATCAGTAAGAAGAGCTTCTTTACCAGTAAATTGGTTTCTAACAGAGAAGATTCATGGAATCCTTCCCACTATTATCAGTGATGTATCATCAAGTAGAGCAGCTTTAGAAGTATCTTTAGAACCCGATTTATATTTAGACGGTTTCTGCCCTGTTGATCTCTCTGAGCTAACAGCAATAGTCTCTTCTAAACCATCAACTTGTATTTTAGACCCAATGCCAACCAGACTGTTCAAAGAGAATTTCCACTTAATCAATACTTCCATTTTGGATTTGATCAATTTGTGTTTGTACCTCAGCCTTTCAAGGTTGCTGTAATTAAACCTATACTTAACACTCTGGGGTCTAATGCCCACCAGTGGGCATTTTTGACACATCTCCAAAAACACATCTGTAACTCTGTGAGTTTTTGTCATTCAAACATATAAGTGACACCATTAAAAACCTTGAAACTTCTAGTTTTCAAATATATATATTTTAAAATAAATTATATAGCTGGCCCTTTTTAAAGAGAGTGAACAGAAATCTTTGGATTTTCTGTTGTCTCAGACTGCAGCAGCTTCCTCGGCCACACCTATCGCTATTCACATGTAAAGTACCAGGTGATTGAGTGGCTATTCACAGGTGAGAGCACGCCCCATTCAGCCAGCATGTGGGGGAAGGCAGCAATGTCCTGCCAGTGACAGACAATTATCACATGGAGAGTGACAGGGGGGTGGGGGGGAATCAGGGGTGTTACACACCCATCTAATTAGTATTCAACGCTCAGAGACACTGACTGGAGTTACAAAAACTTTTTTACAGTTTGTGTGAAAACAAAAAAACATTTCTGACTGCACTTTTTACTTTTATGCAGCCAACACTTTTGTTTACAAGGTTCAACCTTCAAAAGTCTTGGCTAGATATATTTATAGTGTGTTTTCTTGCACTGTTTGAAGACCTCTAAAACTTGTTTTTTTGTACAGTTGTGTTTACCCTCAATTTAAATAAAACTTGTTTGTATTACATTCACTTCACTCTCATATTGTTTTTTGTTAGGCTTTTCAGAATACAACCATATGTGTCACTTTTGCATAGATGTTTACAGTTAGTTGAAATACTTGAAAATGTCAAGGTGGTGACAACTGCCTCAAAGTCTCTGAAAAGGCCTTAAGGCTGATTCTTACTCGGCGCAACCTCGCTCTTACTAGCTGGTCGCAAATGGCGCAAACGGTCACGTGACCCAAAATTCCGCCACGCCCCCCGTCACAAGCTAGAAAATCCTCGCGCGTCGCAAGGGCGCGCACACAACTTTTTTTCTGACTTCGCGCGCGCTCAACCGGAAACAGCTGACCAAGAAAAAGAAAAAATGAACACTGCAGAGACCGCGGTGACCGAGAGGATGCGCCTCTACAAACATCTGTACGACACGTCTATGAAGTTACACTGGGACAACGTTTGACAAAGTTTGTCTTGTTGCAAAGGGCGAACATTCCACCTTCTCTTCTGTTTTTGCCGCAGCCGCTTTAGCTCTGAGATACATATACAGTTCTACACCCAGAGTAAATTCATTCCGCATCAGATGTGCCAGCCTCTGCTGATGTGACACCACAGGTGGCATTGTGTATGCTTTCTTCGTATGCTTTTCAGCTTGTTTCCTCAACAGTGACGCCCGCTGGTCTGGAGAGAACTGCAAATGTGACGCATACTCGTCGCAAACTGCGCTTATGAGCTGAAGGAACTGTGAAGGGGCTGGTGCTTTCGATGACGTCATTAATGGTTCTCGAGCCAGAACAGTTGCGCGTTTGCGCCGAGTAAGAATCAGGCTTTAGACCCCAGAAGTGTTAGCTAATTATAGACCTATATCCAATCTCCCTTTTTTTGTCTAAAGTTCTTGAAAAATATTTGCAGCTCAACTTTGTGATCATTTACACAGAACTAATCTGTTTGTAGAGTTTCAGTCAGGATTCAGAGTGCATCATAGCACAGAAACAGCACTGGTGAAAGTTACCAATGATCTCAATAAATCTACTTACCTTTAACAACAGTATTAGAAGGCCTAATATAATTATGTAGTTCATTTTCCTTTATGTAACAGTTATCTGGGTTTCCAGTGCATAATCTATCTGAACTAAAGCAAGACTTTAAGAGCATGTAGAAAGAACAAACAAGTACTGGGAGTGAGCTTATTATGGTCATGCTATTTTCACATTGTAAGCTACACCATATTGCCATAAGTATTTACTCACCCATCCCAATAATTCAATTCAGTTGTTCCAATCATTTTCATGACCACAGGTGTATAAATCCAAGCACCTAGGCATGCAGACTGCTTCTACAAACATTTGTGAAAGAATGGGTCGCTCTCAGGAGCTCAGTGAATTCCAGCGTGGAATGTTGCCACCTGTGCTACAAGTCCAGTAGGGAAATTTCCTTGCTGCTAAATATTCCACAGTCAACTGTCAGTAATATTATAACAAAGTAGAAGCGATTGGGAACGACAGTATCTCAGCCTCGAAGTGGTAGGCCATGTAAAATTACCGAGCGGGGTCAGAGGATGCTGAGGGACATACTGCACGGAGGTCACCAACTTTCTGCGGAGTCAATCGCTACAGACCTCCAAACTTCATGTGGCCTTCAGATTAGCTCAAGAACAGCGTGTAGAGAGCTTCATGGAATGGGTTTCCATGGCCGAGCAGCTGCATCCAAGCCATACATCACCAAGTGCAATGCAAAGCGTCGGATTCAGTGATGTAAAGCGCATCCACCACTGGACTCTAGAGCAGTGGGGACGCGTTCTCTGGAATTACGAATCACGCTACATCTGGCAATCTGATGGACGAGTCTGGGTTTGGCGGTTGCCAAGAGAACGGTACTTATCTGACTGCATTGTGCCAAGCGCACTAGAGACGGCTCATCCATACGCAGTTTTTATTGTTGCCGGTGACCTCAACCACTGCAACTTAAAGACTGTATTTCCTAAGTATCATCAGCATGTGGATATTGACAAGAATACGCTGGATCAACTATACCGCAACATATGTGTTGCATACAGAGCTGCACTCCGCCCCCACTTCGGACTTTCAGACCACATCTCTCTGTTCCTGTACCCAGCCTACAGACAGAGACTCAAACAAACAAACCCTGTCACCAAACAGGTTAAACTTTGGACACCAGAGACTGAGAGCACCCTGTAGGACTGTTTTGCCCAGACAGACTGGGATGTGTTCAAAGCTGCAGCCATACTGGAGGACTGTTCTGTCAGCACACAGAACTATGCAGAGTATGTCACTGGGTACATCAGCACTTGTGTTGACAACATCGTGCCCACCATACAAGTGAAGAAGTTCCCAAACCAAAAGCCCTGGATCAACAGTCAGGTACCGTGCATGCTGCGTGCTCGCTCCACTTCATTTAAATCTAGCAATGAGATGGAGGGCAAGGCCTGCAGCAGATCACAGAATACAGGAACACCACCAGCATCATCAGCTCCTCAGACAGCCTGCCTGATGACCTCATCAGCTTCTACAACCGCTTCGAGACCACCAGCGACATCACAGGGAGAAGTCACCACACCTGGCCCACTCAACCCCCTGCTTCTAATGCACCAATAGCATACTCAGTCCAGGTACTCAAAACCCTGAAGAGGATCAACCCCGCAAGGCCGAACAACATCCCTGGGCGGGCCCTCAGAACATGTGCCAACAAACTGGCAGATGTTCTCACCTCCATCTTCAACCCCTCCCTCATCCAGAACACGGTCCATTCCTGCTTCAAGACCACAACCATCATCTCCCTCCCCAAGAAGAGCCCACCCACCTGCCTGAATGACTACAGACCAGTAGTACTCAGTCCAATCATTATGATGCGTTTTGAGAGAGTGATGCTGGCCTACATTCAAAGCACCATGCCAGACACCCTGGACCCCCCTGCAGTATGCCTACCGGTCCGACAGATCCACCTCAGACGCCGTTGCTGCTGCCCTCCACTACTCCCTCTCCCACCTAGAAAACAAAGACTCCTATATCAGGATGCTCCTTGTTGATTACAGCTCCGCCTTCAACACGGTCATCCCCCACAAGCTCACCCATAAACTGAACCCCACCCTCTGTGACTGGCTCCTGGACTTTCTGACTGGCAGGCCTCAGTCTGTACATCAGCTACTATTCATCCGAGAGCTTCCGGTGGAGAGGGTGAGCACCTTCAAATACCTGGGGGTGCACATCAGCGAGGACCTCACCTGGACAATGAGCACTACACAGCTGCTGAAAAAGGCTCAACAGTGGCTGTATTTTCTGAGGAGGCTCAGGAAGTTTGGAATGTCGGCTGATATCCTCAGGAATTTCTACAGCTGCATTGTTGAGAGCATCTTGACCAGCTGCATCACTGTGTGGTACGGCAGTGCCACTGTCATGGACCCCAAACGCCTTTCATCAGGCCATCAGGACTGCACTCCCCTCTTTGCAGAGCATCTACAACCACAATCCACAGGAGAGCTGCCTCCATAATCAAAGACCCCACCCACCCCTAACATGGACTGTTCACACTTCTCCCCTCAGGCCGGAGGTACAGAAGTGTGAAATGCAGGATCACCAGGCTCAAGAACTCTATTTTCCCCACTACCATCAGACTCCATAACAGCTAATAAATTGCGAACTACTACACGTCTACATTTGCAATACCAACAACCTGTTTACATTTGATTTGCACTATTCAGTATATATCTATTTATTATTTTTCTTTTGTTTATTTGTATTTGTATTGTATTTTTTACTACTTTCACTGGCATTCTTGCAGACAGCAAAGTAGGTTTTTCATTGTACATGTAAACATGTTTCTGCTGTGCATATGACCATACAATCTTTGAAACTTGAAAAGTGTAAAGTTTGGTGGAGGGGGATTATGGTGGGGAGTTGTTGTTATGGGTGGCCTCTTCCTGTTCCAACATGACTGCACACCAGTGCACAAAGCAAGGTCCATAAAGACATGGATGAGCGAGTTTGGTGTGGAAGAACTTGACTGGCCTGCACAGAGTCCTGACCTCAACCCGATAGAACACCTTTGGGATGACTTAGATCGGAGACTGTGAGCCAGGCTGTCTCGTCCAACATCAGTGTCTGACCTCACAAATGCGCTTCTGGAAGAATGGTAAAAAAATTCCCATAAACATACTCCTAAACTGTGTGGAAAGCTTGCCCAGAAGAGTTGAAGCTGTTATAGCTGCAAAGGGTGGGCCAACGTCATATTAAACCCAATGGATTAAGAATGGGATGTCACTTAAGTTCAAATGTGTGTAAAGGCAGATGAGACAATACTTTTGGCAATGTAGTGTATTTTAACCTTTACAAGTACCGTATAGTACATTTCAAGTCACCAGAGGAGGGTGTTTCTGCGACCTACTGTGATTTTTTGCGAATGGCCTTTGCAGTTGAGATGTATGATGGTCTGAATCCTCCACAGAAGTTCTCCGAAGTGGGCTCAGCAGACACGCCTTCCTTTGCTTTGACTCTGCGGTGGACTTCCACAGCCACCCTGTGGAAGCGACTGGGACCTTGGTTGATAACACTGAATTGGCGGCAATTATGGTGGCACAGGGCGGGTGAAGGGTGTCCCAGGCTTTTGTTGTAACAAATCGCATCCTGGAGCTTCTCAACCTGGGAGACCTTGGCCTCTAGTTCCTTCTCAAGATGCTGCAGCTTAAGCTTCTGGGCATGAAACTCTTGGTTTCGACATGCCAGCTCCGTCTCTAGATGGACGATTCGCAACCTGTAGATCAGAGTTGGCTGAGTCACGCTAAACACTAAAATAGAATTCTTCACAAAGCCTGAATATCCTACATAAACTCAGCCAACAATTAGAAGATTAGATTATTGAAAACTTGCAGTGAGAGAGGTTGACCATGCATATCAGACCAACCAATAAGTTACTGTAGTTATTGAGATAGAAAAATCTAACAGAACAGATGTCGGCATTTATCGATCTAAGAGGGTGTTTTTCCAATCAGTAGGTTTTCTTTAGTCACAAGATGTGGCTACTTAGACAATGACTTTTTAAAATTTATTCTAAGTGAGTAGCAACAAGTCTAGTGTATTGTTTTGTACAAACCTTAGCTACTTCATAGAGAAGAGAGTGGACTAATATTGCTATTACTGTACATATTTCCAGAATGCTATTGTGATGGCCATAACAGATTAAATTGATGCCGCGGTCTTCTCCATAGAAATACATTTTGCTGCTTAGTAACAAAAGTCGTATTACCATTATGTCTTGATCATCATCTCACTAACTTGATTTTCCATTCACTAGTAAAGCAAATCTAAAGCAATCTTTTGAAAAGCTGCAGGAAAGATATGCGAACCAGACACTTTTCCATAAACTGGCTTAAGTTAATAGTATCTCCAAATGGTAGCAGTTAAGGAAGAATGGTAATTATTGTATTTTGATAGAAGAAGAATTTGTCCTTCGTGGTAACTAGGTGTCCGGGTGAGTAGTTAAAAAAAAAAAGAAGACTTTCGATTGTTCTCTTCTACTTGACGTCATTGTAAAACATCAAGGGGTTAAGGAAAGATGGTCGGACAAATTCTAAAGGACTAAGGACAAGAATCCAACCACACTGGCACTAAGTTGTGATCTGGGTCTGTAGCATTGAAACTACAGGTGTTCATAGTTTGTATGACTAAATGGAAATAATCAAGTGTTTGAAGGATGGTTCTGTATTCCAGGTGTTGATTAGTTAATTGATTAATCAATTCACTAGCCTTTTATATAGAGCAGAATATATTTAATACAGCAATGCAACGCAATCCAATTCAATGCATTTTAAAGTACTATATTTGGACTACATTATATGTAAAAAGGTAGCACCACATCCACATTCAGGTCATGGTGTACTAGGTTGTCAACAGAGGGCACACTATTTTTATTATTATGGTTTGATTCTAACCTGAGGATGTCTATGTGCAGGCCAGGAGGGTCTGAGGGCATGGAGGCCGGGCAGCTGTTCTCCTCAGCCCGCGGGGCTTTTATCGAACCATTGCCCATGGTCAGATGCTGGCTGGCCACCATAGGGATGGCCCTCAAGTCAAACTCACCACGATAACTGTCTAAAGAAACATTGTAGCCAGACTAGATGTTCCTCTTTTTCTAATGCCCCTTTGTTAAATTCTGAAAACCTTTCACAAACAAAAAATGAAAAGCACAATTAATTCACACATCAATCATTCAACACAGAGATTATTAACATTAAAATTAATAGTATGAAAACCTGTCAAATAATTTAAGGTGGATTGAATATTGTTACAGAATCAACTATCTTGCATCACAATTTATGAATGCTATTAACTCAAAAAATGTCAAACTGAAGCTTGAATGACTCAAATGTTAAATTTCTAATGACAACATTCCTGTCACATTAATCAGTTATCCTCATGCAAATCTTGAATGAGATTTAAAATCTGTACTGCCTATTTACAAAACATACATAGCATTTTACTTACAGAGTGGCTGAAAAATGTGTCCAAAATCATCAGTCATCTAGATTTCTCAAACTCTGACTGTAAAAACACTGCTTCATTCTGCTCCTAGAAGTTAACAGTGTCTTGTAATGGTTGCTGTCTGCAACCAAAATGATACAAATCCTCCCCGAGAGTAGCCTCTTATGATTGTCACATCTACCAACAATTGGAAGTATCTAGCAGCCCCTGGTGGCGATATGGCATTTTGACATTCATACACACAGAGAGGGGTTTTCAGATTTCATTGAAGTATATCAAATTAGTTTCATCCTTATTTGCTACAAACAGTCCCTGTCTGCAAATGGCCATTGCTTGAATATATCAAGTAATTCATAAATCTATATTCATACTCAGCTCTGAGGTGTACAGGTACAATAAACTAAAGGTCCATAAGTCCTCCTTCCCCCAGTCTGTTACATCTCACAAGCTCTTAGGTCAATTTAGCCTCAATAAACACAACAACTCTTAGATCAATTTAGCCTCAATAAACACAACAACTCTTAGGTCAATTTAGCTTCAATAAACAACAACTCTTAGGTCAATTTAGCCTCAATAAACACAACAACTCTTAGGTCAATTTAGCTTCAATAAACAACAACTCTTAGGTCAATTTAGCCTCAATAAACACAACAACTCTTATTTCAATTTAGCTTCAATAAACAACAACTCTTAGGTCAATTTAGCTTCAATAAACACAACAACTCTTAGGTCAATTTAGCTTCAATAAACACAACAACTCTTAGGTAAATTTAGCCTCAATAAACACAACAACTCTTAGGTCAGTTTAGCCTCAATAAACACAACAACTCTTAGGTCAGTTTAGCCTCAATAAACACAACAACTCTTAGGTCAGTTTAGCCTCAATAAACACAACAACTCTTAGGTCAGTTTAGTCTCAATAAACACAACAACTCTTAGGTCAATTTAGCCTCAATAAACACAACAACTCTTAGGTCAGTTTAGCCTCAATAAACACAACAACTCTTAGGTCAATTTAGCCTAAAAAAACACAACAACTCTTATTTCAATTTAGCCTCAATAAACATAACAAAGCAAAGGTCAGTTTAGCCTCAATAAACACAACAACTCTTAGGTTAATTTAGCCTCAAAAAACACAACAACTCTTAGGTCAGTTGAGCCTCAATAAACACAACAACTCTTATGTCAATTTAGCCTTAATAAACACAACAACTCTTAGGTCAATTTAGCCTCAATAAACACAACAACTCTTAGGTCAGTTTAGCCTCAATAAACACAACAACTCTTAGGTCAGTTTAGCTTCAATAAACACAACAGCCCCCCTCTGCTACAAATCTACTTTTTTACTGTTTTAACATGTTATTATTGTGTTTCTGCTGGGTTACAAGACCTAACACAAGCAAAATCAGCCATCAACACAATGACTAAAAATGTCTGCGTTAAAGCACAACCTTCCGCCTAAGGAGGTGAAGTCAGACAGACCACATATACTTGGGCTGTTTAACCTAATTAATTCTAATTAATTTGTAATTCATACATCCATATTCATGCTCAGCCCTGAGGTGCATAGGTACAATAAACTCAAGGTCCATAAGTCCTCCTTCCCCCAGCCTATTACATCTCACAAGCTCTTAGGTCAATTCATTCACTCTTGTCTCTTGCAAATGATGGGAAAAGCTTATAAAAGCAAGGTTCTATGACAGTCATGACATGTTCTCTTAATGACCTAAGAAACAGCAAATCAAACTGACTCTGAAAAATGAATTCATGTATTCATATTGAGCAGGTTGGATTACTATAATAATTACCTTCAGGAATAGCCAAAAGGAAAAAAAAATAGTAGGGTAACTTCAACTCCTACAGAATGCAAGAAAAGAAAAGAAAAGAAAAATAAAGGATAAACACTCATAAGGATGGCCTGGAGGCTGTGCAGGGGAGGAGAAGCTGCTCTCGAGGGCGGCCTGGAGGATCATGGAGTCCCTCAGTGGGCTGGGATGCAGGCAAAGGAGAGGACCCTCCTGGGGCAAAGCTGGCAGGGGACCTGCAGCCTTCGAGGCAGGCACTTGGTCAGGGGAGCGCCTGGGGGGTCAGGCATGATCAGGATTGGGCACTGGTTACTGAGGAGGTCACTCATGAGTAAACCAAAAACAAGAAACAAAACTCAGGAACTGTCTGACTGACTGGCTGTGCAGAGAAAATAAAGACAAGGACTGGTGATGGACAAAGGACACTAAGCTGTCATACTGGGGGAGCAAATGACTAACAAAAGGCAGGTGAGGGTGATTTGATAAATAAATCCAGGTGTAAAACAAGAACAAGAAGTAAGCTTAATAGAAAGCAAAAGGGGCCATGCTCTACAAATTAAACAGGAAGCAAGAAGACCAACAAAATCAACCAAACCAGAACATGAGAGAAACCAGAAAAACTGTTCATGACAAATTGTCTATGTCAAGGAAAAAAACTTCAAACATCCCTGCATACACAAGCCTAAAAGGAATAACTTTGTTGTGTTTGTGTGTATGTTACCTGTCGTGTATTTTCCTGTGTAATTCTGTTATGTGTGTTGTTGTTATTATTAATGTATCTTATGTGAGATGACATGGAGTTCTTGCATCCTTGCCAATTCTTTGTGTACGCATGTGTTTTTAAGTTCGTGTGTGTGTTAAGTTTATGTCTCTTTATGCTTATGATATGCATGTATAATATATGTTGCTAGTTCTCACACATTTTGTGTATATTTAGCACATTGGGTTTACATATAATGAAATGTTCGATATATATATAAAATTGCCAATACAACTGCCAATTTAATTTCTTGTGTTTTCTATGTAGACGGCATGGCAGATAGCCTATGGGTCGCAGTTCCCTGCTGCAGCCATGCAGTGTTCATGAGGCAAGGCAAAAAAATTAAAAATAAATCACAAGCAATCCAGACAGCAGCCTGGCTGCAAACCAGCTGTGTTTCCGGGCTATATCTAGGATTTCCCTCAGATAAATATTCTGTATCTACGACAACCAGTTGAAAAGGCCTATGGTGAAACAGGTTTTTCACGGTTAGCGAACTGCACACTGTGTCTGACATCTTATACAGTTGCCTCTGAAGCTATTAGACAGACTCTTTGTTTCCTGGGCACACAGACCCATGTAGCTGCAACAGTGTTGCTAAAAATGAAATGAGTCCAGACGGTTGCATCAGGGAACAAGAGTTAGAAGCCCTTGTAATTTTTTTTTCATTTTTTATTGCTGGTTTGTTCTTTACTATATTAGCTTAGCAGAATTAGTTTTTTAGATTAGGAGAAGACTTTAAGGAAGTACTACGAGGCTTGCATATGAATTGAACTCACTAGTAGCACCAGTAGATTGTTTTGTACATATATGCTGTTATCAAGCTCCATATACTGAAAAATAACAGTTACAGTTTCATTAACTTATTCTAGAATTCATTCACTATGCTGAACAGCCATTTAAGTGAACAGCGATTTAATACGTTGAATCTGCTGAAAAAAAGACCTGATGGAGTCTTTAATTCTCTATAATGATTAATATAATATACTATAATATAACTAATTACCCCATGAGTGAGCGTGTGTATAGTGTTAACCTTTTTAAAGACATCAGGACTTATATAAATTTTTGTTTGGGTGGCTGTATTGTGTTGCTTCCACCAAACCAAGAACTTGCTGCATAAATGGTTTAATTTATCAGCTCTTTAACTGGTTGCCGTTCTCAATTATACAACCCCTGGCAAAAATGATGGAATCACCGGCCTCAGAGGATGTTCATTCAGTTGTTTCATTTTGTAGAAAAAAAGCAGATCACAGACATGACACAAAACTAAAGTCCTTTCAAATGGCAACTTTCTGGCTATAAGAAATACTAAAAGTAATCAAGAAAAAAAATTGTGGATGATGAAATCATTTTTCAAGATGATAATGCATCTTGCCATAGAGCAAAAACTGTGAAAGCATTCCTTGAAAATAGACACATAAGGTCAATGTCATGAGCTGCAAATAGTCCGGATCTTAATCCAATTGAAAATCTTTGGTGGAAGTTGAAGAAAATGGTCCATGACAAGGCTCCAACCTGCAAAGCTGATCTGGCAACAGCAATCAGAGAAAGTTGGAGCCAGATTGATGAAGAGTACTGTTTGTCACTCATTAAGTCCATGCCTCAGAGACTGCAAGCTGTTATAAAAGCCAGAGGTGGTGCAACAATATACTAGTGATGTGTTGGAGCGTTCTTTTGTTTTTCATGATTCCATTATTTTTTCCTCAGAATTGAGTGATTCCATATTTTTTTCCCTCTGCTTGGTCTAAAAAAGTAACTGACTGCCACAATTTTTTTTCTTGATTTCTTTTAGTGTTAAAGCCAGAAAGTTGCCATTTGAAATTACTTCAGTTTTGTGTCATGTCTGTGATCTGCTTTTTTTCTACAAAATGAAACAACAGGATGAATGAACATCCTCCGAGGCCGGTGGTTCCATAATTTTTGCCAGGGGTTGTATATGCTTTGTGTATCATATCCACAATCACAAAGTCAGACATAAAGGGGAAAAACAATACCAAGTCAAAAAAGTTTTAACAAGAAACAAATAAATAGGACTTCAAATAATATGCTGTAGTTGCATGTGCTGACTTAGTGTAATTTATCTACACTAGAGTTAAAGGAAGTTTTTGTTTTATTTATTTAAAGACTGTACTTCAAAGACCAATGATCTATTTAATATGAACTTGACTCCAAGTCACTTAACAAAAGCTTTAGGAGGTGAGATGAATTTGTATCTATTCAAAATGACAAATTTTAGTTGGTCTAACTATTGTAACATTTCCTGTGACTTACAATGTCTGAGTTGTATGTACTTGAATAGCCTGATTTGCTTGTTAAAACCATGCAAACTGATAGTTGTGAAAAATACAAACAACATGTTTGACCAGCAGATTTGTAGTCTCGGAAGATGATGGCAGTTTGTCTAGGGGGATGAAATGGGCAGCCTAAGAGAAAGGGTTGATAATGGTGAGTATGACAGTTTTACCATGTGAGGGAGGTAATCCAGTGATGAAATCCAGAGAGATATGAAACCAGGGACGACTGGGGACCTCCAGAGGTAGAAGTTCGAACAAGTGGTGCAGGCAGACACATACTCCCTGATGTCCGTTTCAAGGGATGACCACCAAAAAGAGTGTTGGGCATGTTACTTTTAAAAAGTAATTAGTTATAGTTACTTCTCCCAAAAAGTAAATGAGTAACTGAATTACTCCACTATAAAAGTTACTAGTTACCAGGGAAAGTAACTATTGCATTACTCTTTTTTTTCCTAAGTTTAAATATGTCTAAGAATTTGGATTTTTTTTCTAAGCAGGTTTCACAAGCCAGTTACATAGAATTGTATAGAGATGTACTTACACAGAACTTAATATTTATTGCACCTCAACAGTGTCAGGATCGTGGGTGCGAGGCGTAAGTGACACGGATGCGGACTTCAAAAAGGCAAACTTGGTTTATGATACAAAAACAAGGTTAACACAAAGCGCGGCTGAGCCGGATACCACAACTAAACTGTGAAAAAATAAAAAATATTGATATACTTTCTGTATAAGTGTGAATAGTTTATCATTGATAATTCTTTGTGCCTTCAGGTCAGAGAAAGGACTCTGACTTTTGTGTGCACTTATGCACATGTTATAATTGGCTTTGTTCTTAGACATTATGTATTCATATTCTGTATTGTACTAAATAATTTATGTTCCTAGTTTTTGTACTTTTCCACTCTGCTCATATAAATGCAATGTATGTCCAAGACTTTAAGATGATGTAGCGGGATAAAATAACTGGGTCAGATAGGTCTGGTACAGTAGATACAAGCCTAAAACAACACTCTCTCACACACACACACACACACACACACACACACACACACACACACACACACACACACACACGTTGTTTATCACATCCAAAGAACATGACGAAGACGGTGGATGGCCTGCTCATGTCACTACTAAACAAAATACTTTGTTTAACTTAAGACTTTCTCCAGCTTGTTCTTGGGCTTCCAATGAAATGATCGGGCTAACACGCACTTAATGACAGTTCAGACTACCCAGCCTTCTTGTAATTTTTTGGGTGGAGTGTTGGGAGTTGTCATGATCCTTGTGTTTTAGCTTTGGTATTTTTTTGCGGGCTTTCCTTTGGTCTTCAGTTGCCCCTCAGCTAGTGACTTTATTTTGCAGAGTTTCCCACGTGTTTAGTGTTTTGAGTTTTACTTCCTTTCCTGTGTCACACCTGGTTTTCATCACTGATTAGCACTCACTTGTATAAGATCCCCTCATCACTCCTTTAGTATATTTACCCCTTATTTTTCAGTTGTTTCTTGTTGGATAAATTCATGCTGTTTCAGTTTCATGTCTCTGTGTTCTTTCTTTATGGATTCTCAGTTTGTTTTCCTTGTGGTTTTTCCATGAAATAACCTCTAAAGACCATCTGGTGGCTCCATTGTTCTCTTCTCTCCTTTGTCAACATTTGGGTCTGCTCCTCTACTATCCTGAAAGCAGTTGTACCGCTCTGGGATCCATTTGCCCTGCTGGGGAACTTCAGTTCTCCTTTGGGTGACAACACTGAAACCTGGAGGGCTGTGATTGGGAGGAACAGCTGACGTGATCTGAATTTGAGAGGTATTTTCTTTTTGGACTTCTGTGCAAATCGTGGACCAATGCATGAAGCTTAAATGCTTTAAAAATATCATGTTTACAAACATATGATGTGTTAGTTTAAATAGAAACATATTAAAACAGCCTAAAACTGACCTAGAAACATGTTGGAAAACTGAAAACTGATTAATGACTGATCAATTTATTTATGTTTTTACCTTGCACAATAATTTCTGCTTTTTTTTGCATGGCAAAATTGTTTGCACAAGTACATTGTACATTGGAGTTGACAGCTGGAGGTTGTCTTTGCAGGTGTGTTCAAGTACAATAGTTTACGCCAATGCTACTGATGCAAAGAAACACTGCAGGGGGCCGTCTTGTCACACCACTAGTTCTTGCCATTGGTTTGGTGTATAAAAAGCCCATGAAGGCTTAAGACCTGGGGTCCCTGGTGTCTCAAGGTGTCCTGTGTGAGGTCCTTTAAGCATATGAGGTGTTGCACCCTCTGCTATGAGCCATTCAGTGCCTGTATAACTGCACAACTGAAATGAGGGCTTGGCTGCCATTGCTAATAGACAGCCAGGCTTGTTGTCTGTACATGTGCCTGCCTTTTGTATTAAACTCTAGTAAACTCTTCATGACCTTTATGAACAGAATTTCAAGGCTTAGACAAAAACTGGAGAGTTTCCAGCTTGCTTGGCTTAGAATTACCCTGTTGGTTTTGGTAAATGACGTGGTCATATTGACTTTTGCAGCCAAGTGTGAGACAGTAAGGATGAGAATAAGCATTTCAAGTATGAGGCCAGGGTTCCCCACTGGAAAACGGTGGATTTCCCAATCTGTGTTGTGCAGTCAATGTCCAGCTTAGTCTTCCTTCAGAAGAGCTTGAGGTGAATGCAGGTAGAGGGAGCTCTGGGGATGTCTGCTTAGACTAAAGCCTCTGCTACATGCTCCCAAGCTAGAGGTAGAAAACGCATGGATGGATGGTATCATGACTACGTTCAACTTAGTCTGATTTAATTTTGGATGAACATATTACCATAAATACTGTGTAGCAAACTCAAGTGTGGATTAGTATGCAACTTGATCTTTGAGAGTCCTATTAATATTTCTGCGTGGGAATGTTGACTCGGACACTACAAAGACACAGATGTAGTATTTCTACACCAGAAAGAGACAGCCATTACCTCTATTTGAATTATCTGGAGGACATTAACGCTCTTGTACCAACTAGTAAAGCTATCAGTGAATAAACAAAAGAAGTCTTTCATGTGAAGGTAAAGTGAGGGTCTTAAGATGGACCAAATATTTATTTTACATGCCTTGACAACTATCTCTCCCCTCATCTAACAAGACAAAAAAACAGATCTACCACTCTGAAAGATTCTTTTTTTTTTCAGGGTAATTCTCTAAATTTGTTTATCTTTATCCAGGTCCTTTATGATTTTCATTGACAACTCAAGCTTTTTGATACCCTTTTCAAGATTGACGCATAACAAGGAAGAAATAATTCATCTGGAAAATTACAAAAAATTTTATGGAGCCACATTGCCATCTAGTGGTCAGTAGCACTGAGTAGTTAAACCTAAAATGATAAGGTAATCAGAGTTCAATTTGTTAACTGATGTGCCCATGTTCCAACTGTTTTTTTTTTTTTCTTGTACTCCCTTGTGTTAAACACAGGGAGATACCCTAGTTTAGTTCTTAATTCATATTTTTGTAACTTTACAGATATCTATCTGGACTTGAAAGGTATTCAAGATTTCCACCTGTGATCAATGCCATTTCAGTTTATCTTTAGGATTTAGAGGATGTTGTTAATCTAAATTTCTTATTTAATTTTAATGCATTTATTTTGTCTTTGCATTATAACTCACTAAGATATTTTGTTCTCAGAATCCTCTGAACAAACATGTGTGTTCAGACAAAACTATAGAGAAATTGAGTTTTCTTTGTTAAATCGAAATGCTTAACACTAGAATTAAAACTTCTGCTTTGCATGCCTTTAGACAAATTAGAGTTCATCCAATTGATAAAATAAATTAAAATGAACTAATTAATTACAAAATAGCTTAAATTATCCAGGTAAATTCAAGTACTTCAATAAAAAAATAAGAGACTTAGGAAATGTTTAAAACATATATAACCTAAAAAACCCTATCCACGGGGGAAACGAATTTAGGAAACTTACCGCTACATGTTTGATCAAGTTAGATGTTGAGTTTCTCAATGCTGAAATGTGCGTTTGTTTTGGTTGACACAGAAGACACATAATGTAGAATCACCTATAACTGAGGATGAAATAAGGAAGGCAATTTCTTCAATGAAAAATGGAAAGTCCCCAGGTTATGATGGGCTCCCAGTGGAATATTATAAAACCTTTGCAGATATTGTCATACCAGTTTTACAGAGGGTGTATGAGGAGATATTTGATTAGGGTTGTGTAGCTCCAACTTTTAATGAAGCTGTAATCTCACTAATTCCCAAAACAGGTAAAGACCCAGCAGATCCCTCCAATTTCAGACCCATCAGCCTGCTCAATCTTGACTGTAAGATTCTTACTAAAATCTTAGCGACACGTTTACAGTTAGTTTTACCAAGCATCATTCATCCCAGTCAGGTTGGTTTCATGAAAAATAGAACTTCAACTGATAATGTTAGACTCTTGCTACACCTAATGTGGCTGAGTAAATCCCAAAATAGTCCTATAGCTGCCATCTCCCTAGACGCAGAAAAGGCCTTTGATAGGGTTGGAGTGGCAATTTCTGTTCTCCACTCTATCTCATTTTGGTTTCAACTCCAACTTCATTAAATGGATAAAAATGCTGTATAAAGAACCCAAGGCTGCAGTGATGACAAATGTGTAACCGGATGGACTGGATGGGAGCAAGGGTGCAATAATGGGGCCAGGACAATGGGGGAGCTATGGGATTTGCTGCTGTGAAATACTGGGTTCATGGGGAGAAGAAGAGGAACCTTTAAAAGCTGGGCCTGTTGAGAGCCCAGGCCCTTCTGCTCCGACTCCCTGTCAGTCCTTCGCTGTCTTCAAGTTTATTCTTCTAATGCTCGTCCTGATTTAATCTCTGATATTCTTCTACTGTTGAATGACCTTTACAAGAGAAGCTGTTACATCTCATTTCTGTGGGTCCCAGCTCACATGGGTATTGAGGGAAACGAGCTAGTCGACCAATGTGCCAAAGAAAGTTTAGAGAGCAATGCAGTTAGGTTGCCAGTCAGGCCTGGTCAAACAGAACTGAGGAGTAAGCTTATGAAGGAAGTGTTCCAGTCATGGCAACTCCAGTGGGACAGAGATGTAAAGGGAAGACATCTGTATGCAATTCAGCCGTCTATAAACACTCCGTGTACTGTACCTGGAGTTAGGTCTCAGCAGGTAGTGCTAACACGTCTCAGATTAGGGCATTGCGCCCTGAATTCTAATTTACACTTGATTCATAAACACAGAGATGGACTCTGTGACGTGTGCAGAGTACCCGAGACAGTTTCCCATGTATTATTAGTGTGTGTGAATTATAGAATGTTTAGGCGTATACTTTTTACTGAATTGTTCGATCTTGGTGTTGCCACTGTCTCCATCCCCGTTCTGTTGCAACTGAAGGACTATAAAGTTACCTCCAGTTTAGTGAAGTTCTTAAAATCCTCTGGCCTCTATGCCAGAATTTAAGAGACTGACGCATCAGTAGTGATCCTGATCATCCTGTAGGTGGCGGTAATACGCCAGTTGGCGTCTAACCCGCCAGTCAAATTCAGAAGAAGAAGCCCAGGCCCTTGGTCTCCTTTGTGTCAGCAGTGGGTAAGGTGGATGGTGTGCAGCTGAGTTTTCTGGTTTGCTGGTTTGCTTTGAGTAATTTATGTGCTTTTGCTTTAACAAGAGCTAAGTGTTGTGGTTAGTTGAGTGCCGTCATGGAGCCAGAACAGCCTTAAGCTCCGGTCTCCTTCCATATGAGTTTTGCTGTGTTTATTTGGTTTGTTTTGTGTTAGTTTTGTTTGTTTGTCCAGGCCAGGGCGGCCGACCTGTGCTGAAATGCTGCTCACCTTCTGCCTTCCCCGAGTGGCTCAGCCTGAGGTCCAGTAGTCGTAGTTTCTGCTTCATGGTGATTTGTGGTGGCCTTTGCCTTTTTTAACATAGTACTAGGATTAAACTTAATAAAGTAATGCTTTCTTAACTGTTTTAATGGTAATATTTATGAACTTTGCCAGTTACTGGGGACTGCAGGCTGTAGCCACTGTGTGCACCTACTACTGGGCCTTTTTGTGTGACAATTGACTTGTGGGTAGCCATTAGTAGTTATTGAGTGCCATGTTTGAATTTCGGTGTAATGCTTGCAGTGGTGTCATTTGTGAACCTGAGATATGTATGTGGTTTGCACTCTTTGTTTGGAGTTTATTTATTCCCTGTTACTGACTTGGTGTTATCTATTTAAGGTCCCAGTGGTGGGTGGCAACCTCTGACTCCTCCCTCTCATGAGCTTGGTTCTAAATAAATTGTAAACCTTTGGACACTTGACTCTTCATTGTCTTACGTTGGTCGACAGAATCTGGTTACAAATGGAATAATCTCCCCCTTCTTTAATCTCACTCGGGGAACTAGACAGGGATGTTCATTGAGCCCATTACTGTTTATCATTTTTTTTTAGAGATTTTAACAGTGTCTGTTAGAGCACACCCTGGAATAAGAGGTGTAAGGGGAGGAGACAATGAACATAAATTACTATTATATGCTGATGACATTTTAGCAGTAATATCTGAACCTCTGACTTCGCTGCCACATCTGATGGACACCATCCAGTCTTTTTCAAAATTTTCAGGCTACTCCATCAACTGGAGCAAATCCGAGGCAATGCCTCTCTCCAATTCGTGTATATCATCTATGGTGGAGAAGTTTAATTTTAGGTGGGTACGACAGGGAATGAAGTATCTTGGCATCAAACTTCATGAGGATATAGATGAAATAGTGGCACTAAACTTTAACCCGTTACTTCAAAAGATGAAAATAAACCTTGATAAGTGGGGGAAACTAAAATTGACATTGTGGGGAAAAATCAATGCTATAAAAATGATAATTGCCCCACAATTCAGTTATGTAGCAATGATGTTGCCAATTAATATACCATCTACCATCTTTAGACAATTGGATGATATTATAAAATGTTTTCTATGGGCTGGGAAAAGACCACGAATTAAATTGAGAAAGTTATGTGCACATAAAGAGAAAGGAGGGCTGGGCCTGCCAGATCTTAGATTGTATTATTTAGCTTTTGAAATGGCTAAAATAGCAAGATACTGGCAGGCTGCAGAGGATGAAACAGCTTGGATGAAGGTAGAAAAGGAGATGTGCTCGCCTTTCCAACCTATGGAAGTGTTATCACAAAGAAGGTCTAACATTACAAATCCAATACTTCTACATTCAAGGGATGTCTGGAGTAAAGTACATAAAATGTTTAAACTTACACATACTCTACAAAGATATTCATCATTGTGGGAGAATCCTGATGTATGCATTGGGAAGAAACCAGTGAATTGGAAACAGTGGCATGTCGGAGGTTTAAGCACCATTAATGATCTATTTGAAGATGGAGTATTTTTGCCATATAAGCTTTTGCAGAAATTTGATTTGGTGGGAAAAGATAATTTTTGGAAATTTTTGCAAATGAGGAGTTGCATCACTTCAAAGCCATACAATATTACCGATAATATGATCCTTCCACGATTATATGAAACTTCCACTTAGAAAACGAAAAGCCTCACAATTTTATAAAATGGCTATTTCTTCTCTCGCAACTGACTATGACCAGTTAAAGATAACTTGGCAGAGGGACCTTGGTGGAGAGATTGATTGTGATAGATGGGCAGTAATTGTGGCTGATTGTGGTAAATATGTGAGAGAGGCAAGGGGTAAACTTACACAATATAATGTATTACATAAATACTATTACACACCATCCAGACTGTACAGGATGAAACTATCGGGTGATGACTTGTGTTGGAAATGTAAGGAGGAAACTGGTACCTTTGTTCATTGTATGTGGGAATGTGTCTTGATTAGACCTTTCTGGACTCAGATTTTAAATATGGTGAGTAACTGGCTTGGAGCAGAGATTCCCCTAAGTCCAGAGCTCTGTCTACTGGGGGACAAGTCTCAATTACCCAATATAACCAAATGTAATTTTTCTGTAATCTCGGTGGGTACAGCAACAGCTTGGCGAGTCATCTTAAGACATTGGAAGGCATCAGAAATTCCACATGTGAAAGAATGGGTGTGTGCAATGACTGAAACTGCGTCTTATGAATGTATGCTTAATAGATTGAGTGGTGATAGGGAAGAGGGGGTGACACCCTGGGGCAGGTTTTGGAACTATATAAAGGTAAAAAACTAGGACTTTTTTTTGTTTGTTTGTTTTTTTGTGCTTTCCCCAAGTGGGGTCCTGTAATACTGTATGCCTCAGCAGTTAAATATCATCATGTACTCAGCTTGTCTTTGTGTCAGCAGCCTATTTTTTGGACAAATATGTGCAAAGTCGATTATTATTTTTATCTTTATTTATTTTTTACTCATACACTACTTGTTCCTGTATAAAGAAACATGTTTAATTTGCCATGTACCAAGCCTAAGAAAAGTTCAATAAAAAGAAAAATATAAAAAAAAGAAGACACATAATGTAGCTGCTGTTTCCCACTCTTCGTAAGGTAAACGGTATGAGGCCTCGTCTGCGTCTTCATTTCCGACCGTTGATTCTGACATTTTTTATCTATTTCTTTGTTTGTTTGCTACGACTGTAAATTGTAAAGCTAACCCGTCCCGCCGCTTAGATTCAGTATGGTGACCAGACTGCACGGCTACGTTTGATTGGTGAAAGACAGTCACGTGGTAGAGCCTTTGGCAGAAGTCTCTCTCTCTGACAAAGTAAAACATTAAAATGAGGCGTACGCGGGGGGATAAAAATAATGAGGCGTGTAATGTAAGAAGAAAAGTAACGAGCTCATTGTAGCCTAATGTAGCGGAGTAAGAGTTCAGTTTCTTCTGCACAAATCTACTCAAGTAAAAGTAAAAAGTATAGTGATTTAAAACTACTCCTAGAAGTGTAATTTTTTCAAAAACTTACTCAAGTAAATGTAACTCGTTACTACCCACCTCTGAGCGCAGGCCACGACAGCTGTAAGAAATAACTTTGATGTCCATAGCAGACTTATTCCTTTTTGCTCATGCCAGCAACAGGGACACATATATCCAGGGAGGGGAGAACAGCACTTGTGCCAATAATGGTTTTACGTGACAAAACCGCTTCACATTAGTTCCCTCAGGCCAAAGCTCTGGGTTATACATAACAGCCACATCACTACATTCAGCTGATACTTTAAATGAGGCATGCCTGCTTTTAACAGTATTGATTCTGTGACATGTTACATCGTGCCCAAGTTTAGCTTTAAAGGGATAGTTCGCCTCTTTTGATATCAAGGGAGGCAAAAATAGCGCCAAGCGATTGTGACTTTTTCATGCACAACGATTTTGTGATGCAAATGTATTACTCTTTTGAACGCATATTGTTTTGAGAAGCAAGACGCTTTATTTGTTTAGCCCCAGCCAACTAGCCGGACTACCTTCGTCAGCGCCAAAACGAGGCTGGAACTCGACTCACAGGACACAGCGGGGGGTAAGAAAATGTTCATAAATGATATTGCTAATATGGGATGTCATACAGCTTCATGTCAAAAGAGGCGAACTATCCCTTTAAGGTAAGCACAAAGCATTTCTGCTTCTAAGTCAGGTGAGAATTTCGAGGCAAAGACACACCAGTTTATAAGTAAATGTACATTTACAGATTATATTTAGTGATGAAAAATAAAAAAAAATTGTTTATGCAATACATTGACCATTATAAGCATGTCTGCAGTGGATTATAATAACATTATACACATAAAGAAAAACAAACACTGGAGGTATAACACCCATTTTAAAGCTGTCTGCATAATAGCATGGGAATGCTATACCTTGTCCTCCTATATACTTAAACATGCCAGTGGTTAAGGGCTCTGCTCCAGCTTACCTTCAGATGTACATCCTTCAACAAAGCATGCGATATTACTGTCTGTTTCCAGGATTTACTCCTATTGTCTCAGACACCCCATTTGTAGAAGATGTCATTCAGTCTGTCTGTTCTCTCTGGTGTCACATGTAAAATGAATTAACTGAATCTGAACTGAATCTAAGTAAATTATTTTAAAGAAGTTTTAAATGACTTGGAGGAAAATATGTGCCTGCAGATGCTTTGACTGATGACCCGGCATGAATTCTTCTTTTCTGTAGAAGACATAATTATTCGATATTTCATTTTTGGTGTTTCATGTGAACTGAATACATACATCTGTAACCGTGTTTATTGTGCTTCAAGCCAGAAAACTATTAGAAAATATTAATTGACTGATTTAAATCTTAATCTAAATAAAAATGTTTCCTGTTAAAATGATATTAGATGACAAAATGAGTCTGTAAGTTGTGCAAAAACAAACAGCTTTCAACTCAACATTTTATGATACAATATCATTAGGGAAAATGTAAAACAAGCCTGAATAAACAAGTACTTTTCCAGCTATTTATACTGTTGGGTAGTTTAATCTGAAACAATGAACTGTATTTGATCTAATCAAAGTTTTAAGATTAATGTTAATTTTCCTTCTTTCCAAGGATGTTGGCCCTTTTATCAAGGTTTCTTTAATAGAATATTGAGTATGCTACAACTGTTTGTGATGGTTACATGCCGCCATTCCGACATCCCACCATTCTGATGTGGCGACTAGGGACGTTAACCGATGACCGTATGACAGATGGTTGACCAAATCAACGTCGTCCGATTAGAATTTTTCTGCCGTCGGTTTAAAAAAAAAAAAAAACTCACTATATCTTTAGAAATGTAATGTGAGCATGAGCCATCCCACGATGGAAGAACAACCGCAGCAGAGCTCACGTAGCACGTAGCACGTGTAGGCTAATGCAAATGTATCCTGACGGCAATATTGTGACAACCTTCACTGCCAGCTTGTTAGTGGCTGCGTGTGGACTACGGCGTGTGGACTTAGCCTACTTGTTGTGATATATTCATCTGTACCTAAATGGCATGACGACAGGAACTTATTGCAAAGGATTTTGTGCAGCATAGGCTACCACAGAGGCTGTTGGCATTCGGTAAGTTTTTTTTTTCAACAAAGTCATTGGTTAACCTACTTTCCTGTAACACCGCCAAATGCACCGTTCTCTGTTTGTGACTTTGTAACGTGGGCTTTTAACAACCTGAGTTTGGTGCCGCGTTTGATTCGTGTTCAAAAAGTACCGTGACTGGAAGGGCGCCGTTGCACGTAATGTGTGGCTGTGCGTGTCTGCGCAGGCACAGCAATTATTTTTCTACCCAAAACCCTTATTCCTCCACAAGTACACCTAGAACTAGTGGTCAATGATTGGGGAAAATGTATAATACCAAGGGCACGAACTAACATTGATTGTGTGATGGGAGCCTAACCATTCTAAAATGGGGCCATAACTTGTTCCACGAGGCAGAGACAGACGCGCGACAGGACACAGATATCATAAATGGCACTTATAGAATTTTCGGTGACCGACTTTAATCGACTAATGAGGCTCAGTGGTCGGTCAAGACTTTTTTTAAATTTCGACATCCCTAGTGGCGACAAATGGCGACACTTTATTTTCTAGCAAACGTCCCGCCATTCCGACACTTTTTTCCTCCCATTGTCAGAATGGCGGGATGTTTTATATTTTATAAACGTCCCACCATTCCGACAATTCCTTTAATAGCTATTAAAGCCTTTTTTTTATTATTATTTTTTTTTTTAGAGAAACTCCACAACCAACTATGATAAATTATTATCAAAATACAATAATTCCCACCTGCTGCTACCCACCCAATCGATTAACACAAAAGGAGCAAATCCTCTTGTGCAAAAAGAAATTATTAAAACAAAAACTTTAACTGAACAAAAACATCAAACTATTAAATGTGGTTTGCTGAATATCAGATCTCTCCTTTCGAAGTCTCTGTTAGTGAATGAGTTGATTTGTGATCATCATATTGATATATTTTGTCTTACAGAAACCTGGCTGCAGCAGGAGGATCATGTTAGCATTAATGAAGCAACTCCCTCTGACTGTTTAAATGTTCACGTTCCTCGAACCACAGGCAGAGGAGGAGGAGTGGCAGCTATTTTCAGATCAGGGTTACTCATCAGTCCCAGACCCAAGATTAGTTTGAGCTCTTTTGAATCTCTGATTCTCAGTTTTTCCCACGCAAAGTGGAAATCCCAGAAACCTCTTGTGTTTGTTGTTGTGTATCGTCCACCTGGCCCTTATTCTGAGTTTCTGTCTGAATTCTCAGAGTTTTTATCCCAGTTAGTGCTGAGTACAGATAAAGTCATTGTAGTGGGTGACTTTAATATTCATGTAGATGTTGAAAATGACAGCCTGAATATGAACTTTAATTCTATATTGGACTCTATTGGATTTTCTCAGAGTGTTCACAGACCGACTCACTGCCTTAATCACACCCTTGATCTTGTGCTGTCTTATGGCATTGAGAGTGAACAGTTAACAGTGTTCCCTCATAACCCTGTCTTATCTGACCATTTTTTGATAACCTTTGAGTTTACATTACTTGACTATACAGTTTCTGAGAAGAAATTTACGTATAGAAGGTGTCTATCAGAGGATGCTGTAACCAGATTTAAAGAATTAATTCATCATCTTTTTCTTCACTGCCATGTGCAGATATGACAGAAGACGACTACCTAAACTTTACTCCAGCAGCACTTGACTCTCTTGTTGACAGCACTATAGTTTCAATGCGTACAGCACTGGACAATGTTGCCCCTCTGAAAAGGAAGGTAATCAGTCAGAACAGGTTGGCTCCTTGGTATAATTCACAGCTGCGTGCTTTAAAGCAGACTGCGAGAAAGCTGGAGAGACAGTGGCGTTCCTCTAATTTAGAAGAGTCTCAATTAGTCTGGAAAGATAGTTTAACAATGTATAAGAAAGCCCTTCGTAAAGCTAGAACTGCTTATTATTCATCATTGATAGAAGAGAATAAGAACAATCCCAGGTTTCTTTTCAGCACTGTAGCCAGTCTGACTAAGAGTCCGAGCTCTGCTGAGCCAGTTATTCCTTTAACTCTCAGCAGTGATGATTTCATGAGCTTCTTTATTAATAAAATTGTTTCTATCAGAGAGAAGATTGATGGAGTCCTTCCCACTATCATCAGTGATGTATCATCAAGTACAGCAGCTTTAGAAGTATCTTTAGAACCTGATTTGTATTTAGACGGCTTCTGCCCAGTTGATCTCTCTGAACTAACAACAGCAATAGTCTCTTCTAAACCATCAACTTGTGTTTTAGACCCAATCCCAACCAGACTGTTCAAGGAGGTTTTCCCATTAATTGACACTTCCATATTGGATTTGATCAATCTGTCTTTGTTGACAGGATATGTACCTCAGACTTTTAAGGTTGCTGTAATTAAACCTTTACTTAAAAAACCTACTCTTGATTCAGAAGTGTTGGCTCATTATAGACCTATATCCAATCTCCCTTTTATGTCTAAAGTTCTTGAAAAAATAGTTGCAGCTCAGCTTTGTGATCACTTACACAGAAATAATCTGTTTGAAGAGTTTCAGTCAGGATTCAGAGTGCATCATAGCACAGAAACTGCACTGCTGAAAGTTACCAATGATCTCCTCTTAGCCTCTGATAGCGGACTTGTGTCTGTGCTTGTCCTGTTGGATCTCAGTGCTGCATTTGATACGGTCGATCACAGTATCTTATTACACAGACTTGAACATGTTATTGGGATTAAAGGAACTGCATTAGGCTGGTTTAAGTCATATTTATCTGATAGATTTCAGTTTGTTCTTGTAAATGAAGAATCTTCCTCACACACCAGAGTAAGTCATGGAGTTCCTCAGGGTTCTGTGCTTGGACCGATTCTTTTCACTTTATACATGCTTCCATTAGGTAACATTATTAGACAGCATGGCATAAATTTCCATTGCTATGCTGATGATACTCAGCTGTACTTATCTATAAAACCAGATGAACCCAATAGGTTGGTCAGACTACAAGCATGTCTTAAAGACATAAAGACCTGGATGACTCAGAACTGTCTGCTTCTAAATTCAGACAAAACTGAAGTCGTTATCTTTGGACCTGAGCGTTTCAGGGAGAAATTGTCTAGCTATATAGTTACTCTAGATGGTATTTCCTTGGCTTCTAGTTCTACAGTGAGGAACCTTGGAGTTATTTTTGACCAGAACTTATCATTTGACTCGCATATAAAACAGGTTTCTAGGACTGCCTTCTTTCACCTTCGTAATATTGTTAAAATCAGGAACATCTTGTCTCAGAGTGATGCAGAAAAACTAATTCATGCATTTGTTACTTCAAGATTGGACTACTGTAATTCTTTATTATTGGGCTGTCCCACATATTCTCTGAAAAGCCTTCAGTTGATCCAAAATGCTGCAGCCAGAGATTTTATGAGAACTAACAGGAGAGATCATATTTCTCCAGTTTTAGCTTCTCTTCATTGGCTCCCTGTTAAATTCAGAATAGAATTTAAGATTCTTCTCCTTACATATAAAGCTCTTAATGACCGAGCTCCATCATATCTTAAAGATCTCATTGTAAGATATTTTCCTAACAGAGCACTTCGTTCCCAAACTGCAGGTTTACTTGAGGTTCCCAGAGTTTCTAAAAGTAGAATGGGAGCCAGAGCCTTCAGTTATCAGGCCCCTCTCTTGTGGAATAAGCTGCCAGTAAATGTCCGGGAAGCAGACACCCTTTCCACTTTTAAGACCAGGCTTAAAACTTTCCTTTTTTATAAAGCTTATAGTTAGGTCTGTTGAATCTGATAGTGTATCTGCTAGTGTGTCTTGTTCTACCTCTGGCACCCTCTATACTTTCATTACCCCCTACCCGAACCAGGGTTTGAATCCCATTCCCGCTTATCTTACCTCTTTTATTTCTCCCCCTACCCGAACCAGGGTTTGCATCCCCACCCCGCTGTGACTGGTGTGCAGTTGGTGAGAGGCTGAGGTAGCTTGTGGCTGTAAAAAGATGGTTGTTGTGGTGTGAGGAGCAGATCTATATAGGGAGTATAGGGAATTACTCACTGAGTCTGGTCCTTTATTTTATTATTTATTTTTTCGTTAGCACAAGTTTCTTGTGTTTACCTTGAATAGGGATGGCTCAGGTAATCCTGAAACATCCCATAGTTAAGCTGCTATAGGCCTAGACTGCTGGGGGGCCTCATCTGTCACACCTTTCCTCACTTTACTCTCTTTATGTATATGTGATATTATTGTGGTCATTAACTCGTGTTTCCCTGTTCCAACAGATATCCTTTGAATGGTGTTACAGTGCCGCCGCCGCTGCGGCCCTCCCCCCCTTTCTGTCTTCTCAAACCCCAGCTGGTCGAGGCGGATGGCCACCCTTCCTGAGTCTGGTTCTGCCAGAGGTTTCTTCCTGTTAAAAGGGAGTCGTTTCTCTCCACAGTCGCCTCAGGCATGCTCAGGCCGGGAGATTGGACCGAAAAACAAAAAGTTTTCAGTGCAATCTGTTGGTTTTCTTAGCTAGGAAATTGTTTTTGAATTGGCTCTATATGAACGAATTGGATTATTTTATGAATTATGATTATTATTAATTAATTGAATTCCAATTGGCTTGAATTGGACTATCTAAGTGCCTTGAGATGACATTTGTTGTATTTGGCGCTATATAAATAAAAATGAATTGAATTGAATTGAATTGAAGTATTAACATAAATTGGGCAGGTCTGAAACATGTCAGATTAAGCAGAAACACAGTGTCAGTGAGCTGTAACAGCAGCGAGCTGGAGCGGAGCTCTCTACAGATGCATCTTTTGCATGCTGGCATCATATGCAACATTAATAATTACAATTACTGAAATCAATGACAGCTCACCTGTGTCAGACGTCCCACTGTTGCAAATAAAACTAATTTCATATATTAGGCTACCCAAAACGTATTATTAGTTTTTTTATTAGTTTTAAATCAATAGGTGAACAGTGTTTGTCGCTCCTTTTTGTGTAAAATAAAAAATATTTGAATATCATTAATTTGCTTTTGCTTTTGAAAATGACCATGGACTCATGACATTGTCAGGATCTGACGGTATCCGACACACTTACATGACGCTGTTACACGCACACACCAGATTTATAGTGAAATAGTAACAACACAGCCCTTATGGATGGATCCTGAGCAGAGCCAGATTAACACTTTCTGAGGCCCGGGGCTAATTACCAGGATGAGGCCCTTCAATCGTCCATCCATTTATATTTTCCAGCGGCTCGGCGAAGCTGAGAAAAAAGTGAAGATGGATTGAACTAGCCTAAAAAAAGAGCTGGCGTCACAGCAACAATCCACACTACAGACTCCAACAAGGTTCAGGGAGTGGGCCACGCATGGAATCCAATCAGCAAGGGGGTTTATTTTCTGAATTCGGGCACGCAATCCCTTCTACGCATCTGCCATGTTAGACGCACTGTCAAAGCACTGTCCCCTGCCATTTTTAATGTCTATGTGCATGTCCTGCAGCACACCTGTGACAGAGTCAAAAAGGGACTCGCCTGTACGGCTAAAAATGGGCAGAAATTAAAAAGATCTTGCCCTCCTGAGACACATAACGCACCACAAATCTTAATTGGTCAATGTGACTCAAATCCGGTGTAGAATCCACAATAAGTGAAAAATACTTTGCGTGTTGTACGTGCAGTATTATCTCTGATTGAACTCGCTGGCCCATGAGTGCAATAAACTCCTCGCATATAGTCGATGACAAATAGGAGGGTGTCCCCCGCCCCTTATTTCCAAAACGTTTTAAGTGTTCATCCAAAAAAGGGTCAAACTTGGCCAGCAACTCTAAGATGCCCAAATAATTCCCGTTGTGCTCTGAGCCCAGTGTTTCATTTTCTCCCCGGAATGCGAGCCCACGCTCTGACAGAAATTTTATTACGGCCACAACTCTCCTCAAAACCCCTTTCCAGTAATTCGCCTCATCTTTCAGTTGATCCTGCAGCCCCGCGTCGATCCCACGCACCTGCGTGCGCGCAAGCCAAGTAAGCACAGCCTTTCTGTGGGGCTGGCCCGCTTCGTGCATCTCAACTCGGTCAACTGAATGTTTCCAATCAGAGAATCCGTGCGTGAAAGCGGACGAATCATTACTGAATAGTTTGCAAAAAAAAACAAAACACATTTCCAGTAGATGGGGAGTAAGGCAACCATTCTCTTACCACCTTCTCTCCATTTCTGAGCGAGCGACTGAACAATGTTTTGCTCAGACATCGCTTCTGATTTTTATAGCTCCTTTCAGAAGCCGAAAAATCGGCATCTCTATGTTGACATCTTTATGTGGGTGCTTCAATTCCCTTTCCGACCCAATAGCTTCGCATCTCCTCATTAACTTCTCCCCAGCATGCAATATCTGTTGATATATCTATTTTCGCCCCTGTCTCAGAATCAACAGGCTCATCTGCTACATTACCCACTGGTTCTTCTCCATCACTTGTTTCCTCAGAGATGTAGCACTATTGCTAGCAGACTGGCTAGTTGGGCTGGTTAGTTGGCTAGCGGTGGTAGCTGCTACAGCAGGCTGACTACTCCACATCTTGGTTAATTTGGGTGTTTTCTGTTATAATTCTGTCGCTCTTTCCTTTTTGATTGCTTGTAATTTTCTTTTTTTTGCTCCGCTCTCGTGTTTCCTTTGGCCCGACATTTTCGCTCGTTTTCGTTTTTATTTATTTTTTTCCTCTATTATTTTTTTGTCATTTCACATTCAGCGACCGGAGGCCCCCCTAGTGGCGAGGCCCGGGACTGCAGCCCTTTCAGCCCATTCTTTTAATCCGTCTATGGTCGGAATGATGGGATGTCGGAATGGTGGGATGTTTGCATGGTGGGATGTTTGCATGTCGGAATGATGGGATGTTGGAATGGTGGGATGTTTGCATGGCGGGATGTTGGAATGGTGGGATGTTGGAATGGTGGGATGTCGGAATGGTGGGATGTCGGAATGGTGGGATGTCGGAATGGTGGGATGTTTGAATGTCGGAATGGTGGGATGTTTGCATGGCGGGATGTCGGAATGATGGTATGTTGGAATGGCGGAATGTCGGAATGGTGGGATGTTGGAATGTCGGAATGTTGGGATGTCGGAATGGCGGTATGTCGGAATGGTGGGATGTCGGAATGGCGGGATGTCGGAATGGTGGGATGTCGGAATGGTGGGATGTTTGAATGTCGGAATGGTGGGATGTTTGCATGGCGGGATGTCGGAATGATGGTATGTCGGAATGATGGGATGTCGGAATGGTGGAATGTCGGAATGATGGGATGTCGGAATGGTGGGATGTCGGAATGGTGGAATGTCGGAATGATGGGATGTCGGAATGGTGGGATGTTTGGATGGTGGGATGGTGGGATGTTGGAATGTCGGAATGTTGGGATGTTGGAATGGCGAGATGTCGGAATGGGTGGTGCATAAAAAAAGTAAAATGAAGGGGACAACACTTTCCACTTTTGCATTAGAAGGGTTGTTTTGAAAGTGAGAAGGTTCTAGATATGAACCTGCTCGTCAGCTTGGGGTCATGTTGATCTATCTTAGAAAAAACATCCCTTGTGTGAGATTGGGTGAGGTTTTAGCCCCACTTTGTGAGAGAGAAGAAATTTTATTGCCTGTTAAGCTTTATCTGATTGAATAAACTGTACACAACTAGGAGCTAGCTAGAATTTGTTCAGGAAAGCAAAATAAAGGGAAAAAGAGAAACTTTTTCAAAATGTATTATTGTAGAGTGGTGAGTGCAGAATGGGGACTCAAAAGGAAGTGTGGAATTTGAGACATGGTGAAACATGCAAGATATGATAGAGAATATACTGAAATATGCAGAAATCATGGAGCAACTGTCACGTCCATGGGGTTTTCAAGCTAAGTAATTTCATGAAAAGCCAAGTCATTTTCCTTGTTTTGTTTTGTCTTAGTCACGTTTTATTTCCACAGTCTAGTTTTGTCATCCGGCTCAGCCACGTTTGGTTTTGACTTTTGTTTTGATAAATAAAACATTTTGCTTCTACCTTTTAAATAGTCCCCATCCATGTCCTTCCACGCCTCACGCTTCCACCAAACCTGACAGCAACATCACTGCTATAATCAAATACCATCCATTCCTGCTGCTGTGTGAGCTGATCAGAGACAATTAAGTCAAATAAGTGATCCACACAGAAGCAATTGCACTGAAACAAACTGAAACAATGTCATTTGAATTGAATTTATTTTACAACATTTACCAACTGTCTTTGATCAGATAATAATTATTGAACAAGGCCACAGTGTTGGAAGTTAGTCATTTTTCTTTAAATTCTGAATTGGCGCATATTATTTCAGGTTATTTTGATTATACCAGCTGCTTTCCAATATGCAGAAAGACTGACGTTGCAGAAACTTTTTGTGTAATGTGACCTTTAAGTAAACTGTAATCGTCTCGGAGTTGAGGTTTAAAGTGTTAAAATGAGAAAAACACAAAAAATGATTTACACTCACAATGGGTTTCTTTATTATGAGTCAAATTGATTAAACATTTTGTTGTCCAGAACAGTGAATCTGTCTGTAAATCAGAGACATCAGCTGCCATTGTTTAGATTAGAAAAAAGTAAAAATATATATATTTTTTGGAAACAAAAAGAACCCAAATACCTTCAGAAACATTAAGTTCTGAAGTAGCACTAAACTAACAGACTTACCAAATGCATTTCAGTGAATACTTCATTTGTTGCACATTGAATTTAGCAAAACAATATACGACTCAGTTAAGTGTCATGCAGATTTCTTTTGATCTTGCAGAACAAAATGTACAGTGCTGTAATAGTCTGTCATCAATATAGGGGTCAATTATTTTCAGTAATGCTGTAAATAACACAGGCTAAATAATAACATGCAAATAAATTCTGCATAATGCCCACGTATTCATCTTCACTGTAATCTGACAAATATAGAATTTTCAAACCAAAACCAAAATCATTAATCAAATACTCTAATTTGACCAAAATTAAGCTATTATTATGTTTCTGTAAAAAAAAATCATTTCTAACATTAAGTATTAATTAGACACTGCCTCAACACGACAAGATGCTGTTGTGAATGGCTTTGATACACTGGTCATAAAAAAACATAGTTGCTGATTGGCTTGTAGATGTCCATGCTGAGGAGACAGGACTCTCCCTGATATAATATATCAAATTATATAGATTCATGTTCTTTCCACCATTCAATAATATTACAAGATAATTTCATGTCATCTTGTCTGTCAGTTTAGCAAACTCATACAATACCATTGATCCTTTACTGAGGTCGGTCACAGACATGAATCAAAAATGATAAACTAACTAAATAAACCAGTTAACTGATTATATCAAGGTTTAAAATAAGTTACATAAGGGCTCCAAAGTGCCCCATGGTAAAAGCCCAATAACAAGCTATGAAGTGTTGCAGTTTCAAAAGTAATGCCTTCGTCAACTAGATGCTAGCTGCTAGACCTCTGACCATGCACAGACTTTCAGAATCAAATCTGTCATTCCATCCCTACTTTGTATAGTTAACATTTTCAGTTTGATACTAAACCAACAGCTTTGTTGTGTACTCATCATGTGGAGTGTGTCAAATAATGCCTTCATTTGGGTACAGTGCTGATATGATGGATAATATTGTATATGGCTAATAAAACCATATGTTTTGGATCCACATTAGGCATGTATTCTGTTCCTGAATCCAAAATCCATACAATACAATTAGTGATTCCTCCTTTGCATAAAGAGTACAGCGTTACAGATAAGTTGCGATGAAGCAAATAGGGTTACAAAGGTCTCATATTTGTTCAAGAAAGAAATGTGAAGGTTAAAGCAGATACTGTATAGAAACAATAAGGTATACACTGTTTATGATGAAGGCTCAATTTTTCTAACAGCACCTCAAAAACAACCCTAACCTATCCCTTCATTATCTCTCTTTACTTCCAAATGTACCAGTACTGAGTTTAAAGGAACCTGTGGGATATTGAGTTTAGCTAAAGCAGGTAACAAACATTTGTCTATATTTTATCCATTGATGCTATGTCTTACAGGCAGCTTTAAAAAATACTAATCACAAACAACCAGATGTTTCTAGTTGTCAATTGCATTTACAATTAATTTTTTAAATGATGGCTGAAAGCTCAAGGCACTGCAGCTAGAGACACCAAGTGAAATGGACAACATGCATTATACAAAATATATTTAAGAAAACACAAATAAACAAACGCAACCAAATAGACGAAACATAGTTAAACAGAAAAAACACAGTTAACGTTGAATGACAAAACGCTATTAAGTTGGTCAGCCTAAAAGACAAAACCGTTAAATAAGCAAAACAATTTAACGGACAATACAAGTAAATGACAGAATTAAAAAGCAGAACCAAGAAGGTTCGTCATATATGTATTTACTTATGTATTTTAAGCTGCTGTGCTTTGAGCTTTCTTGACCATGATAAATTTATTAGTGTAGGTTCATTTTCCAATATGATATTGAAAATGACAAGAATAAGTAATTAATTAGAAGATTGTATTTTTCAGGTACGATCATTTTCCATCACACATTTGTCTTATATTTAAAAATCAATAATTACACCTCAATAACAATGAAAAATAAAATTATTTTCTTTCAGTTTTAAACTACTGAACTCAAACACAGGAAAAGAAAAATACCAACAATAAATAAAAATCCAACTATTTTGAGCCAGGTCTGGTTACATGGCAGCTGTCAATATGACATAAGGAATGCTTTTGAGCATTTGATTTTTTTTTTATGAAACAGGACGTATTTTTTTAGCTTGTAAAACACTGACAAAAGGGATTTTCAGTTTATTTTTCTATTTAGTTAACAGCAAGTACATTTTCTTTTTTTTTTTTTTTATCACTGATGCATTTTTGTTTCACTTTAAATTGAATCTCTTAATGGGAACAAGTAGTCTCTTGAAAATTCTTTTCTCTGCTTGGTTTTCTTAATTTTTTTCTGTATTTAGAATTGTACTGATATATTGGGAGGCAAAAGTGAAAACTAAAATTTTGATCAAAATATTTTACAGATTGTAAATGTACTAAACAACTGTCATTCATTTGAATAAAATCCACAAATGAATTAGCTCTCATGAAATTGTGTTGCTTATTCTGTTCTTAAAACATGTTTCATCAATGCATTATATTTACAAAGACAGAGTACTTTTATACATAAATCCCTTGTCTTATATTATACAATACTTACAAATACAGCATTTCAAAAGTGGTGTCTTTTAACACCTCAATACGAAAAAAAGAACAGAAAACTATGACATCACCACATGTGATATTTGATGCTGGTTTCAAAGTATTCTCCTTTACTGCCCAAACATTAAAACAAAATGTCATAGCTGCAGTTAAAGGTATATTTTCGAAAAGGCAGTGAGTCAGATTATATCAAGAAGGAATCATGTTTGCTTTTTTTTGGTTTTACATGGAAACACATGGCATCTATTTGCTTTGTGAGCTGCTCTGAAATCTTTGTCACAGTTATAGTACTGATGTCACATAAAGCACAAATAGCAAGTGTCCATGTCTCAATTTCTCTGAGCTAAATAGTTCAAAGTGTATGCACAAAAAAAAGCACATCAGTAGGTATATCATCTCCATGTGACTGTGACAGATGTTCTGTTCAGAGAATCTTCAGTGACTAATTACAGGATGATGAAAGGTCTCTGCTATCCAGTCTTTTTGAAGTTAATCTGCTCATTGCTACCACAGACTTCAACTCTACTGGCCCTGTGTCCAGCTTCCCAGAAGAATGTTGAAAGCCAACTCCAGGATTGGGTATAATCTCAAAGATGTCTCCAGATATCTTCAAGTTTTCTTTCTGCGACTTCAAAGAGATGTCTTTGGTAGAGCTACTTCTTAGCCAGTTGGAAAGGATGTTGACCCTTTAAACATATGTATATAAATACAGTTTTATCACTTCAGAAGCACCAGCAAAGGGAATTCAGATTTGTAATAGACTAAATGCTTTAATGTCCAGCGCAATTTCCAGAGTTAATGGCTGTACTGTGCCAATTTTCTAAAACTTGCCTTTTGTTCTTAAAGACAAATTCTATCATTTATTTCATAGACAGATGACTTAAATATCATTTAATTTTAAAATGAGTCATGTGTATGAAGTTGATACCTAGTTGTATTTAAAACATGTTAAATATTTACAGGGTTTTGTGGCCATTGATAAGTCTTAGATTCTTATTTTTGGAACCCACCCCCAACTGTGGCATTCTGTTGCAGTCTGGTCATATTGTGTCTTTCTTGAATTTCTACTGAGTTTATACTGAAAAAACACTGCACCTGAAAAGGTTTTTGCCTTAGTTTTTGCCTTAATTTTGGCACTTAAACGTCTGTTATGATGTTGTCAAGTTGTTTATCTGGAAGAAGCTGACTGAGCTTTCACGTGAGAGACGGAGTGCTGATGAAGACAGAGCAGGGATATTGAAATGCAATAATATGCTGTGTTGTGTATGTCACTTAGACATGGCTGCAGGAACAGATTTCAGACTCCAGATTCCAGACCTTGAGTCGAGATTTTGTTAACTTTTCTTAATTTAATCGTATTTTTCCTCAATAATTCAATTATATGATATCCCTTGGAGGAATAGTGTAATGTTATTTATCAGCAAACTATGTTCATGATAAAGTGGCTGTGCCTTCTTATAGCCTTTCTGTAACAAAAACAAATAAGAGAGGTGTACAACAATGCCAGGTCAATAATACCAGGCCTCACAGAACCTAAACCCCCACAGAGATATAGTTGATGATTATTAATTTCATGTGTAAACAAGTTCTCCTGTTGAAGCTCTTGGGTAGTTTCTGCACAAAAGGCATCATTTCTGTGCTTTAACCAAAAGCAAAAGTTGGCAAAATTGAGATCTATTGAATATGAATAGTTATAATGATAGAAACAAAAGCAATACTGTTTATGCAAATAAGGCCAAAGGGTATTATTGCCAAAATATTGTTCATTAATTAAATTCCGAACCAATTTTACTAGTAGATGCACTAAATGCCGTGTCAAGTGTTTGCTCTGTTGCAAAGTGAAGAGCTTTAGTTAAAAAAACAGGACTCTGGATTGCTCTGGACATCATGACAACCTATTTATAATTGTGTACATTTAGGGCTTTGTTAAGGGTTTTGGCCATTGGGTACAATTTTAAGATGCAAAGATTCAATCTTAAATCAAAGTGAGTTATCATTCTTCAGAGACTATCAACGAACTGAAATCAGTAACCAAACCCATGCATAGACCGGCGATAAAATATTTCAGAATTATGTTAAAAAAAAGTCAATTTGGAGCCATTTCATCTTCAGTGAACTGCACTCAGGTTAATAAGAGGCATGCCAGAAGATTTATGTTATAGATCTCCCCATGCAAATGGCTTCCTTACTTTCTCTTTAAAGTGCATTGAGATTTCTTATGAGTTGGCACTGTATAGCTAATCAGAATTTAAAATGCTAAATAAAATAAGTCATTACAGTCTCGAGTTGGCCAAATCAGGAAGTGTTGAGAAATAAACCTAGAAAAAGATATGGAAGAATGCATTGCATAATTCCTGTTCAGGCTACCACCACCTTTGATTAACTCAAATGTGTCACTGGTTTGAGAACATAACTTTATCGGGCACTACTCTATGCAAATCAAGTGTTTACAGTTTGTTTTAGACAAAAGTTAAGGGTTTTCTCACAGAGTACTTGACTTAAGTATTTTTCTTTTACACAACTAAATGTTACTTGACGCAACAGCTAGCAATAATGATCACAATACATTGTAATGATGGGCCCAAAATCTCTACAATACGGAGCCCCTAAAGGGATATGGAGGGATTTTTTTTTTTGCGCAAAAGTATTGCGAGATCGCTCTGTCTGTTTTACTTCCGGGGAAAAAATACTTTTTGTGAGATCTCGCAAAAAAAAAAATCCCTCCATGTCCCTTTAGGGGCTCCGTACTACAATCTGAACACTACGAATTCAATTATATGGGCTGATTGAATGGGAAATTTTATTTCATTAAACTTTTCTCTTGTACTCCAATACATTTCTTAGGGGAGTATTACTGCCCTGTGTTATTTTATAAATGAAGACAATAGTAAAAAGCTATAACATAGTTTAAAAGTACTAGCTGATTGACAGAAAAGTATCGTGTATTTTTTTTGTTGTTCATGCAAAGATACAAAGCATGAAAAGGAAGCTTCTAAAATGTGATAAATAACTTTGTATTTCTGATGATAGTCTACTTACTTTTAAAAAGATAACATTGCCAGTGTGGGACTTTCTCTATGATATTTATGTTACTTTCTTTATGATATTTACTACTGGAAACAGCGTTAGGTTTATATTCAAAGGCCATAAACTCAGTTAAAGGTGTTGCTTGATATTTACTGAAATTTAAGCAACACTCAAAATTTATTCAAGCACAAGCTTACAGTTGTACTTCATAGTTTCCACTACTGCAGATTTAAATTGATTCAGACTACAGCTGACTAAAGATTTGACAATAGACCCATAATCTGAAATGGTGTATTTCTTAAATCCGTCAAATAATTTGTTTTTAAAAAGATATTTCTTGCACATCAAATCCATAAGACACTAGCTCAAAGAATATTTAATCATAACATGGCATTTAATTGGTCTTGCAGCATTCTCTAGCTTGAGTTTCAAACATTTTTAAAACAAAAACAAAATACATTTAATCATAGTTACCATGTTGAACACAGTGAAATGCTTTAACATATCTGAAGTAGTATGTAGTAGTAGTAGTATGAAGAAGTATGTAAATCAGTATGACAAAATGAGCAAATTGTAGGCCAGCTGTTGTCTAAGGCATGGGTTAATGTGAGATACTATGCAGCAACACAACACGGTGAATACTTGTTGTTTGGTAGGATACAACAATAAACTCTGATGCCAACGATAATTTGAGGCAAACAAAACAAAGTTTTATCAAAAAGCAGCAGCATAATGGATCAAGCTTCACTCTGGTCAGTTCCTTCTTTTCTCCAATCCCGAGTTACTTGGAAAAGTTAATGAGGTTAGCTTAATGCGTACAGGCTCTTCATCAAAAACTTGTGGACATAAAGTTCTTGATTCAACCAAGACAAAACCTTCATTGTCCTAGTAGATTACAGCTTTTCTCAAACACAGATGAAACAACGTGACAATTGCAACAGCATGCGAGGATGGACAGCAGTATTTCCATCCAACAATATGGGTTGCATACTCTGCCTCGGATCAGACGGGAAACAATCGATAAACACTACAGTTAATAAACAGAACCTGGCAGTCATAAAGCAGGAATAGGCTGACCCTAAAATTTGACAAATCTATCCTAAGGTGTGGCATTCCTGCTGATTAACTGAACATTTAGTTTTCAGGATCTTTCATGCTTTAACACTATAAATCATTAAGGCATACTGGTTGATACCCTCCTCTGTGACACAAGTTTTAACAGCAAACAGTGACTGTTTGAGAGACTTGACTTATCATTACCAAGGACACTTTGTACTTCAGAGACAAGATTTTCAGGCTGTCTCCTAAAGATTAATCAACATAATATAGCATGATCAACATTTAGGTTGGTTCTGATGGTAACAATGAAGATAAGCTTTTTGGCAAATTTCTTTTGCTTAATTTTGGGTATCTTTTGTGTACCAACAACTGAATTGGTGGTGGGTTGGAGCTGCTTATTGCAGCAAAGAAATAATCCCAAATTAACTTTTGGGACAGTGATGATCTTAAGCAAATTCTTATTTTTTGGAACTGACTTGAGGAAAATTCACGATTTAAGTCTAGATTCAGATTAGAATGCAAACCTAACATATGCAAATACATAAACGTTGATTACACCAACAATATAAAAACTGTCAAGTTTATGATGTAGTTTGTTGTTTGTAATGAAATGAACTTAGGTGTTGCAACGTATCCTCATTGTACCACCACAAAAACATCCCTTAACTAACTGCCCAGAGTTTCTAGTACAACATCCTCTGCTTCATCCCTCATTGGCCTCTAATACAACAACATGGCCAACTGTTTGCCTTAGTAAGCCTTTAAAAGATAGACGACTTGCTGACAGTGAAAGAAACTATTACACTATAGTGCATACTAATCAACATGAACAAAAATACTGATACAGTATATCTCCTATAAGCTAATAAACTGGACACTTTCAGCTTCTCTTATATATATATATATATATATAAATACAACTATTTATTTCAACTTAGGAATATAACGCTATGTGTAGCCTGTTATGTAGTTGAATAACCTGATGAAAAAAATATATATGAAGATTTCTACAACTATCATTCTGGTAGGAACGTAAGGATGTAGTTCAAAGCTTTGTGCATGATTATTTCAAAGTCATTTTCTACAGAATCTATAATTCCAAACCTTATGCCATCCCTCAATATTATTCAGTACAAATTGTTCTGGAACACAGTGCTTGGATGAATCAGCACTACTTTGAAATCTTACTTTGATGACAGCCTGAAATCTGGTCTATGAAGTATGTGTGCTCTTCAGTCAATATGAACACATGGCCAAAAATTCAAAGCTCAATGTCAACTAATGCAAATGAAAATGCTTTGCCATATTCTTTAAAAAAAAAAACTTCATAATTAAGAGGAGAGTTCAACGAGGACATTCCAAATGCAAACATAAATTTCCAGCCCCACAAATCAGTGCAGCATGGTCCATGACAACAGAACAAAACTAAATAATGCAATAAGTTAATAAGCATTATCCATTTCACAATATGCACAAATATCATGCATATGCAGCCCCTTTATTATCTTTAATTATCCAGTCATCTTAAAATAATGCATATATGAAGAAAAAAAATCCATTACATAATCATTATCATATGCATTAAAATAAACAAACTGTACAAAAAAAATTGCCATATATTTTAAGGTTTTCTAAAAAAAATGCTTCCAATGTATAACAGAAAAGAAGTAAAAAAATAAATATCCTATGTACAATCACACAAGCCAGTCCAAAGTTATCGTCACTGCAAGGAAAAAGCAAAATGCAAAATATCAAATGTTAGTTCAAACAATATATGTGCTGAAGTTAGCATGTAGGTGAGCAACTAAAGTGAAAAACAACAGCACAACACAATGTAAAACTTACTTTATTCCAACATCCTGGTACAGGTAAGCCATCATCACCCTGTCAAAAACAGAAACAAAGTGAAAAATAATATATGGCACACCATAGTGTATCATGCAGAAGTTAATCAAAAATGCATGTAACAACATTGTACAATTACAGAGAAACAGTGTTGAGCCAAATAATCTCTTTATAGAGTGACAAAGTTGACCATATGTGGTTTGAGAACTACAAGTTAGTTCTAAATCATATTTCAAAGATCAAAAAAATGTGCGTGCGCTTCCCTTTTTTTCTTTCTCTTTAATAAACACATACATTTAATCCTCAGAAATGGACCTAGTGGTTACTGGAGCTAACTGAATGTAATCTTTTTTCTTAAAAGGACAAGAAATATCAGACAGCATTACTGACACATATGTGGAAGATGCTTCTAGTTAATGTGAATGCAAATGGGATTTATTTCACTTGTCTTCTGAACACTTGATGGTGAAATGGTACAGAAACAGTTTCACAAATGTGTATGTGTGCGTAATTGAATAAAGAATAAATAGGGATGTAAAGATTAAATATGTGTTCTAATAAACCATAAGAATTAGCCTATACTTTGTAAAATCACATCAAACTAGATTACTTTAAGACAGTTATGACATTACAGTGTTGTTTTCCCACTAGCAGAAGAAAAAAATCTGAGCCATCAAAGCAACAGCAATGGGCACTGTATCATCTACAACATTTTACTATAGCCAACAAAAAAACAGAAAGCCAACTTATCCATTTAGGTCCTTTCCTGGAAAGAAAACTTTGACTTTAACTTTAGCCTTCTTTCCAGAACCAGAGGGATCTAAAACCATGTAACTCTACTGTATTTCAAACAAAGAATTCCTCACTTAGATGCGAAACACAATAAGCATATCGGACTATCACCAAGACAGTTAAAAGATCTGATATTTATTGATCCCTTTACAATGCAGATAGGACAGTTAACTGATAAAGAGAGTTGGATTCATGGCACCACAGTGCTGCTTTATTTGATATGACATGTAGGAGGACAACATTATTGCTCTTGCTGAAGATTTACAGTTTATGGGAAGGTAAAGAAGTTGTCTTTACCAAATGAAAAATTTATATTTTTTAAGAAGAGGGTGCAAAAAAAACAATTTAGTAAAAGAAGAAAAAATTCAATGAAAGAGAGACAATATTTTCCAGTATGGTCCCATTGATTTTGACCCTTTTTCTGCAGTCTTACCGTTACATTTACAAAAATATGGTGAGAAGCTGAGGTCCAAAGCTACACTCTCACCTTTGAAGAGCAAATTTAGATATTAAAAGAGACCTTAAATCACCAATACCTCCCAATAAAAATCTATTAACCTTTATCAATGTAGCATTGAGCACGCTATACACTGATAACTATAACAACATGGTCATCTGCCTAGTAAGTAAATTAAGTTGAGAAAGGGCCTTTCTCAGTCTGGTAGCAGGACATAAGCAATGCATCCTTTTCGACCCTGCAGGGTGTTCGGTGGGGTCTTTCTGGACTGAACTTGCTTCCCACAGATGTCATCAGATTTTTGAGCATTCGTGACAAGATGGGCAGAGTTACACACTTTATCTGTCAGTGGTCTTAATGTTGTAGCTGATTCAGAACAACCACAACCACAGAGTACAGCCACCTTCAATCCATTCTTCTTTCGAAACCAAACTACAGCTCGCATACTACATTTTTTACTATGAATGAGAAGCACAACGGGAGAATTAGGACAATTAGCTGTCAGAGAGGATGTATGCCGTGCAAACGAGCAGATTATAGACTGCAGTTTTGTCTTTGGGAAATAAATGACACAACCTATGGACAACTGGTTAAACAGATATTGGGTTTCTTGTAGTTATCTAAGAGGAAGACAGGTCAATTTGACAAAATTACAATCCAGTGCAGTGCAAGCAGCCAGTTCTAGTGACTGGATCTTATTAGATTATTCAAGCAGCAGACTTCAGAGTGAAAAGCAATAATGCTTACCATGCAAATACCAGATTTTTGGCTTACAGGAAATAAATTAGTGGAACTCTGCTTTTTCACTACTTTTGATAATATAATGAAGTCAAAGTAATCAATGTTGGATTAAGCCAAGTCATGTTGTAGTGATTTTAGTAACAATATTAGATTTGTATATGCATTTATCAATTTAACAAGAGATTTTAGTAGTGATAGGCTTATTGTATTAATTATATATTTGTCATGATACTTAATGTTAGATTTGCAGAGGGTTTGTTGGAGACATTTAATGAGTAAATCACTAAATAAATGCTTGTAACTTCTATGCTCATTTCCATGTTTTTGCCTTAAGTGCAACATCTTAATAACCACAGTTAGAGGTGCAGTTAGGGAGAGTACAAACATGCTAGAAAAAGTAAAGGGAAAGAAAGAGCACCATACCACAGGGCAAGGGGCATCCAGCCCATCCAGGCCTGGCAAGCCCGGTTCACCTTTCTCCCCTTTAAAGCCTCGGAAACCCTGTTTATAAAATCAGCCATTTTAAATCCATTTTTGCAGATCATGTGCAGTGGAGCATCCTCCACTGCTCGCTGAAAGGACGACCTCCATCTTTGTCCTCTGGGTGACTCGTTGCAGGTTTGCTTATCATGCAGGCAACCCGGGACTGACAGGAACTGGGCTCACTGAGATGACGAATAGTTTTTAACTATTCAATCTATAACTCTAATACCAACTGAAGTCCATTTTATTGCCTAGCATTGATCTTGAATCAGATTGATGTTTCAGCAAAGTTTTTCATTTGGGTGAAACAGAACCAGTTTCGGTGGTGTACCATGTAATCAGACACCACACATCCTGGAACAGCATAGTCATGATGGATGCGGCTGAGGGGAAAGACATCTGAGCCACCATGTTTACCATGCTATGACCATAACCCTCACTCAAATAAATGGCTGAAAATTGATAAATCAGGCTGGGGTTTGGATATGGTTAAAGAAAAATGCCACTTTCTTCCTGGTTTTGAATTGTTTTGCTGATGTTGAAAGTGTCCAGTGCACAATGGAAAGAAATGGCCAGAGAAGTTTACTGGATATGATAGACAGTGGTCAGCAATGGACAAAATAAAGCTTAATGGGTTAGAAACGTATGTAGAGCAGGTATGAGTGGCTATATCTGAGCTTCTGTGAGGGGAGACTTAAAAGTGAGACAAAATACCCTGGTAAATATCAATACTCATCAGCAGTGGTTGCCTTGTTCCTGTCTGTCTCTTCACTGAAAAGAGAAGTAACTCAGGCAGAGTTGTGGTCTGTGGTCTATAAACATTCCCCACTTAATAAGTGTGTATCAATATAATGTTATTGCCATTCTTTTGATCTCATCAAGCTTTTTTGATGGACAAAAACATCAAATTCATTGGCCATTCCAGTGGTCAATTCAAAACATCAAGTCATTTTTTCACACACACATTTCCATAAATATACATACATGTGTGTATATATAAATAAAGGACTGGCAGCACGACCAAAACTCTTCCTGAGTTTTATTAGAAATATTAAATACCAAAGCCAAAGGGAAGCTGACTACTAAGTACAAATCTTCAGATAAATCAAAGCCCAGTGATATTATTTTGTATCCTTAGATAGCGCTCCTTCCCTTTGCCTCTTGGTTTTCTACATCGAACCACTGACATACCAACGGACAGGGGGCATCTAATCCAGGTGCTCCTTGGTCTCCCTTATCCCCTTTGGCCCCCCTGTTGCCTTTCTTGCCCCTCTCTCCCTGCAAACAACAGTGTATTAAAAAAAGACAAACTTTAATCCTCCTCAGTAAGCCACATGTTTTTTTCTTTTTAAAAAAAAAGTATTTTTTTTACATATATGTAAATTATACATGATAAGAAAAAAGTTATTTTAATTCAATTTTACATGTTTGCTGTCTCTTTTTAGTTTTTGTCAAAAGGCAATAAGATTCTTTAATATGAATTTAGTGGAAAGGGAAAGTAAGTAGAGGGAGTTAGGGAGGAGAGATAAAAGCCACTGCAGTTGGTGAGCAGGTTTCTTATCAATAAATACCTTCAAAACTCCTAAGAAGTAGCTTTTGAGAGACTTGTGAGTGAAATGTAAAAAAACTGAGAGAATATGTTTGTTAAATACTCTCAAACTTTCACGTAGCCCAGGAAGTTAATACTGATTAAACCACAACATTTGAAAATGAGCCGCATATCCTGTTAAAATTCTGTTCTCATGCCAGAGAAAGCAACAAGGTAACCTTTAAAGGACTTTGCATTTGGTCAGGCTTAAGAACTAACAGACTGAAAACATAAGGGTCAGTGTCATAAAATGAACAGTGGTCACAGTCAGGAAAAAATCTCAGATCTCTTCAGTAGAAGTCTGTATCTGAACTACTCTGCTCCAGCTCCTGACACAGCAACTTAATGGACTGGTTCATTGAGGAAAATGTAAGAGATTCTAGTAAATTTAGATATAATCTTTCAAAGCAACAATGAACACTGAGAATAAAAGGCTGAATGATTCTCAAACCGATCATAATCTCTTCCTAACCCACCACAAGCAGTCTCTTGTGTGTAAATACTTGATCATCTAATTTGGATATCAAGTATTATTATGCCTACTAAATATTCCACAGTCAACTGTCAGTGGTATTATAACAAGGTGGAAGCGATTGGGAACGACAGCAACTCAGCCACAAAGTGGTAGGCCACGTAAAATGACAGAGCGGGGTCAGCAGATGCTGAGGCACATAGTGCGCAGAGGTCACCAACTTTCTGCAGAGTCAATGGCTATAGACCTCCAACCTTCATGTGGCCTTCAGATTAGCTCAAGAACAGCGCGTAGAGAGCTTCATGGAATGGGTTTCCATGGGCGAGCAACTGCGTCCAAGCCATACATCACCAAGTGCAATGCAAAGCGTCGGATGCAGTGATGTAAAGCACGCCGCCACTGGACTCTGGAGGAGTCGAGATTCTCTCTCGGTCGCCATCGTTCACTGTGAGGAGTGGAACGGAGCCGGAAGGTGAACAATCAATCAAAGACTTTCACCATAGACGTCGCGAGATTGGGTCATGTAACGTAGCGACACCTACTGATCGGGAGGTGAATTGCCTTGCGTATCCGAAAGCCCGACGGAGAGCTTCGAAAGGACGGACTACGGAGACGGATAGTGACGGAGAAGCATACTGAGGCCTATAGTTCCGGTGAAAGGAACTCTGAATGCTTCAGCATACCAAGAGATTTTGAACCATTTCATACTCCCAACTTTGTGGAAACAGTTTGGGGATGGCTCCTTCCTGTTCCAACATTACTCCGCACCAGTGCACAAAGCAAGGTCCATAAAAACATGGATGAGCCAGTTTGGTGTGGAAGAACTTGACTGGCCTGCACAGAGTCCTGACCTCAACCCGATAGAACACCTTTGGGATGAGACCTCTGGCCTTCTGGTCCAACTTCAGTGTCTGACCTCACAAATGCGCTTCTGGAAGAATGGTCAAAAATTCCCATAAATATACTCCTTAAGCTTGCCCAGAAGAGTTGAAGCTGTTATAGCTGCAAAGGGTGGGCTGACGTCATATTAAACCCTATGGATTAAGAATGGGTTGTCACTTATGTTCATATGCTTGTAAAGGTAGAGGAGCGAATACTTTTGGCAATATAGTGTAGCTGCATTAACTTTTATGTCCCCATAGTCAGCACTGGCTGAGGCTGAAGATTTGAATAAGACAAAGACAAAAAATCTGGAGTTGTTGAGTTCTAAAAAAGTCAGGTTACCAGATTTCTGCAGCCCCCTGCTCATGTCTGCTGCACATTATAGGTTCCAGGCTACATTATGTAATGCTAGTATAATATATCACAATGTGTGACTAAAGTTGCATTGTGGGTAATATGGCTAACAACTTTGAGAAAGAAGACAAATATATGAAAGAGGAAAGACATTGGGCCTCATGCAAGAACATTTTCGTATTTTTATTCTAAATTTCTCTTACTTTTTTCATACAAAGGTCTCGTACGAACACGCCACATCAGATTCAACAAACGCTCTTAAAGGGCCGTGTATAATCTCGCAGCAGTGTGTCGCAGTGAGCTTGTCGCAGACATGACGCAGTTATTTTTGATTTATGTCTGCGTTAACTGCGACACACACGCAGACGACCTGGTTTCCGACCATAAACCGCCCTTAACTTGGGAAAAAGTGTGTAAACGACCTGCGTAAATGATGAATGCCACCTGTGCGTATTTAAGTGCACGTGCACAAGGATAGTGGATTTGCATACTCCACGCCCAAAATAATACCATATAAGGCTACGATCCCTGTCTCCTGTGCCAGGACTTGTTGAGTCATGAAAACAGCATTAAGGCGCAAAAAAAACAACTTTAGGGGCTCTGAGATTGAAGTTCTGCTTTCAGAGATCCAGAAAGGAAAATCTGTCTTTTTTAGCAGTGTCAGCAGTGGAATTACGGGACCTGCTAAAGCGAAGAAATGGGAAGTTATTACAAGTGCTGTTAATTCCGTGTCACCTGTAGTTCGTAATGTCACCAAAATAAAGAAGAAATGGTTTGATATGAAAATGGCTTACAAAAAAAAAAAAAAACGTCTCGCCATGGCCAGGCGCTCGATGACTGCAACTAAAGCCGTGCAATCAGTTGTTGCCTCATCATGATGGCACTTTGATGGGGGGGGTCTTCTGGCACCACACCTTCTGGTCTGCCTGGGCTGGTTCAGGCGGAGACCCTCGTTCATGGCAATATTGTGCAAATCCGGCATGCCTTCTCTGGGCTATAGAGCAGTTTGCCCCCCGCTGTATAAAGACACACCCACCTGGCCTTCAGCTCAGTGCGCTCCACAACAGCACGGGTGTTTTGATGCGTATATGTGTGCAGTCTATTGCTCTGATTATGTTTGGCAGTCCAGCCACGGCATGAAAGTCCCTCTTAATTTGTACTTGTTGGACAGTGGTGTATGGGAATTTGATGTACCATGGGTGATCAACTGATGAGAGCTTTGATGACCAAGGGGAGCGCACGACTCACAGAGGACTGGGACACCCCCGATCTGTCTCCAATCTCCCTCTGAAAGGTTCCAGTGGCCAAAAATCCAAGGGTGGTGAGGACCTGGACGTGTGGTGGAATTAGGCGTGTTTCTCTCTGGAGTTGTGGCTCTAGCAAGCTGCATATTTGCAGCAGCACAGTCCTTGGCAATCTAAATCGCGATTTCAGCCATTCGTCTTCCTCCGCAAGGATATCTACACGGCCTCAGAACACACGCTCTCTTCCAAGAGCCTGACGCGCTAAGGCATCCAAAAGTAGCAAGTCAGCCGCTGGTTACGCTTCCCATCGACCTTGTGATATACAGATTCAAATTAACCTTCAATTAGTGCATAATTTAAGTCAAACAGAATAATGTCAGCATCATTATGGGGTATAATGTATATATTTATTTATGATTGCTTTAAAGTAATTAAATATACAATCCATTAGTCAAGCAAACTTGATTGGAATAACAGCGGACTATTTTAGGAAACGACAGCTCTGGATCACTCATAAATTCTGTTCTTACCTGAAAGAAAACGTAAAATACGAAAAGATTGGCGAATGCGGAAATTCTCTGAAATCACTCGTACGCACGACTTAAGAACAAATCTGTGCGTACGAACGGTTGTTGCATGAGGCCCAATGTTTCATATGGAATGTGGTTAAGTAGCTCTTGAAAGAGTTAATTCTGGATGTATGCAGTTTAGAGTAAGTTGTCGAACCACAGAATTTTCAGAGCACCTGCTCACCAAGGCCAAAGGTTCCAGGTGAAGAAATTAAACATTGTATATAACAAGTTCAGTACATTATAATACTGCTAGCCAATTTGACATATACGATAGGGATAAGGGACTGGAGGGACTTGCAAGGAAAGGGTTTTGTTAAATAGGTGAAGGAGCAGTAAAAGGGTGGTGTAAGAGCAAGAGGATTAACCCAGGACTACATTAGAATGCAGGAGAAGGATGAGGAGGCCAAGGGTTGTGAGAGGGAGAGAGGGCAATCCCTGCAATAAAAAGAGCCACAGGCCACAGAACAAGGTGGAGGGAGGGAAAAGGGAATAGGAAGACCTGCGGAAACAAAGGAAGACAGGACAGAGTAAAAACACCAACACTATCTCACAGCTTTGACTTCAACACTTTCAACCGGACTGTCTATTAGAGCTGTCCATTTTGTTTCTTTGAGTTTATATTTGAGTCAAGGCCAGTTGAATGTGTTGAGAGAGCTTATGAAAAAAGGATTACTTAAAAGATGGGAATGGAAATATTAAAAGTCACAGGTTAATGGGATGGAAACAAAAACCTTCTCATCGAGTAAGGGTGTGTGAACAATACAAACAGACTGATTTTTGTCTGATTCACAGCAACCTGGAAATCAGATACAGTTTTTACACAAATTCATTTAGCAAGGCTGTTTTGATATTTCGAGCTTATTAAAAGAATAGCTCAGTGTTTATGTACATATACCTCTACTTTAATTCTAAGAATACAGTATATAATAGTATATAATAGTTTTTGTTATCAGGTCATAGTTAGCAGAGATAAGAATAAGACGAGAAGTATTTTTGACATATAAATATATGCCTGATATCTTTATCTCTACTTCAAGCCTAAGATGAAATTATCCACTTTTTTATGTCACATGGAAAACAATTAGACCGAAGTATTTGAGACAAACACAGCTTTTTCTGCAGTCATTGAACCTTAATATATTATATATTTGATTAATAAAACAAATCCAGTAAAGTTGCACATCAGTAACTACCACATTCAAAAAAGCCGCTGCAAAACAAATCATTTGCCTTCAAATCAAAAGACATCTTGACGTAAATTATTCGGAGTCATGCATCTAATCAAAGAGTACATTCTTTTTATTGATATGCAGCTCTTTAATTCACATCTCTGCCTTGAGAGTGCCTTTGAAGTTGTAACAACTCAGCTCTGGTGATCTATTATCAACCCGCAAGGCAGATCCAACCATAATGGCAGGTTAATAATGCCGCAGATGCAAATACCAACCTTTCGTATTAGCCCTCACAAACAGTGTTTAGTTTAGCTGCCGAAATTCATGAGTAAAAAGACACAGAGGATAACTGATCTGCATGTTTTCCACAGATTAAAATAAAACATGTTAATTAGACAGAGCGATGCCCCTATTTCTTCTTCTTTTTTTTTATAACAAGCAAAACATTTCTGGTGGTTGCTTACCCGATTTCCTTTGAGTCCTTGTGGTCCTACTAAACCCTGCAAAAAGAAAGAAATACATTTCATGCATGTGTAGTGAAATTCACCTGTTGAAACATAGTTATATTTATTACATGTTACCAAATGTGCTTGTTTGCAATGTCCATACATTCTATAGCACTCTCTTTTTTAGATGTACCCGGGTTAACTTTTGCAGCATACTGATCACATGCAGTAGAGTCCAGACTGAACTCAAGCCAGTGTTGACCAGAGTTAACAAAGAGCTGAAAGTTGCTGGGTACCAGTAGCGGGCTGCAATGCAGCCATCGCTCAGAATTTTCCAAAAGGAGCATGTGGAAATATTCATGCTGCATGTTAATGCATGTTTTGGTGCAATCTACTGTTTTTTTCTAAGCTAGGGAACTTTTCAGTTTAATTTGCATTGTATGAATTGGACTAATTTGGATTGTAATGAATTTGATTGAATTTGGTTATATTTGTAATACAATGAATTTGATAAGAATTGGCTTGAATTGGCAGGCCTGTATGCCTTGAGATGCCATTTGTTGTGTTTTGGCATTATATAAATAAAACTTAGACTTAAGAATTGAATTGTAGTTAGTGAGGTTTGATTAAAAAAATTGGAGAATAATTTGAAATCCAGGTTGCAAGTAATGTAGATTCTTGAGAGAATCCATTTTGGCCACAATGTACTAGCAGCTGAGTCGGTTTGAGTAGATTGAACAACAGTGAACAAAGGCAGGTCATATTGACTTAGCAGCTTCATCTTGTTGATCTGACTGGTCGTTACAGTTGGCAATAAACTGATGTGTCATCCAGTTCTGCATGATAAATCATCAAGTGTGTTAGGTTAGTGAGCATAAAATTTTAAGACGGTCGGGCAGCCGCATGGAGAAACATATGCCACCTGATTGACGGGACCATGGAATCAAAAGATTTCTAAAGCTTTGAAAGCTGCATTGCGATGGTTGGAATAAAATTGAAATACAGTGATCATAAACAAACTATGGCTCTACAAAGTAAAGTTCATATTCTACTCGTTAAAATATTCATAGTGACATAGGCAAAGATATTCATACCATTGTCCCACTGAACTGGTGCTTTAACACCAAACATAACTTCTTTATTGATTGTTGTCAAACCAGATTGTATCTAAATTTCAGATTACATAAGAATAAACAAATAGGAATTTAAAGTGAAATTAATGAATGTGTTTTTTTTGGCACATTCGTTATTGATTTAAATTTCAGTTCGAAGACTCAGTTCGAAGATGCCTCTAGTTATAAACATGCTGCTTTCAATTATTAAAAAAATGCAAAATAATGTATAATATGGAATTTCAGACTTACAGGGATGCCTTGTGGCCCAATTGGTCCTGGTAATCCTGTATCTCCTTTCTCACCCTGTTGCTACCAAAGAAAATCAAAGTGTAAATGAATCCAAAATCCTATGTACTTTTCCAAACATTTCTTTTAAACTGAGTGACTCACTCTCTCTCCCTTTGGTCCAGCTGGCCCTGGCATACCGGCTGGTCCTATTAGACCCTTTAAAACAGAAAAGAGGAATAAAAAACTGACAACAATTAAAAACAGAATAAAAGAGAACATTTTATCATTCAATGCCTAAAATCAGTAAGTCAACAAGCTTTCTGGTGGACATGCACTGTTTTTACAAAACATAATATTTTAGACTGGAGAAAAATACTTTTTGAACAAGCTTGTTGAACTACTGCCTTGAACAGTTAAAAAAAGGAAGGAAGATAATAAAATGTCAACAGTTGTGACTCTGTGTCTGAAGCGAAGTCAGGATTGGAGAGGAAGACCTTGCATCTGAAGCATATGCAGTATGTACAGTACTTTATGTAATACAGCCATCCAGATGTGCTGCATGACAGGTCAACATGCAGCACGGACATTTACGCATGCTCCTTTTGGATAATTCTGTGCAATGGCAGCTTTGCAGTCTGCTGCTGGTAATGACCAGGAAGCAGGAAACTGCTGAGGCAGGATTGAGGACTGAGTATTTACACTCTAGAGGTATACAATATGTTAAAAAAAAAAAAAAAAAGAAAAAAAAAAAACTTCAAAATGAGAAAGGGTGCATTTTAATAGCAGTACCTTTGTCAGAGTTTAATTAAAGTTGCAAGAGGTCAGAGCACACTACATATTTACACAACAGTAAATCTAGACAGGGCTGAATGCGCATGATTTGTTTGTGCCAATTTGTCTTATTACTATGTTTTCTCAGAATCACAAATCTTTTATACCATCTTATCTGAGTCTCTCAAAGAAAAGTCAGTTGTCAAAGAAAAACGCTTGCTCAACAAATATTTAGAAAGTGTGGAATTGTGGGTAAGCCTAGTCCAGTTCAATCAGAACAACTTAAAAGGCATGCAAACTTCACCATATTTGTGCTCCAGTTATGGACTGAAAAAATCCAGTGTTTTCTTTCTTTTCTTTTTTTTACACATCCGTTTTACATTAACCAGCAGGACGTTGGCAGTAAAGCTAATAAAAGAATTGTATTGTGAAACATCTGGAATATATAGTAGAACCAAGGATTGAGGACATGGCAAAAAAGACTGGAATGGGTATATGACAAGGATGATGTCAGATGTACATCGGGAATTGTTATCTTATCATTAATCTATTAAGAAAGTAAGTGCATGTGTTGGACATAAAAACTTAAGGGATAGAACCAGGAATATTATAAGTCAGTTTCACATCACCGTCAGTTGCTTAGGTCCTCGCTGATTTATGTATTGTAAATTTTAAAACAATTTATAATTATTTTCAAGAAAAATAATGTCCCCTTCAGATACTAATGGTTTCACTTGGGATTCACACACGAATAATAATTAACAAGGAAAATAATAATAAATAATAAGGAAACCAAAGCAGAGTGGAGTGGTTGTTGGCCCTTAAAGAAGCCAATAAAAACCCTGTTGGAATGGAGCTGATATATATGTACAGTTGCTGTGTTTGGCGTTAAGGTAGATTTTTTTAATTTAGACAGTGTATCCTCAGAACCCAACCCTGAACAGTCCTGTCCTTGCAGAGCTTCTTTAGGACAGAAACAAGACAGGAAAAGGATGGAAAGCAAAAAAGCAAGCTAAGGACAAGCAGACGTGGCAAACATCGAGCAAGCAATAGCAGGTTCAAGGAGTTGTTGGGGGAGGAAGAGGAACGGGAGAAAGAGAGGAAGGGTTCGGAGACCGGAACAGGACTTGCGCCACTCACCACTGGACCAGGTCTGCCGTCTAACCCATGAGCCCCCTGTATAGCGTTGTACATAGTTAGAGAGCAGAGATGATGGGGAAGATGGTGAGAGTAAGGCGGGGGAGGGGATTGGGGTGGGGAGGTGGGGGAGGAAGGGGGTTGGATTGGGGATGGGTGGGAAGTGACAGAAGCTGTGACTTTGTGACTTCAACAACACACTCAGATCATGACAAATGAAGGGTGATGAAAGTGGTGAAGGTGGAGGTAAGGTGAGTGACATTAACTGGTGGATAACATCAAGTTTCACCGAGTGATGCTCTGTTCGCTGACTCTTCTGACACCAATAAAGGTGGATGTAATGTCATACTTTGTTTAAATGGATTACCTTAAGCTCCTGTTATCCAGCTTAACATTGCTGTTGGGTTGGCTGCTCCCTGCCTTTATAATATTTTTTTTCCTAAAGCATGAATCTAAAGTTCTTCTATATTTGACTCTCAACATGCATGTGAGTCTTGACTCCAAGCCCAGTGATTTCCAGTCGATGTTTTCAAACCGTGGGAAACTAGGCATTTGAGAATGTTTCTGCAGCACATTATTATGTGCCATAGCAAGTAATTGGAACAACAGGACAATGTGTGAAACTATCAAAAATGGTAATGAAGATAACCCAGTTCAGCAGAAGGGCTCGCTGCTGTGTTAAAAAACAAACCAACAAAAAAAACCAACTCGACTATAAAATGCTTTCTGTGACACAGGAAAATAGGATATATTAAGCTTTGATACATTTATCAAATATCAGTCATGGACTTACTAGTAATTATTAAATAAAAATCTTTAGGTGTATAAAATATATTGTTATTGATATCAGAATAATGCATGCAGTCAGAAATTTAAGAATAACAATTTTCTGAGATCAATCTTAGCATTTGGCTAATTCTAATGTTCCCTGAAAATTCCCATTGTCCTCTGCCCTATAGCACTAAATATGGCTTTGTTTTTTTTTGTTTTTTTACTTTATGAAACAGAATATTTCTTTTTGCTTTTTACATGTTTCTGAACTACTTCTGAGCTTCTTCATTCGTTTGTTGTAGTATTTTCAAAATGATAACTTGTAAATGTCCTGTGTGAACCTGTGCTATTGCCCATACTTAAAAGGGGATTTTGTAAAACACAGCATAGGACATGAGCAACAGTTTCATATACAAAAAAAGGCCGATTTCATTTTCAGGTTGGATGTTCATAAACATTCATCATGGATATGAATTTCAATATTGTGTATCGTGTGTGTATAGTGCAATATTGGGTTTCAGTCATTTCTTTGGACTGTAATATTTCTGGTCCAGAATATTTAGACAAAATACATCTACAATAGAAAAAAACTGTAAGATTTAGTACACAGATTTACTGTAATATTACTGTAGTAATACTTAACGGTTACTTGAATGCACTTTAGTAGTTGTATTCTCTTGGTAGCATCAGGTTCTGCTGTAAGTTTCAGAAAGCTGATTGAATATTAAATCATTCGATCTGATGTTTGTTATCATTCTTCACCAAATTGAGATTTGTTCAGTTAATCTGGTCAGTTTTCTGGCATAAACATGATTTTAAGCACAGTCCACATATGCTCTTTTGAGCTGAGGTGAGAACATCCTGGAGTTCATTCCAAAAGCTTGATATTGTATTTGTTCTACAACCAACTGTAATGTGTATTTGTTCCTGTTGGAACTCACATCCAAGTTTGAGATTGTATTAAAGACTCCTGAGATGGTCCTATTCATTTGTGCTGTAGAATTTTTTTTTTTTCTGTGTTATTTCATTCAATTTGTGAATGAAACGGTTTCACTAGCTGTAAAACAATCCAAGCGTCTTGGGGTTGAATGGGATCTCTCTCCAGACCTTGGCTAAATCGATACACCTCCCAATAACTTGTACTCACACACAATAGTCTGAACTGATAATCTTGGAGTCTGCAGTAGTTTAGAAGGAGCTCCAGGAGTCACTTGTAATTAGTGCATATCTATGGTCTTCCTTCTCAAATCTGCTCAAAGCATCTTAGACATTCATATTGTGTTGCATGCTTGTCAATCAGGAGGGTGATTATGATTATTAACAATAACTTTAAATACTTTTAACTTGCAAAGTTAGAAGACCATTTAAAACTTTAATTATTACTAAATTAATCAACTGAGCATAAATCTATTTTCACGAAGTACAAATGATTATAAAACAGTTAACTTCAGAAAAAGCTAACCAGATTAAAAATAGCACACCATGCCATCTTAAATAAATATGAAGGTTGTATAACTGTGTATCATTGTGACTCAGATAAAGAACACCTGAAAAAGTTAATGAAAGCACAATATTGACGTGATATTAAAATGAATGTGGTGCTGATGAAGAATTGTTTAATGTTTTAATGTTTAATAAACCAAGAGCCAAGACCAGAACCCCACAGGGATAGATGCCATTCATCCAAATATAAAAGAATCTTAGCATAAAAAAAAATCAAACATCCATTACATACTATAACTTAAATAACAGTTTGAAACAGTGATATATTATAATGCAAATGAGTCTGTACTGCATTAAGAAAGACAGGATCAGTACTTACAGGGAGTCCAAGATGGCCTCTGTCTCCCTTGTCACCCTTATGACCTGTCGCTCCTTTTTCTCCTTTCATGCCTATACCTGGCTCTCCCTGAAAGACAGGGCAAGGCAGAATCTCCTCCTTACACTTTCATGCATAGAAAGGCACAGGACAGGATAAAAAAAATTGACAGGCTAGTATTGTACTGTATCTCATAGAAATGTGTCTCACCTTAGGCCCTGAAAATCCCTGAGATCCCTGGATGGAACAAAAAAACAGCTGGATTATGACCACTACTGTATTTGACTAACAACCAGCAGAACTACAAGTTACAGTTGCAAGCAGTTTGTTTAAACTCTTTTTTAATGTAATGAAAAAAAAATATTGTACATGGCTTTTAGATATTGGAGATAAATCTCGTATTTGGCTTACCGCAGGACCAACTGGACCTGGAGGCCCTGGGGGCCCTGGAGGACCATAGATCTAAGAGACCACATAAAAAAATACTTTTCAGCTAAAAAGTGTTGCTCATAAAGCATATTCCATGGTCTGATTTAGCATGCACTAATCAGACTTCTGAGTTTGTGACTGATCCTTACCATTTCCGACCTTCCTCCATCTCCAGCTTCACCTTTAAGACCCTGTGACAACAGGTGGTAAAGACACAGACACCAAGTTCACAATGTATCTAATTGTCAAGACAATCTAATGAATTAAATATTTTTTTTACACAGCACAGCAATTAATCAAACAGGTCCCCAGACAGCATGCGTCCAGACAGATGCAGCCTGAGGGGCATCATTGCATACCATTGCGCCAGGTAATCCAATAGGACCAGGGGACCCTGTGGCCCCTTTTTCACCCGTAGGGCCATCTAAACCCTACAGAACAAGAAGTAGAAATAGCCATCACGATAATCGCACAGCGTTTCAATTCAGGGGCCAGCGATGTGTTGTCACTGAATCAAAGCAATCAAGAAAAAACAATGGAAAGTTTTGTTTTTTGTATTAGTATTTTAAAAACAAAACTTTACACCAATAAGCAGCAGAGACGGTAAAACTGCATCTAAAAGGTTTTTTTTTTTTTTTTTGCTGTTTCAGTATGGCTTAGAAAGTTAATTGAATTCTAACAAAAACATTTTTGAACCCTAATTTTTACATACTGTTTAAAAATGCTCATATGGTTCCATTGTGCACTTTGTTCATATACATATACAACTTGTGTATGTATATATATATATGGTTGTGTGTCTTGTGTGGCCCTGTGATGGACTGGTGACCTGCCCAGGGTGTGCCCTGCCTCTCACCCAATGCCAGCTGGGATAGGCTCCAGCCCCCCAGCGACACTAAATTAGATTAAGCGGGTATAGAAAATGGATGGAAATATATATAAATATATATATTTCCATCCATTTTCTATATTTTCTATATTTCCATCCATTTTGTATATGTATATATATAGACTACAACTTACAACACAAAAATGTTTTGTAATAGTCATACTTTATTTGTCTAGTTTTATGTTATAGTCAAGTCAGTTTATCTATATATAGTAAGTATAATAATCTAACACTTAGTGGGAATACTATGCATAATGGTGATAAACCTCTTGTGAGTTTATTTTTGTAAATTATGGCTTATACAAACAACTTAGTTTTTTTTTTCATCATTTTTAAATCACTCCATCTTCCATCATTAACCTTCCACAGATAAACTTGTACATTCCCTCAAAACAGAAAGTAATAGGAGCATATTCATACATGCTTCAAATGATACTAGTATAAATTGAACAAGTCAAGCACATGATGAGCTCATTTGAGATACACTATATTGCCAAAAGTAGTCACTCACCCATCCAAACAATTAAATTCAGGTGTTCCAATCACTTCCATGGCCACAGGTGTATAAATCCAAGGACCTAGGCATGCAGACTGCTTCTACAAACATCTTTGAAAGAATGGGTTGCTCTCAAGAGCTCAGTGAATTCCAGCGTGGTACCATGATAGGATGCCACCTGTGCAATAAGTCCAGTGGTGAAATTTCCTTGCTACTAAATATTCCTCAGTCAACTGTCAGTGGTGTTATAACAAAGTGGAAGCGATTGGGAACGACAGCAACTCAGTCAGGAAGTGGTAGGTAACGTAAAATGACAGAGCAGGGTCAGCGGATGCTGAGGCACATAGTGCGCAGAGGTCACCAACTTTCTGCAGAGTCAATGGCTACAGACCTCCAACCTTCATGTGGCCTTCAGATTAGCTCAAGAACAGTGCGTAGAGAGCTTCATAGAATGGGTTTCCATGGCGAGCAGCTGCATCCAAGCCATACATCACCAAGTGCAATGCAAAGCGTCGGATGCAGCGGTGTAAAGCACGCCGCCACTGGACTCTGGAGCAGTGGAGACGAATCACGTTTCTCAATCTGATGAACGAATCTGGGTTTGGCGGTTGCCAGGGGAACGGTACTTGTCTGACTGCATTGTGCCAAGTGTAAAGTTTGGTGGAGGAGGGATTATGGTGTGGGGTTGTTTTTCAGGAGCTGGACTTGGCCCCTTAGTTCCAGTGAAAGGAACTCTGAATGCTTCAGCATACCAAGAGATTTTGAACCATTTCATGCTCCCAACTTTATGGAAACAGTTTGGGGATGGCCCCTTCCTGTTCCAACATGGCCGCGCACCAGTGCACAAAGCAAGGTCCATAAAGACATGAATGAGCCAGTTTGGTGTGGAAGAACCTGACTGGCCTGCACAAAGTCCTGACCTCAACCCGATAGAACACCTTTGGGATGACTTAGAGTGGAGACTGTGAGCCAGGCCTTCTGTCCAACATCAGTGTCTGACCTCATAAACACACTCCTAAACCTAGTGGAAAGCTTGCCCAGAAGAGTTGAAGCTGTTATAGCTGCAAAGAGTGGGCCGACGTCATATTAAACCCTATGGATTAGATTTTAAAAGCCTGCTGATGGTTTACAAATCCCAGAACGGTTTAGGCCCAAAATACATCTGTGATATGTTCAGAGAATATAAACCCAGCAGAGCTCTGAGATCCAAGGACTCAGGTCAGCTGGTCCAGTCCAGAGTCCAGACTAAACATGGAGAAGCAGCATTTAGCTGTTATGCTGCAAACAAGTGGAACAAACTGCCAGTGGAGATTAAACTTTCACCAAATGTAGACACATTTGTAGACACACCGATTTTGTTCATAATTTTTAGACACAAATGTAGACACACCGATTTTGTTCATAATTTTTATGGACAGAATTTCTAGGCGCAGCCAGGGCGTTGAGGGGGTCCGTTTTGGCGACCTCAGAATCGGGTCTCTGCTATTTACGGATGATGCGGTTCTGTTGGCGTCGTCGGGCCGTGACCTTCAGCTCTCACTGGAGCGGTTCGCAGCCGAGTGTGAAGCGGCTGGGATGAGAATCAGCACCTCCAAATCTGAGACCATGGTCCTCAGCCGGAAAAGGGTGGAATGCTCTCTCCGGGTCGGGAATGAGATCCTTCCCCAAGTGGAGGAGTTCAAGTATCTCGGGGTCTTGTTCACGAGTGAGGGACGAATGGAGCAGGAGATTGACAGACGGATCGGTGCGGCGTCTGCAGTGATGCGGGCTCTGCACCGGCCCGTCGTGGTGAAGAAGGAGCTGAGCCAGAAGGCGAAGCTCTCAATTTACCGGTCAATCTATGTTCCTACCCTCACCTATGGTCACGAGCTGTGGGTAGTGACCGAAAGAACGAGATCGCGAATACAAGCGGCCGAAATGAGTTTCCTCCGCAGGGTGTCTGGGCTCTCCCTTAGAGATAGGGTGAGAAGCTCGGTCATCCGGGAGGGGCTCAGAGTAGAACCGCTGCTCCTCCGCATCGAGAGGAGTCAGATGAGGTGGCTCGGGCATCTGGTTAGGATGCCTCCTGGACGCCTCCCCGGTGAGGTGTTCTGGGCCCATCCCACTGGGAGGAGGCCCCGGGGAAGACCCAGGACACGTTGGAGAGACTATGTTTCTCGGCTGACCTGGGAACGCCTCGGGGTCCCCCCAGAAGAGCTGGAGGAAGTGGCCGGGGACAGGGACGTCTGAGTTTCTCTGCTCAAGCTGCTGCCCCCGCGACCCGATCCCCGGACCAGCGGCAGATAATGGATGGTGTCTACATTTCTGTCTTCTCAAACCCCAGCTGGTCGAGGCGGATGGCCACCCTTCCTGAGTCTGGTTCTGCCAGAGGTTTCTTCCTGTTAAAAGGGAGTCGTTCCTTTCCACAGTCGCCTGATGCACGCTCAGGATGGGAGATTGGACTGAGTTTCAGTGCAATCTGTTGGTTTCCTTAGCTAGGAAATTGTTTTTGAATTGGCTCTATTCGAACGAATTGGATTATTTTATGAATAATTATGATTACAATTAATTGAATTCCAATTGGCTTGAATTAGACTTTATTATTTAAGTGCCTTGAGATGACATTTGTTGTATTTGGCGCTATATAAATAAAAATGAATTGAATTGAATTGAAAAATGATTAAATCCAGCTTAGAAACATTTCTTTTGTCATGTGTCTATTCATGAAATCTGCACGATATCTTTTAATTTATCTAGACTTATCTTTTTAATCATTTTAATTCATTTAAATTTTTTATTTGTTTCTCTTTATATTCTTTTATGTATTTTCAATGCTTCTTGCACTCCCCGCTGCAATGCTTTTAATTTATGTAAAGCCCTTTGAATTGTCTTGTACATGAAATGTCCTATACAAATAAATTTGACTTGACGACTAAAATACATGATAATCATAAGAACAGCATAAACAATTTTACTGCTTATAAAATATAAATCGATGTTCAAATTTTCTTGATTGTACAGAAATTATGGAGTTGGACACAATGCTGCCAAACATACCTAAAAAAACCCAAAGTTTTAATCAGTATAGCATTAGACAGTATAGAGTACATTTAAGATCTTACTAAACCTAAATAAAAAAGCAGCACTCAGCGTCTTTCCTGGGGTCTCAATCAGTTAGTGAGTCTCTAATGAAGTAATATGAGGGCAGCTGGAAAAACCAAAGCGTTTCCTCCAGATAATGACAAACACTGGCCATGGTCAGGAAACCCCAGGCAGTCATGTGATGTGTGTTGCGTGGTTAACATAGTCACTCACAGGTGATCCAGATGGGCCCATGTCTCCTTTGTCTCCCTTAGGTCCTGCTAAGCCCATGACACCTCCTTCTCCTCTGGGACCTTCAGGACCGGCGGGGCCTGCAGGACCAAGCTCTCCGGGCTTGCCTCTGGGTCCCTGGAAACACATCAGGTAAATATAGCTTCATTAACTGATTCTGAATAATTCCAGATGCAATGTTGAAATAAGCATATTTTTACATTAAATCTGACATTGAAAAACTTTAATAATTAATCTTAACAATCTTAACTTCAATTTAGATTCATGTAAGAATTCACCTGCCTGACTCATTTTATTGACTACTTATATTGAAGTTTTACCTTCTCTCCATCCAGTCCTGGAGGACCTGGTAGACCAACTTCCCCCTGAGGATTCACCAAGGTTAGATTACCAACTAAGCACAGGAGGACACTGCCTGATAGTCGCTAACACTGCATCGTAGAATTCTTCTACAACAGTTTAACCTGACTGTGGAAACTATATAGTTGTAATTTTATTGTTTGAGGTGTAGGTCTTCTTTAAATTGTACTGTAATAACATAATGCAAGAACATAATGTGTACACTTTAATTCTAAAATTGCTCCTACCTTGGCACCAGGAACTCCAGGGAGCCCTGGAGATCCAGGTAATCCAGGGGGACCCTAGGCAGATGGTTATGTCATTAAATTGAATAAATAAAAGTACAGTCTATACTTGGAATAAATCCTTGAAACTACTTACCATCTGGGGTATGTTGCGAATATCCTGTGAAGGAATATTTGTTGTTAATTCAGTGTTATTCATTCTTTTAATTTCTCTTCATACAAGACAAGTATGATGTTTAAGAGTGACATACATTTTCATTGTTCTGGATTTCAGCCCTTCCTGGCTCCCCAGTTGGGCCTGGAGGACCCTAAGAAGTGAGGGAGACCTTTTGTTGACTTTGTGGACACAATCATAGAAATGGGAATATTTAGTCCCCGTGAAGAAATTGAGTTCATCTGTCAGTGAAGACTTACTCTTGGTCCAGCTGGGCCTTCAGGACCTACTTCCCCCTAGATGGTAAATGAAGATGGAAAAGACTGTCTTGAAACTTCTTAACACGTGTATTTGAAAAGCAAGCTAATTAAATAGTCTTTTTCAGTCTTTTTTCTGTTGCTTTTGTCTTACCTTGTCTCCCATGTCACCTTTGCCACCCTTAAAGAAGGATAGTTACATAGTAACTTCATCTCGTAAAAGTTTTACTTCATCATGTCTGACACTTTGCTGTATTACAAAGTATCCATCAAACTATTTCCTCTCACCTGGGGTCCCATTAGTCCTGGCAGTCCCGCCGAACCTGGTTCTCCTTTGATTCCCTGAGCTGCAGTGCTTGGCTCTCCCTTCTCTCCCTATAATACATACAGAAGTGCTTAACCAATGGCATACTATTAACCAGGTAAACAATAGCAAATAGATTTCCAATGATATGTGTTGTCTAAAATGTTCCAGTTTTTATGGCAAAAAGAATAATATAAGGACACTAAAAGTCAAGAGAAATAATAAAACTCTGTGTAATTACGTATGTATTCAGTATTTATTTCGAATATTTTGTGAATAATGAAAAACAACATTTTAGAAGATCTTTGGTGTACACAAATAAGTGAATTTGAAACATGGCTGTTAATTAAGGCTCATCTAGTTGTATGTAATAAAATCAGCAAGCATAAGTACATTTGAAGTGATATCTCATATGGAAGATAAACTGATGCTTTATCTGCAAACATCAAGCAACAGACAGCATTTCGGGTCATACAGCACACACACCTAAAGTAAGTGTCATTAAAGAAGTCATAGAGTGAAAAATAATCCTTACTAATTATACTTCCTGGACTTTTGTTTGCATCACATGGTCCTCACCAATGAGTTAGGTTTGCTCACCTGACAGAGAATCGCTAAGCTGTCGTGAACTCACACACATGTAAACATGTGTATATATATATATATGGAATTTTGGTAAAGTAGTTTCTTCCAATAATAATATGGATATAGTTGATTCATGTCTTTGTTCAAAGATATTCCCTGGCATGGCATTTAATTTTCTCTGGTCAACTGCTGTCTCTTCCTCAATGCCCTCTAACTTTTTCCCAAAGTGTGTTGAGAGTTGATTTGGTCATGTGTTCACACATGGTTGAGGCTGTCTGCTTTCAGTGTCCATTCAGTCTTTAGTAACTAGGACCCTTGCCGTTTTGCTGCACTTTAAAGCGCTGCACTTTAAGGAAGGATCATCACCATAGACAAGTGATGGAATCTTATCTCAATGACAATAGGAAAAAAAAAGTTGAGTAGATTTGTTTCAAAATAATTCTGTCAAACATTGTTTTTCTTTGATGCAGAATGAATTAAAAACACTGTAGTTAGAAATGACTCAACCCCTAACAATGTGGCAAAATCTGCAACAATAACAGTTAGTACCAATCATCAAGGCTAATTCTCAGATCCATTGTTAAACAAAAGTATTTCAACCAACAAAAAGTGAGTAAAAAGGCAAACATAACACACTGCAACTTTACCCAAACTTTTGCCAGCAAAAAACACCAGTCTAATGAATACATGGCTTCACCACATCCAGTTACTTAATCAATAAAATGTCTGACACAGGCTTAACCAGACCATTAGAATGTTCATTCCATTCCAGGCCTACCCTATAACCCCTTTTTCCAGGGATGCCGGGTGTACCAGGGATTCCAGCCTGGCCCTTTGCAGTGGAAGAAAGACAGTTATTGCTTGTGAGTTATGCAGGTCTATGTAATAGCCAACTCATGATGCTGGAAAATGACTTTACCTTTAACCCAGGGGCACCTGGGAAACCTGGTTCTCCCTACAATAGCCAAAATATCACGAGGGTAAAAAAAACAGAGGAAAAAGATTAAAAAAAGACATGAAAAAAGATATTTAAGAAAGCTTAAAAAATTAAAACCATTTGAAAATACATGCAGACACATGCAGATTACACAGGCACCGTGTCAAACCCCTCTACAGGCTTTGCAATGGCAATGCAAAGGTTTTTAGGTGGTGCATGTCATTGTCCTCGTTGTCTTTGTTGGTTGGTTTAAGGTCAGTCTGGTGAGACTTGCAGTATGCTAAGTTCACTTTTGCACTGAACTCCCCAACATTCATAGACCTAATGCCCCCTTTTTTCCCTCTGAAAATAAAACAGCAGTTTCTTCTTCAAAAGCTACACTGCATGCTGTTCACTGCATTCCACAAGCTGGCTTGGAGCAGATAATAAGGAAAAAATGCCACAAATATATGCAGACATTAATCATTTTAAAGAGGTAAAAAAAAACTCAAAGAAGTATCATTTTCAGAACTACTACAAAGACAGAAACAACATCAACATCAACAATGAAAATGATGACTAGATACAACAGCCACAAAGAGATGTGAAACAGCAGCAGACAGAGACAAAAAAATATGTAACATAGCTGGCAGATGTATTCATATCTAACGTTTGATAGTTGTTTCAAAATTAAAATGAAAAAATAAAAAAAGTAATCTCTTCATTTAGAAATACAAAATCAAAGCTAAAATTAGAGTTACTTTCTGTCAAGTACCAGCTACAGCAGCTTGAAATGATAAGCCAACTAAAACTGGTAGTTAAAGATAGACATGAAAATATTCCTGTGTCATTTAAGCATTCTTGTTCCCATAAGAAAATTAATAAGTAGCAGGTTTGAAAATTATATGGAGTCACAGCTGTGACCAATGAAGCAGAGATGCAGCTGGCTGGCAGAGAAAGTTCCTACAATCCTGCATCTGCCTGTGGCAACGCTCTAGGAACAAAATTCACTAGACCAGGGGTTCCCAAACTTTTCCATGCCAAGGCCCCCCAAACAGTATTAGCTTCTGGCCGGGGACCCCCTTTGCAAACCACAGACAATGCTACAAAATATGTAAAGAAACATCAACTTTTAGAAGGTATTTTCTTTCTTTTATTCACGGACAGTAGCTTGCCTTGTGAATGCAGCCTGACTAAATGCTCTTCTTTACGTCTGAAGAAGTCAACCGTTTTTTCAGACTCTGACGGATGTTTTTGTATCAAGTGACGCTGAAGTTTCGAAGGTTTTGAACACTCATTTGAGAGGGTCTCCAGACAGAGGACGCATTTTGGGCAATCGTGGCCATTTTTCTGTATGGCTGTAAAGCCAAACTTAATGTATGCTGCCTCATACTTTCTGATTTTAGTCGGCCAGTTCTTTCGGTCTCTTCCAAGTCAAAAATCTGTCCATTTTGGCAAGATACCTACATGCTAGCTTGAGGAGCAGAGCAGCTTCAGAACAGGCGCAAACCGCCAGGTCTACCATGTTTTCACTGGCAGCCAATCAGAAAGACAAGCATGGCAAATAACATTTCGATATGATATATTATTATAAATTGTATTTTACAATACTGATTAAAAAAATGTGACCATTTTTTATAAAGATGTTTAAAAAAAATTTAATTCTATTTTTTTATTTTTGCATTTTTTTCTTATCTTCACTCCAATTTTCTGAGGCCCCCCTAGCGCCCCCTGGCAGCCCCCACTTTGAAAACCACTGCACTAGACCATTAATCAGAATGCTTATTTGCATAAGCAGGACATCTGATTCCAAAATTGATACAAATTAAACTTACATTCAGATTTGTTACACAATTCTGCATGCTCTATTTCATTGTGTGCTGATAGTGTTGGAGAAGCTCCAAAGCTTTGAGTGCCTGTCTGTCCCTGCTTCTGCTGCCTCCACAGCGACCTGTACGTGTAGTAAAGCTAATCCAGCTGGGATGCAGTGCATGAATATATGAGGTCAATCATTTTCTGTCAGAACTCAACATTGGACTACTGTAATTCTTTATTATTGGGCTGTCCCACATATTCTCTGAAAAGCCTTCAGTTGATCCAAAATGCTGCAGCCAGAGTTCTGAGGAGAACTAACAGGAGAGATCATATTTCTCCAGTTTTAGCTTCTCTTCATTGGCTCCCTGTTAAATTCAGAATAGAATTTAAGATTCTTCTCCTCACATATAAAGCTCTTAATGACTGAGCTCCATCATATCTTAAATATCTCATTGTAAAATATTTTCCTAACAGAGCACTTCGTTCCCAAACTGCAGGTTTACTTGAGGTTCCCAGAGTTTCTAAAAGTAGAATGGGAGGCAGAGCCTTCAGTTATCAGGCCCCTCTCTTGTGGAATAAGCTGCCAGTAAATGTCCTGGAAGCAGACACCCTTTCCACTTTTAAGACCAGGCTTAAAACTTTCCTTTTTGATAAAGCTTATAGTTAGGGATGGCTCAGGTGATCCTGAAACATCCCATAGTTAAGCTGCTATAGGCCTAGACTGTTGGGGGCACCTGATCTGTCACACCTTTCCTCACTTTACTCTCTTTTTCCACTGTTTAATTTCTCAAATGACATTATGTACATGTGACATTATTGTGGTTATTAGCTCGCATTTCCCTGTTCCAACAGATATCCTTTGAATGGTGTTACAGTGCCCCCCCCCCTCCCTTTCTGTCTTCTCAAACCCCAGCTGATCGAGGCGGATGGCCACCCTTCCTGAGTCTGGTTCTGCCAGAGGTTTCTTCCTGTTAAAGGCCCTGTCACACTGTTGCGTATGAGAGAAGCATATGAGTTGCGTATGAAAATTATCACTCATACGCTGGTATACGCTGACATACGCCAGGGGAACGTTAGGCATAGGTTGTATACGTTTCAAGCACGCTGGCATACGTTGGCATACGCTGAGGCAGAAATAAATTTTTGAACATGCTCAAAACTTTTGTGCGTATGGTTAATACGCTAAGCATACGCTAGGCATATGCTGAATACGCTAGAGGTACGATATAGGTACGTTACTGATAGGCCGAGAACGCTGGACATAAATTGCCATATGTTGGCATGAAGGTGTACCGTACAGCTAGCGTATTTATAGCCTCCGCCCGTCTGCCGCCTCCATCTCCGCCAGATGGGCGGAGATGGAGGCGGCAGGCAACCGACGATTCACGGGAGCGGTCAGGAGGAGGAGTTGGGGATCTTGATCGCTCAGAAGCATGTAACTCATCAGCCGCAGGTGCATCAGGCATTTCAGCAGGTTTGGGTGAAAATGATTCTTATGTTTTTTTTGCCTTTTCCTCGGCCCAGGGCCCGGGCAAACGACAATTGCTTCTTGGGAGGCATGATCGAGATGAATGTCTCGAGAGATGTTGATAGCGCGTCGTCTACTGCAATAATGGAGCAATGGAAAGGCTGCTGATATAGGCGCGTTGAAACGTATGCTGGGCATGCGCAGTTCATATGCTACTCATACGCTAGTCATTCTTTATTTTCAAGGACTTTTCGTGCGTATGAAAATTATATTATTAATTTTCATACGCAACTCATACGCTTCTCTCATACGCAACAGTGTGACAGGGCCTTAAAAGACTAACGTTGGTGAATCTGAACCCAGCAACGTAAGCAACGTTAGCATGTCCTCGGCTAACACTGCAGGTAACTAACTAACTAACTAACTAACTAACAAACACTGCCTATCATGTTAGTGCCATTTGCCTCATTGTAAAACCTGCTGTTAGTAACGGTTAAGGTTAAATGAATGCCTTCTCAGGCATTACATTTAGATGAAATCCCGAGAGACAGAGCCTGACTGGCTCAGAGCCAGAGGCTGGTGGTACTACCCCCAGTTCACCTCTACCTCCAGCTTCTCCTTTCACCAGAGCAGGGAAGAGTTAAATTACCCAGGCCATGATAGACCAATGTGGACCTCACCGTTGTTGGGTTTGTAAGGTCATGACTCGTGTTAATTCTAAACTAAACAAAGTTGATGCTAATCGACCGGTTTGTTGTCCTTTTTCTCCAAATGAGAATCGATAAGGGAACCGACAAAGAACCGAATCGTTAAGCAGAATCGGAAATGGAATTGGAATCGTAAATATCTTATCAATTCCCATCCCTACTTGTCTTTTTACCTATTGCCAGTTTGTGACCTGCCTACAAGCCATTGCTTTTTCTGAACTGAATTTCTGGTCAGAGTACCATTACATTGGATGTCCACTGTGAAAATATGTGAATAAAGAGGAGTAATAGAGAAATGAATTGCTGTGCTCCCATTTGCTCATAATCTCTTCCCCAGTTGGACAGTGAGCTGCTCCTCAGTACAGTGAGGGAGAAATGTAGAAAACCCTTTTCATTTACACACTTTCCTTTCTCATGAAATTCTCAATGTTGTTGTCTGTTCCTGCTCTCAGTTCCCATGAGCAAAGTTTGAAAACAGTTTTCAAGGACAGGTTTTCAAAAAGTCCAAAGCAACGCAACTGTAAGTCATCTCACTGACATATGGAATGAAGTTCTGCTGTGGTAGCTTTGCCTGTTTCCTTTATGTCTGAACATGTAGCTGTTGGCTGCTGGGAGCAGTGGAACTGAAAAGCTTGAGTCAAGAAGTCATTACTTGTGGTCAGCACCATGCAGAGATTAATAGTTATTGTGTATACCACAAAAGCCCTACCTGGCCGCCCTGCAGTATTTTACTCTGACAGAAGACAGCCAGCTGACTCAGATTATATATAGAACAGATTTCCCTGAGTTGATGGAAGCCTCAACTCCTTAGGCTACCATCCTTCAACAGTGAAGGATCAGTCTGCAAAATCACTTTCTGCTTATTATTAAAGAACACAACTCTTTTCATATTACTGTTTCCTGAGGATCGCAATGAATGGAAGTTTTCTTCTTAGATGTTCTCTCCCTCTCTCCCTCATCTGTCTGAGCAAGATAATGACCAAAACACACGCATACACATGGCTGCAACTGCTGCAGTCATGCTGTTGATGCCAATGGGGAGCTCTCAGCCCAGACTAACAGAGACTTCTGAAGTAGAAAGATTATGAAAAGGGTAGATACTGTTAACAATCAATCAATTTAGAAATTAATCGATTTAACGATGGAATCATTACTGCAGATATACAAACTGCTCAAAACTGTTTAGTACACCATGTTCGTTTTAGAACATTGCTTGACATTTTCCTTGAATTGTACACCATAAACTTAACTTATGTGGTCGCACTTTTTTAGCTGGATGACAAAAATGGTGTTGTTACAAAATATACAGGGGGAACTGTGATTAGGGTAAAATTAGGGTATGCAGTGGTGTTATCTGAGCATGGTCCAAGATACATGGGTACATGGGCATGAGTGTCACACCCGTGGGGGGTGGGGGTGTTTCGACACCCCCACTTTTACAGCAAGATGATTTCACCTTTTTGAATTTTCAATGACCAAATAAAGTTTTAACAAATCATAAAATGTGTTTTAAAGACTCTGTACCATCTTTAGAATAATTATATCCAGATTTGAGCAGTGCAACTATTGTAGTTTCCATACAGGACCCAGTTTAGTGTGATCAAAATGCAAAAAATGCAGTAAAATGGCCCTGTTCTGCATTTTCACAAATCAGAAAAAGGTTTCACAAATCCCAAACAAGGTTTTAATGAATCTATAGCCTATTTAGAATAATTCCATCCAGATTTGAGCAGTGTAACAATTGTAGTTTACATACAGGACCTAGTTTAGGGTGATCAAAATGCAAAAATGCAGTGAAATGGCCCTTTATGCCCATCCATTTAATTCGCGAATCGGAGTCTGGCAAATCGGATGCCAACTTCAGCGTCGTGTCTATGGGCTTGATGTGGCGCTCATGTGCCACCCCTGTAACACCCCCACATTTAAAATCACTTCTCCACCCCTGGGTATATGGGAATTCCTTAGTTCAAAGCAAAAAGAGATCTGACATGCAGGTGCTTAGTATTCATTGTTCCATGGTAAAGCCTCTGAAAAATAATATCAATTACCACACCAAACCACTACAGAGTTAGTCCATATCCTCACAGTGGTCTTCATAAGGGATTACAGGTCATTTATGTGCAAAAACACAGGCCCCTAACAGCAAACTTTCTCACTGTTTTTTTAACTCAAAATTCATCAAAAGCAGCAAAAATATCGATGATCTTGGCATGCATAAGAGAACCTCAACACGCCACACACATGAAACTCCACGCTTAGCTTTCACTCTACCTTCTTTCCCCTCTCTCCTGGGAAACCCAGTTTTCCTTCATCTCCCTGCAAAGTTAATGGAAACATCAGCTCAGAGCAGCAGGGCAGTAAAATCAGAGACGCCCTTTCAGCCGGAGATAAATCAAAATAAGAACAAAAGCTCAGGGGAGAGGGGAGGTGCTTCTTCGTCATGGGGACCTGACAGTAGGAGATCTAAATATTCAGACACGGCACTGAGTGTCAGAAGCAGAAGATGGTTGCCGTGGAAATTAAGCAAACAGAAAATCTCCTATACAGGGTTCACATTAAGGTCTATGTGAACCGATGCTGTTTAACACAAATACCCAAACTTTATTCGAGGCATAAATGAAAAACTCATTGAACATACAGTATATTTAGCTCAAGTCTGATCTTACAGGACCAAAATCATGTGTCCACAAAAAGTTGAAAATTTAACCAGACCTGGCCATAAAATGCCAAACATAAATCTTGTCAGTACAGAGCATTGGACTGTGGAGAAAGTGAACATCAAGCAGTTAAGAGTTAATAAACAGGAGCTACAACTACAAACAAAGGCAAGATTGTATCTACAACCGTATGGACAATGTGTTTCTGTCTGTATTTGTGTTCAAATCAAAAAGATTATTAACTGGATGCAAAATCATTAAACTACCCTTCATGAAACTTCAGAAAAATGAAAGAAAACTCCTTTATTACCTTTATTCCTTGGTCTCCTGTAACTCCCTGTGGGGCAAAGCAGAGACAAATGGTACAATTGTAACAAACTGACAACAACTGAGGCCCTCCACTAGATGGAGCAAAAAATCTACTTCAAGCATTGTTGCTTGAAGTAGATTTTTTTGCACCGAATGCAATGTTCAACAGCTGGATAACAGCGTCTGCAGAGACTGCTTCTCTATCCGCTTAGTGACCTTCAACTGGCCTGATGTACTCATAAAGCTCCCGGCAGAAAACAGAGACAGGAGTCTTGGCTGATTTCATGGGAAAACAACATGAGATGGAAGAACAGTTGAGGATTACAAGGCAATAATCTACACAGAAGCTCCCAGCAGCAAGGCCTGTGCAGCAGTCACACCCTTAAACGTCTGCTGTATAAACCTCAGAAAGAGGTTATGTTTTCACTGACATCCTCACTATTCAATTGGAATTGCAGTTTGTAATTTTGGAATCAGAGACAACACTGACACTGACTTCTTACAAACATATTCAGGTGTTCTTATGATTTTTTTTCTCCATTTCTTTCATTTTGTGATAGCAGCTGTTTCAGGATGCCTACATCCCAGAAATGTTTAACTTTTGCGCTATAAAGTTAGAAAGACAATCATTTTGAATGAATCAACCAGTCAACATACCACTCCAGTAAACCACCATTCCACCTTGAATGAATGTTTTATGGTTTGGGTTAGATATAGGTTATAATGTCACAACCATAAATGCAGTTGCAGATGTTGCTTGCCTACTGGTGCCTTTTATTATGGCTTTACGTATACTTCTGTGCAGGTACATCGATCTAACTAATGTCTTTTTCTTTAATTATTTGCCACATCTTTTCTACAAAGATGATTACAGACTGGAAAACTGTCATGGCAATCTCATTACACAACAAATCCCATATCAACTTAAAGGAGAAGTTTGTTTTTTATATACCTGGACCTTATTTCTGAGTGATCCTTTTTATATGGCATAGTTACTGATTTGTAAAAATAAAATCAGGCCTATAGGGCGTGACATAGTTGACCCAGTTTTCCCAATATGAGGTGAATTTCTCCAGTTTAAGATTAACAAATGCTGTTATTCTCTCCATTTTATATATGTCCATTGTGATGTCCATCCATATGTTGACAGTTGGGCTCTCTTGTGACAGCCATTTCCTGGTTATATTCTTTTTACAAGCCATTAGCAGGATATTTATGAGGTGCGTATCTCTTTTCAGCCATCCCTCAGGTATGTGTCCGAAAATCACAATCTTAATTTCGAGGGGTATTTCGCATTTGAAGATGTCCTGTAGGTGTTGTGTATCTTTTTCCAATAGTCCTTCATGACCGGGCAGTCCCAGAAAATATGGTAATGGTTTGCATTTTGATTTCCACAGTTCCTCCAGCAGACTGAGGAGTTATTGTCATAGTGAGATTTCTGGGAGGGTGTAATAAAGTACCTAATCAGGCTTTTCCAGCCAAACTCCCTCCACTTCTGTGAGCTGGTACACTTTGTAAGCTATTTAGATCACTTGAGATCCGTTTATCTCCATATAATGGGAGAGAACAGGGCATAGACAATACAGCCTCTAAATTAGGCATTATATGTCTTTATTCACTTTATTTCAGCCCCGGATAACAACAACAGGGTAGCTCTGAACTAACAGTGCAATAGTACGCGTTCATTCATTGGTCTTAAAGTATTGGTGAAATAAAGACATATAATGCCTTATTTAGGGGCTGTGTTGTCTCCGCCCTGTTCTCTCCCGTTATATGGATATACACGGATCTGAGTGATCTAAATATCTTCCGAAGAACACCAACTTTCACCAAACTGTTATCGGTGAGTAGATGAACGTATTTTATGCCAGAAATAAGGTCCAGGTTTAAAAAAAAAAACAAAAAAAAACGAACTTCCCCTTTAAAGGCTCTGTTTTAATAGTCCCAATTTGTAATAGGGTCACTTCATAAAGATTTAAACATTAATTCACAAACTGTTCTAGTTTTTGGAAATTCTACATTAAGGTAAATTTAAAAAAAATCTGAGCAAATCTTTCATTTGTTTTATCATTTTTATTATAATGTTTTCTTTTGTACTCTTGAGTAAAACATGAAACATGTTTGTTAAACCTTAAAATGTCAGACGGTGCTATACCTTTGGGCCTTCCGGACCTGGTGGGCCGACATCACCTCGGTCACCCTGTGGACAAATATCATTTGTTCCATTTCAGCTTCTGCAATGGTGGTGTAGTATCTGACTTTGATGTGTCCACTGTCTTTCTAAAATACCATTTAAAAGATTTCAGAGCTTATATTGAAAATATAAGAGAACAAATGTTCCTTTACAATAACACAAATTTACTGTCTTGGTAGGACACGATAGATAGATAGATAGATAGATAGATAGATAGATAGATAGATAGATAGATAGATAGATAGATAGATAGATAGAACCACAACAAGAAGATTCTTTATCATAAATGTAAAACAGAATGGGAACCTACCTTTTGCCCTGGAATACCTGGCTCACCCTGGGGAAATAAAACAAAAACAAAATAAGTATATACAGAGTATATCCAGTAACAAATTGCATATTTCATAGTGACTCTAGTCCAGAAAAAGCAGGTAATTTCAACTTTATCTGAAGGTTAAAAAGACATGTGTTGCATCGTAATTTTGCCCTGATTGCCATGCAGTCCAGTTCAGCTATTACTCCTGGTGCAACAGCACATTACAACAAAAGCAACCTCCTGCTCTGAGATTCAGTTTGTTTCCTGCAGTGAGAGGTCTTTATGGAACTCTTTCCACTGACCTCAAAATCTACATTCCTCCCTTCTAATATTCCATGACAATTAGGACAACTTGTGGAGATCTAATCCAAGTGAAACGCAAAGATCTGTAGTATTTCAGTAGCATTAGTGGGGTTAGTCTGAACTGCAGCTGCACAGAGGCCGGGTGGAAATAATGACTTGATCTATGTTTCATGTGGCTTAACTGTAGGAACTCTTGGAAGGTGGTCCTGATGTTGATCAAGTTTTTTTAAGGATTAGAAATTTGCTGTTTGGATGAGAAAAAACATTTCTTTACCTTCAGTCCTGGTAAAAGCTGCAGACGCAATGTAGAAATAACACGGTTAATGCTAAAGGAACATAAATGAGAAGACTTTGAAAGGAGAAAAATAATAAAAGAACTGAACCTGCACTTACCCTTGGGTCTTTCCCCGGCTTGCCTGGTTCCCCAGGTTTACCCTGGATGAAAGGAGTAAAAATTATTCAAATCTATTGAAATTTAAAGCAATGACATTTGAACATGTAAAATATTCAAATGAAAAAATAAGTAAAATGAAAACAATATAAACTGGATTTGTTTATATACACACTGCATTATGGCAATTATTTCTAGTTTATTCTGATGCATCTCTTGTCACTTGTAAACTTGTGTCAGTGGGTACTGTGGCTTGTAGTGCAAAAGTTCTTTGACTGGTCAACTTGATAAGAAATGTCCTATATAAATACAGTTAATTTACTTTTTAAGACAATTTAGTTTTGTTTGTTTTTTTCCTGTTTAAGTAGTTTCCTGTTTCATTTTGAGAATGCTCAGCTTCTATGCAAAAAAAGAAATCAGTATTTTGTGTTAGTTGAGTTCAGTCATTGTCTTCTGTGAATATATAGCCGTCTGGCCCTCTATTCAGTTGTCTTTTTGTGCTGTACTATGCAGTCAAAATTTGCAAATAGTCTGTTTTTATGTTCCATGTTAGCCCCTTAACGCCTATTGTTGCATATATGCAACAAACCTTTTGACTCAATCAACCAGCTGAGATAGCATCTTTATTCCCACAATACCAAAAATTTTATTTATTTTTGTGCAAAAGTGAAATTAATAATCTCAGCATTATTTACCATCTACTTAAAGGCTAAAACACACACAAAACATTTTTTTATATACAGCAATATAAATTCAGGCGTTAAGGGGTTAAATTACCTTGGCTTGTTCCTGGTGGGGTTTTGGATTTGTGGCCTGTGTTTTGACTCAGCTGCTTTGGCTGCATCTTGGCAGGTTTGTTCATATTAACTTTGACTGCTACCGCGGGTTTGAACTTTGACTGTCTAATAAAGATTCAGGCTTTGTACTTTGCCCAAAATTGTGCCCTGCAACTGGATCTCCAACAAGTCCGATCAGTGCAATCACAATTTGATGTTGACGTGCACACTATTTACACTTAACAAATAGGTCATTATTACTCCATATGACACAATTCTTTCAAAATCCACCTATATACAGTGGTGTGCAAAGGTTTTAGGAATCACTTCCGGGATTTCTTGCTCTTTTTTACGCTGAGGATAGTTCTTAACCACATTGGCTGTATGGATGGAGTCCTTGTCCTGCTGCAGAATACATTTGGAGCCAATCATACACCTCCCTGATTCAATTCAATTCAATTCATTTTTATTTATATAGCGCCAAATACAACAAATGTCATCTCAAGGCACTTAGATAATAAAGCCCAATTCAAGCCAATTGGAATTCAATTCATTGTAATCATATTTATTCATAAAATAATCCAATTTGTTCATATAGAGCCAATTCAAAAACAATTTCCTAGCTAAGGAAACCAACAGATTGCACTGAAACTGCACTGGTATTGCATGATGGATAAGTATCTACCAAATCTCCAACTCCTTTTGAATCAATGCAGCCCCAAACTTGCAAAGAACCTCCACTAAGCTTCACTGTTGCCTGCAGATACTCATTATTGTACCACTCTCCAGCCCTTCTGCTACAGCCAAACATTTAAAAAATTTGACTCATCAGCCAAGAGCACCTGCTGTCATTTTTCTGCAGCACAATTTGTATGTTTTCCGTGCATAGTTGAGTTGCTTGTTCTTGTTTCCATGTCGGAGATATGTCTTTTTGACTACAACTCTCCTATGAAGACCACCTCTGGCCAGACTTCTCTGTCCAGAGAAGTTTGTGCCATGGTATATGACCCAACATGAAACTGTCTTCCAAAACCTCACCTTCGTAGCATGTATTAATGACTGTATTTCAACCTACATGTGAAATGGATGATTAGCACCTGTTTGGTATAACTGGTTGACTATAATCCTACCAAAATTTGCTTACTTTGCATTTTATAAATTGATAAAACATAGATATTATAAACAGTTATTATTTATATTTTGAAAACATCCTTACTTTGATACATACACACACATTTATTTATAAACATATATATATAAAACACAGAGGTTGTTAATCCAGGTTTTGTTTGAGCCGGCATTGGCTTGAAGCTTAAATGTGATAGAAATGTCATATAAAAGCCAGGATTTAGTTTTCAAGCAAAAGACTTCATTACTGACATGATCATTGTACTTAACTTCACCTGTCACTGTAAAAGTTATCTGTGAGCTTAGTGACGTCACAACACATTTATGTAAGATCTAAGTTTTCTTTGAACTGGCCAGTGGTTGGATAAATCCAGGAATCTCCCCTCTTCCCACAATGTCCCGACATTTGATCTAAGATGTCAGCATCACCTGTTTTCTGGAATTTTTTTGAAGCTCACAATTGGACTCTCACACACACTTTCTTGCTGTGGGTGGGATGAAACATTTGTGGGAAATGAGAGGAGCAAGGCAAGTATTAAAATGTTACAGAAATCCCAGTTTGTTGGTCTCAAGCCAAGCAAACACTTGGCTGTTGGATTATCCTTTAGCTTTTAAGCTGTGGCATGGTAACATAGTGTTACTACACTGACAACAAAGGCTTTTGTGCCTATTGATATAATCGACATGAATACAGGGGTTTGGACTGAAAAAACAAAACAGAATTGCTGTTTCAGCATTGATTGAGCTTAAAAATGACTGATGTAGCAACAAACCTAATGGTGAAAAGAAAGAAAAAGAGAAAGAAAAAGAAAGAGATAAAGAAAGAGAAATTAAGAAGACAAAAGTCCTTGATTGCATTTTGCAGTTGATAAGAAGCTTAAATCAGCTTGTGCTACTTTTGAGTCTGTCCAGCAACTCCTAAACCGGACTAGCACTCACCGGTAGGCCACTGGCTCCATCATGGCCATGGATACCTGGAGGTCCAGGGGGCCCTGGAGGTCCTGGGGGTCCCTGCGCTCCAGGCTCACCCTGCTGAAAGACCTTGAGTTACAACCTGTCATTCTGGCATGAGCATTGTAACACTTACCATGCAAACACAACTTCACACGACACTAAAGGTAAAGCAGCGGGGGTGGTGCTGATGCAGAAATGAAGGTTAGCTCGTGAGCAAAGCAAGCGGTTCAAATGCTTAAAGCATGAAGACTCATTACTGACCTTAGGAAAACACATAAAATATTCAGGTCTCCACGTTCACTTTGTAGCTTTTCTAAGGCTTATATGTTTCACGATCGTATGTTAATTGTTCTCGCTCAGGTGATCAAAGACTCTTTTGACAAGGTCTTAGCAAGATAATGGTCAACAAATACTGACCGAAACTGGAGCCAGTGCTAGTTAGCGATCGTGATTTCAGTACAGAACTTAGTTTTACTGACCTCTAATGATTGGTGTAACCACATTATGGGCCCCTGTTAAAAAACTGTTTGTGTTCTGTTTGTGAATCTAACAGAGGTTATGATTTCCCAAATTATGTTACACGATTAGGGAGAATTTATACTTCTTTCTTTTATGATGAAAGTATTCCTGCTACAAACATTTTGCTTCTCATGATACAATTTTCTTTTTGACACAAGCCAACATTTTAATAAGAAGAAACTGATATATGGGAATATAATTTATAATTGGGGGTGCCAAGCTTGAATGGTTTGACAGTTTCTAATTATGCTACAGTTTTTTTCTACATGGTTTGATTTCATGAAGCTCCTACAACAAAGCACTGATCTTACTGCGATCACCCTGTGTTACAATAGAAGAACAGAAGAAAACGTTTAAATAATGGTTTATTACTGCAAAAATAATTCCTATGTTTTTGGATATTTTCGGGTGATATACACATGGATAGTGAAAGGCTGCAATCGTCTAATAATACATGCCATTCTGAGCAAAAGCAGACTGAACAAATACAACAGAGCAGATATCAGCTTGGCCAGGTGGGTTAGGGTTGTTTTCAGACCATTTTTCACCTTTTCTCGGTCTGATCGAACACATATACATATTTTTTCTTTTATTGTTAGGCTGTGGTTATGAGTAGAATCAGTAGAGCTGCATATATTTTAAAAAGCAAGATGTTGATTGTAAATGTAACACTGGGGCCTTGGCAGATCTTTAATGCAGAATTTACAATAAAATGTTTGCTGTTTTTGTGGTTTTATCGTACTGCAGGAAGAGGACTCAAATAGATTTTTGGTTTACTTTATTCATTTTGGTAATTTATCACTGGAATGCAGAGATATGAAATTAAATGAATACTAATTGCTGAATCTCTTTTACAAGTATTTGTATGTGTTGTCTCTTCTGGTCACTAGCTACCCCAATTCAGATCTACTACAATTAATCACAATTTAAATCTCATTATCTAAAATTTGGGTTTTGTTAAAAGCTTTAGATTCCAAATTATGTATCATTGAAAGAAGAAAAACTTTAGCTTCGAGTATGATGTATGACTAAGCATTCCAAAGCAGTAGCAGCCAAAAGTGGTTAATTCCAGCATGACAGAAGGGGAGAATTGAGGAGGTTTTGGTGGCACAGGATGATGGTTGGTATCGACATGGCAGGTTTAGAAGAGGGAGCAAGTAAGGGGCAGAGAGAATTGTACCTTGAGGCGTTTTAAGATTAGAGGGCTTATTGAGGGCATGTTGCGCACGGTGATGGGCAACATCTGCCAGGGGAAGTCACAAAGCACAGGTGGCCAGCAGTGTAAAAAGGTCACAGGGCAAAGATCACCAGGAGGCCAGAGAAAGGGAAAAGGGCAGAACCAGGGAAATGGAGAAGACAGAGGGAGAGATATGTGGGAAAAAAGATAAATAGAACATGACAGTGAAAAGCAAGGAAATGGGAAGTAAAAGGAGAGAAAAACAAAACAAGGCTGAAAAGGAATTATAAGAATAGGCACCTGCACAACAAACTATGGGCCTGAAGTGGCAAAGGGGATGGTTTATGTAATTTGATGTCCTTGGTTTCACAAGAATGTAAATGTGTTCAAATTTCTCAAATGCTCTCTGTTTGAGGTTAATTACTAAATGTCTGCTATTCAGCATGTGCGTGTGTCCACATCCCCACTGAGTGGCCCAGACCCCTAGGTTGCAGCAGAGCAGAGGTGGGCGTCAGTCTTGCCACAAAGAGAGTACAGTAGTATTGTAATAGTTCACATCCAGACTTACTGGGGCCAACTGTCCAACACAAGGCTGTACAATACGCCGTTTCTGTTGAGATGACCAGCATTATCAGATACAAGTTTAAGAAAGCAACGTTTCCCCACTGACACCAAGTAAAGCCAGCTGTGTGCAACTTGCCTTCTTTTTACACAGTGTACATATTTCCACATTTTTATGATGCGAAGTTAAAAGCAAAGATGCCTACCCCCAATACATCAAATCCAAAAGAAGAATCTACTGCTTCTTTGTTGATCCCACTTATATTTTTCCACTTAACAGATTGTTGGAAGTTTCATTTTTGAAAGATCATCCACGCTACTTTCAAATGACATTATTTCAAAGTCAAAAAAAGCAGTAGTGCTCTTTCTATGGAAATATATACAACATGTTTTAGGTGAATAATTAAGGGTATACATTTAGAAAAAGTAGGCAAGTGTGGAGCTTCGTCTGTCACCATTTCCAGCTATCCACCAAGTAATGGATATTATAATATAATGAATATTTTAAACAATAATTTCCTACTTCTCTTTATGTTTGTATTAAGGTCGGAAAGTAATATACAAACCTCATTTCTAGAAAAGTGGAATATTCTAAAATGCAATCAAAACTTAAATCTGTGATACGTTAACCTTTCTTTAACAGGCACAAGTCCAAAGATAAGACTTTCAGTGTCTGACTATAGTTACTGTATTCAGAAAATATACGTTTTACATTCCAAAGATAAGAAAGACCATCCAGGCTGCTGAAAGATGTAGAAAACCAGAGTCTGTGATGGCTCGCAGGTGCATCAGTGTCCATAGCACGGATGACTTGCATAAAGGTACCATTGGTGCTGAGTCATATTAGACACATATGCAACCATCAAGGCAAAGCCTTTTCCCTGGAGGTAAGTTATTAAAACAGGACACAGCCAGATCTCTTTCTGCACAACAGTGTGGCTTCACAAACACAAAGTGTGTGTGCTTGACCACCCTGCCAGCAGTCCGGATGTGTCTCCTAGTGAAAATGGCACATTATAAGGAGGAGAATCCGAATCAACTTAGGACTGAAGCAGCTGAAATCGTGCATTCAGCAATAAAGGATAATTCCAACTGCAAATCTCCAACAATAGTATCCTCAGTTCTTATATGATTAAAAAGTGCCATTTAAGAGGAAGAGTGTTTTAACACATTGTTAAAGATGCCCCTATCCCAACTTTGGAGTACTGTATACGGATGGCATCAAATTCATTCATTCATTTTTAATTTGTCTTCATTAAAATCAGTAAGAACACTGAAAGCCACATCTATGGTTTTGTGTCTGTTAAATAAAGGTTCAAAATAATTAAATCACATTTAAGTTTATATTGCATTTCACTGTCAGACAATATCCAAACTTTTTTGGAAATGTGTTTTGTATGGAAAGATAACATTTTTATGTAAAACTACAATTTTGCTTCAAAATGAATTTTGAGGGGTGGAGAGCAGAGGGCTGAGGATTGCCGTGGCAGTGGCTCTCTTTGCGGCACGACTTGGTGACACCCCCACTGAGGGTTTTCTTTCAGGGTGTTTGGAGGCACCCACAGACCTTCAACATCAGAGCCTGACTGGAACGCAAGGCAGCCAGGGTTTTCAAAGGAAGATCCTGCACAAAGAGACCCTATACATATGGGAAGGGGTCATTTCAGTCACTGGTGGTACCAATAGCATTCGGAAATTAGCAATCCCACAAAAAAAAAAACTTGACAGTCCAACCTTGACAATTCAGCTTCAAGGAGTAGGTGAAATGGTTTCTTTTCTTCTCTTTTACAAAGTGAGTTCAGGTCAACTTAGAAGGAATGTAATTAGTTTATTTCATATACCGTAGCATAAAGACTAGCAAACCTGGCTCTGGAAATAGGAATCTTATCTTATGTAAGTCCACTTTGACTTTAACTTTGTGGAGAAATGAGCGAAATGTAAAATACTATTCTATGAGTTGGAATATCACATTATGAGGAGAAATACCTAACACAGTGATCTGATAAAAAAAATGCCTGTCCATAAAAAACAACTTTTCTATAATAAATAAACACACAGCTAAGCAATGCTCTGTACTGGTACAATACGTTGCTGATCTTACAGCTAATGTTCTGAAAGGCAACCTCTTTAAAAACAGAACAGAACATTTTACCTCCACCAACAGTAACCCCCTTTAAACCCCTTGGGTCTCACACTAGGTTTGAGGCCTGGAGTGTGAGCAAACACAGGGACTGGACCTCCCAAATAGATTTCTGCAGGGGGCTCTGAGAAGTGCATGAAAAACAAACTCAACTGTTCAATTGCATGAAGAAAAAAAAATGGGGTTGGGGGTGGAGATATTGACTTCCTTGCAGCCTAAAAACATCAAACCCCAAATTCTCTATGGGTTATTCCTCCTTTATATTCCCTATTCTCAAATCCATCTAGCCTGAAGCATTTGCTGTATAAAGATGTTTGTCACAACATTAATTTCAAGACATATTTCTCACTTTTATTTTCAGGAGCTTTTAAAGAATGTTAGGAACTTCTTATAGAAAAACAACAATACAAGAAAAGTTAAAGGTAATGTAATGCAATTACACAAGAGATTCTTATTCTTGGCAGCCCCACACACAGGCCCTTATCACATCTGTTTGCATGCTCCAGCAGCCCACCAATAATTGCCCTGTTTTCCCTCAACTAGCCAAACCCCAGAGACGGCAGTCCAAAGAACTGAAGAGCGCCACATGTGCTACCCATCACTGTGCTGCCCACCATTTGTCTTTCCAATTTTGCAATGGTGTTTACCCTCCCAGCATAACTTTTCTTTTTTTTTCTTTCTGACATTTGAAAAAGAAAGGTGTGAGAAGTCACATTAAACACGGAGATGAAGAACAACTGGAGTTCAGGCTGTCTGGTGATACTTAAACAGAGCATAAACAGTAGTGAAGATGACGTCTTCTGAAACAGAGAGAATTTGTACAAAAATAATATTTTCTTACCCGGTGTGTGTAGTCTCCACATACGCCCTAGAGATAGCAGAAAAAAAGCAACAAGAAAACACAATTTCTGTCATTAAAGTGCACAAAATACTTCTACCACCACTTCTGGTTGAGTGTGTTAACCTCTGAACAAATTCAAACTACTGCAAATCATGCCTCACCTTCTCCCCTTTGGGTCCCGGTTCCCCCTAAAAGCAAAAACAACACAGGTGAAGGAAAGAAGATGCTGGACGGTTTGTACGATTGGCTGGTTATTATCTCAGGATTGGCACAAGACTTAAGACACTTACTGGGACTCCTTTCAAACCACGCTGGCCCTGGAACACACCAGAAACACAATTTGTCTTAAATGTCATTTATTCATTCATTTCCAGCCTGACATATAAAAATAAACTGGTTTAAAATTTGATTCTTCTTATTGACATGAGTGAAATGGGCAAGCATGTCAAAGTATCAAACTAACTGGTAAATACACTGTTACAGGGGTATGTTATAATTACTTGTTCGGGATGAGGGCACTCTGTTTGACTGACCCTAGGCGTGCCAGTGTAAGTAGCTGTCAAAGCTCAGCGACTGGTTGATTAATGAACTCTAGAAAAGGACCCAGTAGGACACATCCAGTGCGCTCCATTCTGGTGACCACATTCTCAAAAGCTCTAAAGCCACTTGGTGGGTGCAACAAATATATATATAAATATTCATTCACCAAACAACTTTTCAAAGCCTGCTACAATACAGCCTGATTTTTACACTTTATTCATTCCAAAGGGAAATCAAGATGTTTGTTCAACCAGTTTTCATCCTTACTTTAGCTATTTTTACTGGTGTGGAATTCACTGAAACTGGAGGCAGTGTATCAATAAAGACTTACACTCTATTGATTTTATAAAAAAAAAAAAACAGAGCCTTGGCCCATTGAGTCTAATTTAGTGTATACATCTTGCAGTCATTCAAACCCCAACCACATTATTTGGATGTGTTTATCCGGTTTGGCAAAGCTTCATTTTAAACAATTTTGATCTGACTAACATGATTACATTCATTTTCAAAGTCCAGTCTTGGTTGTACTATCACAATACCTGCTTGTATTATGTAAACTTGAATACTGAACCTTATTTAACCTCTAAGATAACATCAAATTAAAAGGAAGCTTTTTCATCCTGTAAATTCGTAGTGAAGCTACATATAAGCTAGGCTGATACAAATGAGTGGAGAACAGTGGCAGGAAAACTCCAACATTCAGAGTGGGGTATTTCTATCAATCCTTAAAAAAAATAAAAAAAATTGAAAAATAATGGCATAACATGTTGCGAATTTTAGCATAACACACCTAAACTGAGTAGTACAGATGATTAAGGTAGGTTTACTTTTACAGATTCTTGTTAATATATAGTATAGTCACTGAAAAATGTGCATCTACCAAATGGTTGAACAGGAAATGATAAATTATTCCTTTTTATAATAACTGCATTTGGTATGGTATTCTTACAGATACAGACAAATTATGGTAATTGAAACAAACAGATTAATGTCACTGTTTTATATTCATGACAAAAATGCACAATCTGTCCAACCACCACATCTGGATCTTCAATCTATAAATTACAATTACTTCCTGCACTAAAAGGAACAAAAAAAACCAATGCAAATAACATGTAGATATCCACACTTTTTTTTTTTTTTAGCTCAGCAATACTTCATAATAATCTAGATTAAATTGCCTAAGAATCATTACTTATAGTAAAACAATGGTTTTAGAGTCATTATATAGTAACTCCAATATACATCATAATATTCATTGCGTGGGTATAAAGAGTTAAAAAGTTTCAAAATACAGAATACCTATTTTGAAAGGTGTTTAATGTTCTTAAGCTTCAGCAAGCACAGTCTAAAATCCCCTGGTTCCCCTTTGACTTTTTAGTCAAAAACCTGACTGAAACCCAGAGTGGGGCTGACAGCTCCCCTACATGTAGACCTTTTTTCCTACTGCATACTACCCACTGTTAGTCCATTACTGTGCTGTATACAGCTCTGTTTTCAGAGGTACTTAATAAGTGTAACATAAACAGCTGCAAAACTTACATGAGTGAAACAGGTTTCAATTGTAGTGTCACTATTTTTATGACATATTTAAGAAATGCTTACCATGTCTCCCTTTGGTCCATTCTGCCCCTGTGTGAACATTAAAACAGTGAAAGCAGGTGGCAAAATCAGTCAATCAAAACAGAGATCTTCACTTGAGTGCCCCAGAAAGAGATTCTTGGAATTTTCCACAGCTTGTTTATCCCTACCCTTTAACAAAACTAATAGCGCCAATAGAACTTTTAGCACACTAATGGCCATAATGATTCTTTAGTTGAATTATCCTTATTATCATCACAGGGCACTAGAATCTGGGCACCAAAAGAGCACTCAATTACTCAGCTATTTCTCTTTTTGACAGGAAATTTGGGAAACTCACAGGCTTGCCATCCAAACCAATAGGACCCTTTGAAAAAAAAGAAAGAAGGAGCTGTATGAGTACATGTGAGGAACAGCAGTTGCATCATAAAGGTTCATCTTAGAAAAACTTGCACCACTACAACATCAGCTGGAAAATGAGTTTGCAAAAACTGACAGAGTGCAAAGGTGTTTAGTCATAGTAAGAATAACTTAAATAACATTCATTATTATGGCAGCCACTTTTCTTACATACAAATGATCTATTCATTATTTATCATTATTCATTATGTATTCATTTCTTTGTGGGAAGTATTATAAGTATTTAATATAAATATATACGTGTTGGTGCCTTTTGCTTATTTAGGTGAAATACAAAATCTCTAGCTGGTGCACAAATATCAGAGCATCCTTCAATTCAATTCAATTCATTTCATTTTTATTTATATTGCGCCAAATACAACAAATGTCATCTCAAGGCACTTAGATAATAAAGTCCAATTCAAGCCAATTGGAATTCAATTAATTGTAATCATAATTATTCATAAAATAATCCAATTCATTCATATAGAGCCAATTCAAGACTTCACCATATCAGCCTGATAGAGAGCGAGGCTATTACTTACAGGAAACCCTGGGAACCCTCTTGTGCCAGGTTGTCCCTAAAGAGAGAAAGAAAAACAGTTCTGAACATCACAGAGTCTGGCATAAAAATGTGTTGGAAGGAAGTCACTAAAAAATAAATCTTCTTCACTGTAGGAGTAGGAGTGTGTCTAAGCAAAGTCTGTGCAACGGAGGAAAACATTTAAAGACTTAGGAAAGGGGATAAAAAGCAAAGACGGATGACGAAGGAAAGAAGCGAACGAGCTTGATGAGTGAACAATTCATACTTTCTGATGGTGGTCTGTTGGACTAGTTTTTATTGTTCTCTAGGGGAAAAAAAGTAATGGCAAATAAATATCACGATGTCTGAACTAAAATGCTCAAATTTCACACAATTTTAGATCATGAGATGTGGGTAAAATCACTCACACAGAATAAACTCAAATGTTAGTACCGTTCAAGGTGAAGAATCACTCTTCAGATTCATTGGAAAGGCATGTTCAGGCAGTTCCTGCTGCCATAAACGTTTTTGTTGGATCATGGGCGGCTGTAGCGCAGGAGGAAGAGCAGTCGCCCACCAATCGGAAGGTCTTAAGTGCCCCAGAAAGAGATTCTTGGAATTTTCCAGAGCTTGTTTATCCCTACCCTTTAATAAAACTTATAGTAGCTAACCCTTTTAGCATACTAATGACCATAATCATTCTTTAGTTGAATTATCCTTATCCGTCATCACTGGGCACTAGAATCTGGGCACCAAAAGAGCACCAAAAGGTCACTGACCAAAAGGTCAGTGGTTCGACTCCCGGCTCGGGTTACATGTCGAAGTGTCCTTGGGCAAGACACTGAACCTCACTTTGCCTCCATCAGTAGGGATGGGAATTGATAAGATTTTTACGATTCCAATTCCATTTTCGATTCTGCTTAACGATTCGGTTCTTTATCGGTTCCCTTATCGATTCTCATTTGGAGAAAAAGGACAACAAACCGGTCGATTAGCATCAACTTTGTTTAGTTTAGAAGTAACACGAGTCATGACCTTACAAACCCAACAACGGTGAGGTTCACATTGGTCTATCATGGCCTGGGTAATTTAACTCTTCCCTGCTCTGGTGAAAGGAGAAGCTGGAGGTAGACGTGAACTGGGGGTAGTACCACCAGCCTCCGGCTCTGAGCCAGTCAGGCTCTGTCTCATGATTTCATCTAAATGTAATGCCTGAGAAGGCATTCATTTAACCTCAACCGTTTTACAATGAGGCAAATGGCGCTAACATGATAGGCAGTGTTTGTTAGTTAGTTACCTGCAGTGTTAGCCGAGGACATGCTAACGTTGCTAACATTGCTAACGTTGCTGCTGGGTTCAGATTCACCAACGTTAGTCCGGAGCAGATCGAAAACGCGACATTCATTCATAATTATTGCATGTTGGTAGTATTTCCTCCCTTTGGTGAAATATTCACTTTGCAAGTTGCCCTGTTGTCGTCTTTTTTTAGGGATGTGTAATCAAACTTTCGAGCGTTTGTACCACTTGGGCGCCATGTTTACTGTTGACTGCGATAAGGGAATCGTTAGCAAAATCGCCAAACGATTCCAAGGAATTGAAACACTGGGAACCGGTTCTCAACAAGAACCGGTTTTCGATTCCCATCCCTATCCATCGGTGTATGAATGATTAGAAAGCACGTAGTGTGTATAGACGTAGACGTGCTGTGTGAATGGGTGAAGGTGGCGTGCAGATAGAAGCACTTTGAGTGGTCAGCTAGACTAGAAAAGCGCTGTACAAGTACAGTCCATTTAATCTTTAGTTATAAACAAACATACATTTCTCTTAAAACAGAGACCTTTTATGTGCATTTTTCTGAATAATTTGTTGTAGCCCATAGCTAAGCCTTGAACTTTCCCGCAGCAGAAGACAAGTATACACCCATCCAACCAATCTGATGTAATGACAATATGTTGGAGAACTCAAGGCCTTTGGCTTGCCATCTCATTCTTAAATTGAGGTCCTTGTTCAATCTAAAGTTCATGACAGAAGTTTCCAATGGCTGTCTCACCTGCAGTGGCAAACTAAATTCTAAGTGTTTTTGACTGACTGGTTCTCTAAGATTTGGTCTTGGCTCCTACTGTGCAGAGCTTCTCTGCAGTCTGTTATTCATTACAACTGCCTACTACCATCAAGAAAGAGTGGGCACATAGATCACAATGAACCACAGTTAAAAAAACAGATGTGTGCTCCACCGGGTTGGCTGGACTTCTAGTGATCTTTTTTTTTTTATTCCTTTCAATTTTCTAAGAGTAAATTATAAAACTTAAGCGGATACATTGTTCAACAGAAAATTAAAAAGGAGAAGAAAAGTGACTAATTTGGCCTTCTAAGAATTTGGGTCATAACAAAAGTCACGATTAATATCTGGTGTGTGAATAAGCAACACTGACCAGAAGCTTCCTTATACGACATACATGACTATTGATACAATTTAAAGCCAAAGCTGACTTACAGTGCTCTCAAACAATGATGTTGTTTCCACTCAGTGTGCAATTATTTAGTATTATCCTATTATTCATGGTACAATCACCATCTCTTAAATTAAGACAGTTTGGCACCAAACTCCAAAGTTTTGGCGAAAGGACTGAAAAGTCTGTTGGCATCTGTGATACAAGGCAAATGTCTTAAGCAGAGGTCCTCAAAAAAACAAAACAATTGTCACAAAGGCAGGCAGCCATAACAATAATGGGTTTATTAGGTGTAGGGAAATGTCGAGACACTTACAGGAGGCCCTCTTGGTCCAATTATAGACAGACCTGGCTCGCCTGGCGCTCCCTGTGAACAGACAGAAAGACAGGAAGAAAGAAATGAATGAAATGATAAAACAAGAGAACTCTTGGACCTTTTTCAGTCACACTTTTAAGCACATTATCAGAACAAATCTGCACAGCAATGCATTTCTCTGAGAGCAAATAGCTGTAGCAGGATTAAATCAATCTAATGGGAAAAAATGTAAAAAGAAAAAAAAAGCTGGCATCACATTTAGCTGGTAGTAGTAGCTCTTTGACGAAGCCAGCAACTTTTGGGGTTAGGAGGTGAACACTTGCAGCTAGTCAGCTACCTGCTAACATGCTAGCCAGCGGGGAACTCAAGCTATTAGAGAATGGGGATGTGATGCCGCACCCTTTTGAATTTTGGATACAATGGGTGTCATTATTTTACATTACATGTTATGTTGTAAAGCATACTAACTACATCAATATAGATAGATAGATAGATAGATAAGTACGTTATTCATCCCAATTTGGGAAATTGTTGTGTTGCAGCAGCATACAATAAAAGATATGTAAACAATTAAAGTAAAAACAAGCAAATAGAACAGAATAAAATAAAAATGTAATTTAATTAAATTTAGCTATATATTAAGCTATATTCTTGTACACTAACTTTAAGAATAACCTTAAATGTTTCACTCATTATATAACTAACGTTTCCTAAACTAAAAAACAACAAAAACCAATAAAAATGTGTTGGAGAATACATTTATACATTTTAAACAACAAAACAAACTTATGTTGCTGAACAAGACACATCTCACAGCTTTCTGCATGAAAGTACTCTAAATAGTGACTCATGTCCTCACTGTACTAACCACCTACAAATGGGAGCTTTTTCTCTCCTTTGTATATTTGCAGACAGTCATGGAGTTTTTTTAGGATTACAGGCAAGACATTGAAAATCTGCTGCAGACTATACCAACAATCTACTTCTTCTGCCTCTTTTGTACATGCCAGAAAATATCTATCAAACAAAAGGTAGGTCAGTCTAAGCTAAAAGGTGACTGTAATGCTGTGTTTGGTCATTACACAAGCAAATTGTGATGTCAACACACTACAGAAGTGTTTTATTCTGGTGTTTCAGGTGTGGACTCACTGCAGTCTTCTCCCTAAGCAGTAGTCATTGCTCCTGAAGAATAGCACTGCTGCATCGCACTTCAAAGCATCTTTACTTTACTTTGAAGAGTTTCACAGGAAGCAAAAAATAAATATAAAAGCACACCTGCACGGTTTCACTTTTTATTAGTTTGTAACATTTACAATAGTTGCACTTTCTTGAGTTTTGATGGATCGTACAGAAGTCTGTAAAGCCTGCTCACACACTCCGCCTTGGACCTCTTCCTGTTAATTAAACATCAAATACAACTCTGGTACGGTGCGTGCCATGTACAAAAGAATCGGCCACCAAAATCCCACCGAAGCACCGGGCGCACTCGCTATTGTACCATCACCTCTGATAACTTAAGATCCATCCGAAAAGTGAAGTATAATGGGTATGAATTGGAAATCGTAGTATTCCGAATTTTCATTACAAAACAATCTCAAATGCTCTGGAAACTGGAGTAAAAACTGCCCTTGAAATGGAACACGTTTATAAGGCCATGCCGTAGAAAATCACCTGCAGACTTTTACGAGACCTCAGCTGTTTTGCCTGAGGACACAGCAGACAATAAACTTCCCACAGAAGTGACTTAAATTGAGCCTAATATTTCAACCATGTTGTTCAGCTTCTTTGGAAAATTCAGTAAAAACAGATATCCATAAATGTTTATAAGCACTTAACTAAATTGTATAATTGAGTATGGTAGACATCAGTTTATTAACTCAGCTGCAAAAACAGTTGAAACTCGTGGAAAACCTTCGGCACATTGTTTTTGATGACAGCGAGAGGGATTTTTCTCTCACAAATATAATGCTCCTTTCCGTAACAACCTTCCATCTTTAAACATTTGATCAGCCTAAAAATAAAACCAAATTGCTTTCAGAAACACATCTCCGGTTGACAACAGTTTCTGTGAGTAATTTCTTTTTTTACAGATGTGTTTGATTCAGTTGAAGAACAGCAATTGGATTTAATATTTTCAACTTTCAAGATATGAAACTGCAATGTATTTCCAACAAGAATATAAAGTTGTGTGCTAACATTAGATTTTATAATCTGTGTTTTATCTGAATAAAGAGGCCATCACTGAAATTTTTCTGTTTAAAAATTACCAGACTAGTACTAGTACTAGTATTGTTCACTTTTATATCAGTCAAGCAGTCTCTAATTTCAAGACTGCACTTGACACTGTGCCTCCAATTGTCAGCCATACTGCAGAATAAACAGTGTAGTCGATTTGCATCATGACAGCAGTGGTCCATGCGGCTTTCCTGCCCATTCCTGCCGAAGCCCACCAACCTCTGAAGCCAGACTGGCTTCCATGAGAGCAAAGATAATGGTACCAGTCACACACAAGACAAAACTAATTTAAAATATTTTTAAAGACATGTCTACTTTAGGAGCTAAGTACTTAAGTTCTCATGTGATGGCAGATGTATCACTTAGTCCTTCCCACTATTATCAGTGATGTATCATCAAGTACAGCAGCTTTAGAAGTATCTTTAGAACCTGATTTGTATTTAGACGGCTTCTGTCCAGTTGATCTCTCTGAACTGACAACAGCAATAGTCTCTTCTAAACCATCAACTTGTGTTTTAGACCCAATCCCAACCAGACTGTTCAAGGAGGTTTTCCCATTAATTGACACTTCCATATTGGATTTGATCAATCTGTCTTTGTTGACAGGATTTGTACCTCAGACTTTTAAGGTTGCTGTAATTAAACCTTTACTTAAAAAACCTACTCTTGATTCAGAAGTGTTAGCTCATTATAGACCTATATCCAATCTCCCTTTTATGTCTAAAGTTCTTGAAAAAATAGTTGCAGCTCAGCTTTGTGATCACTTACACAGAAATAATCTGTTTGAAGAGTTTCAGTCAGGATTCAGAGTGCATCATAGCACAGAAACTGCACTGCTGAAAGTTACCAATGATCTCCTCTTAGCCTCTGATAGCGGACTTGTGTCTGTGCTTGTCCTGTTGGATCTCAGTGCTGCATTTGATACGGTCGATCACAGTATCTTATTACACAGACTTGAACATGTTATTGGGATTAAAGGAACTGCATTAGGCTGGTTTAAGTCATATTTATCTGATAGATTTCAGTTTGTTCTTGTAAATGAAGAATCTTCCTCACACACCAGAGTAAGTCATGGAGTTCCTCAGGGTTCTGTGCTTGGACCGATTCTTTTCACTTTATACATGCTTCCATTAGGTAACATTATTAGACAGCATGGCATAAATTTCCATTGCTATGCTGATGATACTCAGCTGTACTTATCTATAAAACCAGATGAACCCAATAGGTTGGTCAGACTACAAGCATGTCTTAAAGACATAAAGACCTGGATGACTCAGAACTGTCTGCTTCTAAATTCAGACAAAACTGAAGTCGTTATCTTTGGACCTGAGCGTTTCAGGGAGAAATTGTCTAGCTATATAGTTACTCTAGATGGTATTTCCTTGGCTTCTAGTTCTACAGTGAGGAACCTTGGAGTTATTTTTGACCAGAACTTATCATTTGACTCGCATATAAAACAGGTTTCTAGGACTGCCTTCTTTCATCTTCGTAATATTGTTAAAATCAGGAACATCTTGTCTCAGAGTGATGCAGAAAAACTAGTCCATGCATTTGTTACTTCAAGATTGGACTACTGTAATTCTTTATTATTGGGCTGTCCCACATATTCTCTGAAAAGCCTTCAGTTGATCCAAAATGCTGCAGCCAGAGTTTTGATGAGAACTAACAGGAGAGATCATATTTCTCCAGTTTTAGCTTCTCTTCATTGGCTCCCTGTTAAATTCAGAATAGAATTTAAGATTCTTCTCCTTACATATAAAGCTCTTAATGACCGAGCTCCATCATATCTTAAAGATCTCATTGTAAGATATTTTCCTAACAGATCACTTCGTTCCCAAACTGCAGGTTTACTTGAGGTTCCCAGAGTTTCTAAAAGTAGAATGGGAGGCAGAGCCTTCAGTTATCAGGCCCCTCTCGTGGAATAAGCTGCCAGTAAATGTCCGGGATGCAGACACCCTTTCCACTTTTAAGACCAGGCTTAAAACTTTCCTTTTTTATAAAGCTTATAGTTAGGTCTGTTGAATCTGATAGTGTGTCTGCTAGTGTGTCTTGTTCTGCCTCCACCTCTGGCACCCTCTATACTTTCATTACCCCCTACCCGAACCAGGGTTTGAATCCCATTCCCGCTTATCTTACCTCTTTTATTTCTCCCCCTACCCGAACCAGGGTTTGCATCCCCACCCCGCTGTGACTGGTGTGCAGTTGGTGAGAGTGAGTTGTATGGCTTTGTTTTTGCTGGTATTTTTAGTGAATATAGGACTGTTTAGGTGAATTTGTCTGCGTATCTGCTAGTGTGTCTTGTCCTGCCTCCACCTCTGGCACCCTCTATACTTTCATTACCCCCTACCCGAACCAGGGTTTGAATCCCATTCCCGCTTATCTTACCTCTTTTATTTCTCCCCCTACCCGAACCAGGGTTTGCATCCCCACCCCGCTGTGACTGGTGTGCAGTTGGTGAGAGGCTGAGGTAGTTTATGGCTGTAAAAAGATGGTTGTTGTGGTGTGAGGAGCAGATCTATATAGGGAGTATAGGGAATTACTTACTGAGTCTGGTCCTTTATTTATTTATTTTTTCGTTAGCACAAGTTTCTTGTGTTTACCTTGAATAGGGATGGCTCAGGTAATCCTGAAACATCCCATAGTTAAGCTGCTATAGGCCCAGCCTGCTGGGGGGCCTCATCTGTCACACCTTTCCTCACTTTACTCTCTTTATGTATATGTGATATTATTGTGGTCATTAACTCGTGTTTCCCTGTTCCAACAGATATCCTTTGAATGGTGTTACAGTGCCGCCGCCAAAGCGCCCCCCCCCCCCCCTTTCTGTCTTCTCAAACCCCAGCTGGTCGAGGCGGATGGCCACCCTTCCTGAGTCTGGTTCTGCCAGAGGTTTCTTCCTGTTAAAAGGGAGTCGTTTCTCTCCACAGTCGCCTCAGGCACGCTCAGGCTGGGAGATTGGACCGAAAAACATAAAGTTTTCAGTGTAATCTGTTGGTTTTCTTAGCTAGGAAATTGTTTTTGAATTGGCTCTATATGAACGAATTGGATTATTTTATGAATTATGATTATTATTAATTAATTGAATTCCAATTGGCTTGAATTGGACTTACTATCTAAGTGCCTTGAGATGACATTTGTTGTATTTGGCGCTATATAAATAAAAATGAATTGAATTGAATTGAATTAGTGGCCAGAAGGCAAAGATAATGATGGAAAAAGAACATTAATGTCATTTTAGACAATTTTCAGTTACTTTCCTGGTTTTCTTCAGTTTCGGAGGACCAGACAAGTAAAGTTGTGCAGATACATCCAGAGATGGATTGGATTACTTGGTTTTGAGGGTGGTGAAAGGTCAGGAAAACAAGGTAAGATTTCAGCCGAAAGCCCTACCAACTCAGAGAAAATATCAAACCAGTTGCTGTGGAATCACAAGCTGACAAAACTATGCAGATCTAATTTCCTTTTGGTAAAATGTCAGTGTCAGTTTACCAGTCATTTGCCCCAAATAAACTCCCACAAAACCCACAGAAGCCATCTGTTTGAAGAACACAGAGTTTGGAAAAACTTGTCTTTTCCTATTCTCTCTCTACGCTTTCTTCTTCCTTTCCGAGAATGATGCCATCGTTTGAGCAAGACACAGCCAACAGGATTGTGTAGAATTCTCAAATTTCTTTCCTCTCTGTCTTTGTAGCTCCTGTAAGAGACTAACCACAGATTCTATTCACGACTTATTATGATAGAAAAGAGGTTAATTACATCTGAAGGCCGAAAATACTTCTGTTTTAACTGATTGGCCATATGAAATATATTAATAATCATTTTTGTCATTGCTGTATGACAGTCAAGTTTTCACAATAATAATTCAAAATATTCATATTTCATATTTGGACCAGTTTATTACCAATCTTATGATGTTTAGAAAATTAATCAATCGGCTTCAGGCTTTGGTCCAGGGGATGGTTTGGAATGTGAGTATTGATTTTGCATATGTGGATGGCTTTGCCAGCTTTGCAAGAATCATGAGAACATGGTGATTAAACAAAATCTTTATTTGTCTGAAGTGTTGCAGACACACAACAAAACTGTGTTGAACGATAATGGCTCTGCATAGTACTCCCAAGCCCATGTGTCTATAATAATCATGCTAGCAGGACAGTCTTTCATGCAGTTCCTACTGAAGGATCAATGGTGATGCACATCCAGCAGTGGCTTCCAATCTAGGCATTTCTTACTAAGATTTCTCCAGACTCCCTTATTCTTTAACAATATTATGCATTGTAGACCTTTTAGAACATTTTTATAACTAACTTATGCTTATTTGATTCGCTTGGCATAAAGCGAATAAAAGCTTTATCCCTCTAATTTGCCCAGTGTGTGCCGATTGGATTGTGGGATGGAAAGTTGGGGCAAAGTGAAAGGTTTACGTTGGCCTTCCAATAGGTTATGTGATGTTTCCTTACAGTTTATCAAACAGTCAACACTCACTTCAATGAAGTGATCACATTGCATGCATACGACATGTTTATTCAAACAAAGTCACTGACAATATACATACTAACTAGCAGGTTTCCCAGGTATTGAATACGTTTTTTGTTTGCTTATATATATATATATATTTGATTCACTGCAAACAAAAACAAAAAGAAAGCTATAGCACACACTACTGAAGATAAAGAAAGATACAATGCATGCGAGTAATCATCCCGTCCTGCTGTAATGGTTTACAGTGTTGTATTCTGGGAGATACTGGATACATTTCAACTTTGGTGATTATGTGCATAAACGTGCCAAATTGTCAACAGGAAAGATTTATTCAGCTTTAATTAAAGAGTTGCACCGACATTCAAAAAGATTCAAACATCTACCTAATACTATTAATCGGAACATGGTATATCAAAGATCAATGGTAGCACCTTTTAATGGAAATACAATTAAGCGTGTCAAGACATTGTAGAGCAATAAATTAGGAAATCATTTGCAGATACAAATGAACAAACCACAGATTTAGATTTTATTGCATTTAGAAATATTTAAAAAATGAGTAGAAATAAGGTTTGTTCAATAATAATTATTACTCAAATGTACATGATATATACAGATGAGTGTCAGTGTTCTGGAGGATGGACCACAAACCTGTCGCTGCTGAATGTCAGAGTGGCTCAATTCCATCTTTTGGGGGAAGATTAAGATTAATTAATTAGTTTAATAAATGACAATATTAGGAGGTAAATTTGGCTGTTTGGCGGCAGCTGAAGCTCAGGAGCAGGTGGGCCACCTTTTAATATAAGGTTGCTAGTTCAAACTCCAACCCACATCACCCCCTCACCCTTACCTAATATGTTTCGTACTCAGATAAAAATAAAAATAAATGTAAATGTAAACTTTTAATGCTTTTTGCCACCATGCATCAAACACTGCCATGGACACACAAGCTGTTATATTACTGCCCCTTTGTTCATTGGAGCAGTCTGAAAACACTAATATGCATAACACATCTGCAACGCTTTGTGGTCATAACAAACTAAATGAGTCAACTCCTAAATGGTGCTCAAAGCTCCACAGCATACACTTCTGTTTTTCCTTTTCTTCCGATGTGTTTAACAGCAACTTTATGTCCCTCCTACAGGGAAGCTGATTTTCATTCATGAACTTAAGTCAAGTCAACCCTGAGCAAACCTGAGCAGATGTCCCTGACTTTTATATTACCTTAATGTGAATAAAAGTGATTATTTTGCCTTTAATGTTCCTTAACATTGGCAGATTTATGGCATGCTCACCATCTCCATTGGTGCACTTTTAGAATTTATAAAGCCAAGTGGGAGATACCAGAGCCTACAGTAAAAGTTGTCTTGTATGTTATGTCCACCAAATATTAATATATTGATGGTGTTTAGTCCCAGTGGCTCTTGCGAATCCCCTCCTGTTGACTTGGGCCCCTTGGTGCAGTACAGGAAGCCAACAGTCACAAACTTGGGTTTTAAGATAGACTGTGATTTTAAATTGAACCGGCAAATTTGTGCAATAGTGAAGTCCAGTTTTTTTTTTTAATCTTAGGCAGCTGGCAAAGGTGAAGCCCTTCCTTGCACATACGCACTTTGAAAAGGTTATCCACGCCTTCATTACATCTCGGCTGGATTACTGCAATGCACTCTATCTTGGAGGTTGCCAGTCCTCCCTCGCACGTCTCCGTTAGTCCAAAATGCTGCCGCATTTCTCTTTCTGGAACACGTAAGAGGGAGCACATTACTCCCATTTTAGCCTCCCTCCACTGGCTGCCTGTGCATTTTAGAGTCCATTTTAAGATTATCTTATTTGTTTTTAAATCCTTAAATGGACTCGCCCCGCCTTACCTCTCTGAGCTGCTCCATCCTTATGCCCCTGCCCGGTGCCTCAGGTCAG